>NW_027151049.1:0-527216 GCF_018691715.1 Phytophthora cinnamomi
CCACCTTGGTGATGAATCGGCGCGGCAATAGCCTTCACTCTCCGGACCTGACCTGAGACGAATCGGACATGACAACCGCTGGCTTCGTCCGTGATAGCAACAGAGTAGCGGCTGCCGCCCAGCTGACTCTTCTCCATGGGCCTGCAAATGTCGAGATGGAGGAACTCGAGGCACTTGCTTGCGCTTCGTTCGGGTTAGCGAAGTTTGCGGCCATTCCCGGGCCAGCTGTTGCACCATTATCCTTGTTGGTGTTGTCAGGGATCGCCTCGACCAGCTGCGGTGTACCAGTAAAGGTACCGTGTGACCTTCACTCAGTGGTGCCGCCATCATTCGATGATGATGGGACGAGGATTACGGGACGCTGATGATGGGACGCGTGGGTACAAGATTGTGGGTACAGGATGGGCATCTACGTGCCTCGCTGATTAGCTGAAGGACCTTCTATCCAGTTAGGAATCCAGTAGAGTGTATCCAGCAGGAATATCCAGTAGGCTTAGAGGTAGCACAGTTCGCGAACTAAGGACCTAAATAATACTTTGCATTCTGACATCAGTGCTCAAACGACCTTCCTTTTGGTTATGAGCCCAAGCCCCGTTTTCCTGCTGAAGACTCCGACTACGCGCCATGGACGCCGCCTCGACCACGACCTCTCGCATCAACAAGTTCGACGGAACCAACTTCCACGGTGGAAGTTCAAGATGGCGATGTGCTCGAGAGACGAGAACCTGTGGAAGTGACAAGTGGAGAGATCAAGCTGGAGCACTGCGCCACTACGCTGGACCAAACGACGTTCAAGAGGAAGTCTCGCAAGGCGCTGGCGATCATCTGTCTGCGCGTGGAAGATTCGCAGCTGCCGCTGGTCCGTCGGCAAGGATGCGTACGATGCATGGTCAAACTGGAAGGACACTTCGAGAAGAAGAGTTTGGCCAAAAGCTCTTCCTGTCGACGTTTCTTCACGACGATGATGCGGAAGGTGATGATGTGCTGGAGCCATCAACAAGATCAAACTCTGGCGGAGCAGCTCGACGCAGTGGGCGCTCCGTCAGCGAGATGACTTGGTGATCACGCTGGGAGTCTCAGCGAGTCGTACCAGTTCCTCATCACGGCGTTGGAGTCGAGAGCCGACTCGCTGTCGTGGAACTCGTGACGCTCGGCTGCTGCATGAGGACATGAAGCGCAAGGAGCAAGGTGGCGGCGTCGACGGAGCCGCGCGATCAAGGCCAAGCGTTCGACGAAGCGACACGGCAAGCGCAAGGACGGCAGGCGACCGCCAACAAGAGCGCCTGCCACTACTGTGGAGACAAGGACTTGGATCGCCAAGTGTCCTGTGCGAATCCGCGGAACGCAGGAGCGAGAGGCCGCAGCGAGCGAACGTCGCGCAGAGTAGGGACGACTCTGGCGACTTCCTCTTCTCGGTTGGTGGTGGGAACACACCAAGTCGAATGAGGTGTGGCTGGTCGACTCGGGTGCGACGCAGCACATGACCAGTTCCAAGAAGTTCATGAGGAACTACAAGAAGATCTCGCCGGTGGACGTGCATCTCGCGGACGACGGTGTGGTGCAAGCGATCGGGAGAGGCGACATCGTGATGAAGATGCAGACCCCGCGCGTCAAGAAGGGTGTGCTCACGAATGTGGCACATTCCCAGATTGTCGCGCAACCTGTTCTCCGTCGGCAGATTCACCAGGACGTCGGGCCTGTGACGTTCGAGAGCGACGGGTGCTTCACGGAGACGAAGGGTCTCAAGTGGAAGCTCGGCGCTCGCGAAGGCAAAGGTGTTCAAGCTGAGCATGACGGTGATGCCTGACGAGGCCAATGTAGAGCTCGAAGGATCGCAAAGGGACACCACGTCGACCTCTGGCACCTTCGCTTGGTCACATTGGCCATGGCGGTCAGACGCCATCGTCAAGAAGGGCTACGGCTCTGGCATCGACATGACGTCGGTGAAGCAGTGGGAGCTGTGCGACGGATGTCACTCGGCAAGCAAACGCGAGTGAGCTACATGAAGTCGTCTCCAAACCGTGCGAACAAGTGCTGGAAGTGGTTCACAGCGATGTGGCGGCCCCATGCGAACGTCTACGTTTGGCGGCAAGCGCTACTTCGTCATTTATCGACGACAAGTCGCACTTCTGTGGTGTACTTGATGCGGAACAAGTCGGAGGGCCGCCAAGTTCGCTGAGTTCGTTGCGTTGGCTGAAACGCAGACCGGCAAGCGTTGAAAACGCTCGGAGCGACAACGGTGGCGAAGAGTACACTTCGCGCGAGATGGCCACAGTTCTGCGCGTTGGCGTGTACGCGCTGCATGTTAGAGCATGCCGGGAATTTGTCGAAGGTTACTGGGTGAAGGGTGGTGACAGCCACTTCCTCCGAACGGTTCCGACACGCGCCATTACCACGACAAGTCCCGCACCAAGTTTGGACGGAAAGAAGCCACTGCTGGCGAACCTCAAGTGTTTGGTTGCCACGCGTACTGCTGGTCCCGAAGGCGGCGGTCAAGTTTGACGCCCGGTCGGTCGTTGCCGTTCCTGGGGTACTCAGGCACGAGAAAGCGTATCGGTTTGAAGAGATCGAGAGCGGTCGCGTGTTGGTGACCCGACGCGCAGTTCATGGAAGACGTCTTCGACGGTGGAGACGCAAGTATGCTACGAAGGAGGTGGTGATTGGTCTTCCAGATGAAGATAATGAAGATGCCACGGATGAAGAGACTCCGTCCGAATCGGATGAGGACGGCAGTGAGGGAGGCTGCGCGGAATGAGACTGAACCCGGCAGCAAGCGACACCCGCGGACGCAGTCACTAGAAGAAGCCGTGGAGTGCCGAGGGACGATAGCGCCGCAGAATGGACGTTCGACCTGGATGAGATGTCTGCGGCGGCCCAGAAGAGTCAAGATTTTGAGGCTGCGTACGTCTGATTCAGTGGGAGAGATGCCGACTCTCGATCGCGCTGGCATCGAGAGATCGATGCTCAGGACAGGCTGGTCCAAGACAGGGTGGCATCAATAGTGGTTAACAAATCATTCTAATATCGCAAGTAGCCTCTCGTCTAGATCAACGTGTGGTCGTATTGGACCAGTCCGATAACGGTTCAAGGTACTCGGAACGGTACAGTGTGATACGCAAGGGTTCAGTACCGCAACACGACCCCTCATGGCGAACGTGAACGCGAGTCGCAGCCGCAAGATCGTATGGCGATGGTCGGCAAGTCCTTAATTATGTGCGTAGCCATCGTGGCAGTCTCGCAGTACTCGACGATCGCTTCGACCGCGCTTGACTTCGTCAGCGGATGTGATGGACTTCGATGCTCGACTTGGCTGGCGCGGCCAGCCAAGTGACGGCGGTTGTGTGGCAGAATTTACTGAAGCTATCACGTACCAACGAAATCCGGTTAAGCAAACCGATCAATACGACCACATGATGGAGCAACAGGTGATGGTTTGTACTGTGGAATGATGGGACTGGACACGCATGCTTGTGGACCGACGACCGCATTGCTCAACCTGAAGGTATAAAGCTCACAATCACTCGGCGATCACTGCCTCGCGCAGCCTCGGCGGTAATCCCCAATCTCAAGCTGGAATCTGATACGCACAACTCTTCGGATATGAACTAGCACCATGTCTCTGTCCAAGACACGCAAGATCTCATCGACAGAGTTCAGCGGCAGACAACTACGCCACGTGGACACCGCTACATGCGTGGCGGTCCTGACCAAGCGGTGTGGAGGTGCGTGAACCGCAGAGACGAGCAAGCTGGACACGAGGCCAAGACGACTCGCAAGTCGCAGAGCAACTCGCGTTCGGCATGATGGTTGCTCACGCGGATGCTGGCTATTGTGGTCGACGACTGCGAGGTAAGGCGTGGGTGGCCTGTGGACGCGACTGCGTTCGCCTACGGGAGGGTCACCGAAGGCTGGACGATCTACGCTGAAGCGCTCAGCTCTAGCTGGGATGGCAGAAGGCGGCAATGGCGGACATCGACAAATGAAGTGCCTCAACATCAGCGCCAAGTCAGCAACATGGCGCCAAGATGGGGAGATGAAGCGTGGCGATCTGCTTGCTAGGGTCTGCCAGGTTTCGAGACGTCGTTCAACTGGAGATGAGCAACGCAGGCTGCGCACTCAAGATGTGATAAGGTGCTCACGAATGAGCACATCAAGCAACAGGGCGATGGAAGACGGCTCAGCGTGAAGTGAAGACGCTGCGAGGGCCCAATGCCAGCGTGAAAGTCGCCACTGCACGTACTGCGGAAAATCGGGGCACGTCGTGGAAAAGTGCTGGACCAGAAGCAGGAAGAGATCGAGGTGCACGACGTGGCCTCTGGTCGCGGTAGCGAACAGCGTCAGTGGCTGACGACAGCGATGACGACTGCGTCGCGTTCGCTGATTCTCTATAGTGTGGAGTCTCCAGGACCAGCAAGTTTCCAAGGCTCATGGCGATCGACGGTGGTGCCACGCACCCACATCTGCAAGGCTGAGACCAAGTTTGTCGACATCAAGGTGTTGCGACGAAGGTTGAACTCACGGTCGCCAGCGGCAACACGGCCAAGATCATAAGAAGTCCGTGGACGGTCGTACGGCAGCGATCACTTGCCGCAACGGCAAGTGAAGAAGGTCGTACTGGGATCTTGCACTTGGGCTTGGTCGTGACACCGCCGAGGCTTGGGGCGAGGCGAGGAAGGTCACTTGGGGGGGTTGAATCGAAATTCAGAAGTGATTGGATTGTTGAGCTACACCTAGGCTAGTGCTAAAGACACGCGGCCGTGCGTCCTATCAACTAGTGCGTCTAATCCCATCATTCTACACTCTCGTCCAATCAACCTACTCGTCTAATCAACGTGTGGTCGTATTGGACCGGTTCGGTTAACCGGTTCGGGTACCTCGGAACTGGTACAGTGTACCAGTTCGTACCCTGCAACACGCCCCTCAATGCGAACACGCGTGAACGCCGAGCGCACCGTCAAGTCCTTGTGGCGTGGTCCGGCAAGTCCCTTGGTCATGATGTCGGCCAGCATGGTGGCAGTCTCGCAGTACTCGACGATCACTTCGCCGCGCTTGACCGTCGCGGATGTGATGGTACTTGATGTCGATGGTTGGCGCGGCCATGGTTGACGGTTCTTGGTCATCTTGATGCACGACTGGTTGTCTTCGAAAATCTTCAACTCGGGCGTGACTCCGCCTGCAGCAACCAGGATCTCGCACAGCAGCTTTGCACCCTCGCCTTCGAATCGCCAAACTCAGTGCGATGTACTCGGCCTCACTTGTCGAGAGCGACCACTTGACTGCTTCTTGGAACCCCACGAGATCGGTCCGCCGGCGACTTGAACAGGTAGCCCGACGTAGACTTGCGATCACTAAGATCACCAGCCCAGTCGGCATCCGAGTAACCTTGAAAGTCGATGTCCTTCCCGGCGAAAACGGATTCCGCGGACTTGGTCCCTTGAAGGTAGCGGAAGATGCGCTTGACCGCAATCCAGTGCTCGACTGCGGGTTCTCCATGAAGCGTGACACGAAACGCGAACGCAATGTCCGGCGAGTCGATGTCATCAAGTGCATGAGTGCACCGACAGCCTCGCGAAATGGCGCGTCCAACTTGGTCATGGCGTCGCTTGAGACTAAGCTTCATGCTGATGTCGACCGGACCGCGGGTTTGCAGTCTTGCATGCCGAAGCGCTCCAGGATGTCGTTGATGGCTGAGCTTGCAGCGTAACACTGCCACGACCACCTCGATCCCGAGGATGAAGGACACTTGCCACTGTCGGTCATCTCGAACCGCGACTTGAGTTGGCGCTTGCTTCCGCGATCATATTCGCGACTTCCGGTCACCAGACGTCGTCCACGTAGACCAGCAGCAGAACGCATTCGCCGTCGACGACCTTGATGTAGAGGCAGGGTCGAGCTGAACGCGAAAACCGATGGAGCCCATACTCGTCGAAGGTCTTCGTTCCATACGCGCAAGCTTGCTTGAGCCCGTAAATCGCCTTGAGCAGTTCCACGCAGTCGAAACCGTCGTCCAGTTCCACGCCTTCAGGCACGCTGCAGAACACCTTCTCTGTTGTCAAGGGATCGCCTCGACCAGCTGCGGTGTACCAGTAAGGTACCGGTGTGACCTTCACTCAGTGGTGCCGCCATCATTCGTGTGATGATGGGACGAGGATTACGGGACGCTGATGATGGGACGAGGATTACGGGACGCTGATGATGGGACGCGTGGGTACAAGATTGTGGGTACAGGATGGGCATCTACGTGGCACTCGCTGATTGGCTGAAGGACCTTCTATCCAGTTAGGAATCCAGTAGAGTGTATCCAGCAGGAATATCCAGTAGGCTTAGAGGTAGCAAGCAGTTCGCGAACTAAGGACCTAAATCAATCACTTTGCATTCTGACATCTAGTGCTCAAACGACCTTTCTTTTGGTTATGAGCCCAAGCCCCGTTTTCCCTGCTGAAGACTCCGACTACGCTTTCGCCATGGACGCCGCCTCGACCACGACCTCTCGCATCAACAAGTTCGACGGAACCAACTTCCACACGTGGAAGTTCAAGATGGCGATGGTGCTCGAGGAACGAGACCTGTGGGAAGTGACAAGTGGAGAGATCAAGCTGGAGCACTGCGCCACTACGCTGGACCAAACGACGTTCAAGAGGAAGTCTCGCAAGGCGCTGGCGATCATCTGTCTCGCGATGGAAGATTCGCAGCTGCCGCTGGTCCGGTCGGCCAAGGATGCGTACGATGCATGGTCAAAACTGGAAGGACACTTCGAGAAGAAGAGTTTGGCCAACAAGCTCTTCCTTCGTCGACGTTTCTTCACGACGATGATGGCGGAAGGTGATGATGTGCTGGAGCACATCAACAAGATCAAGACTCTGGCGGAGCAGCTCGACGCAGTGGGCGCTCCGGTCAGCGAGATGACTTGGTGATCACGCTTCTTGGGAGTCTCAGCGAGTCGTACCAGTTCCTCATCACGGCGTTGGGTCGAGAGCCGACTCGCTGTCGTGGGAACTCGTGACGGCTCGGCTGCTGCATGAGGACATGAAGCGCAAGGAGCAAGGTGGCGGCGTCGACGGAGCCGCGCACGGTCAAGGCCAAGCGTTCATGACAAGCGACAACGGCAAGCGCAAGGGACGGCAGGCGACCGCCAACAAGGCCAGCGCCTGCCACTACTGTGGGGAGCAAGGACATTGGATCGCCAAGTGTCCTGTGCGAATCCGCGAGAACGCGGAGCGGCAGAGGCCGCAGCGAGCGAACGTCGCGCAGAGTGAGGACGACTCTGGCGACTTCCTCTTCTCGGTTGGTGGTGGGAGCAACACCACCAAGTCGAATGAGGTGTGGCTGGTCGACTCGGGTGCGACGCAGCACATGACCAGTTCCAAGAAGTTCATGAGGAACTACAAGAAGATCTCGCCGGTGGACGTGCATCTCGCGGACGACGGTGTGGTGCAGCGATCGGGAGAGGCGACATCGTGATGAAGATGCAGACCCCGCGCGGCGTCAAGAAGGGTGTGCTCACGAATGTGGGACACATTCCCAAGTTGTCGCGCAACCTGTTCTCCGTCGGCAGATTCACCAAGGACGTCGGGCCTGTGACGTTCGAGAGCGACGGGTGCTTCACGGAGACGAAGGGTCTCAAGTGGAAGCTCGGCGCTCGCGAAGGCAAAGAGCTGTTCAAGCTGAGCATGACACCGGTGATGCCTGACGAGGCCAATGTGGCAAGCTCGAAGGATCGCAAAGGGGACACCACGTCGTACCTCTGGCACCTTCGACTTGGTCACATTGGCCATGGCGGTCTAGACGCCATCGTCAAGAAGGGCTACGGCTCTGGCATCGACATGACGTCGGTGAAGCAGTGGGAGCTGTGCGACGGATGCTCACTCGGCAAGCAAACGCGAGTGAGCTACATGAAGTCGTCTCCAAACCGTGCGAAGCAAGTGCTGGAAGTGGTTCACAGCGATGTGTGCGGCCCCATGCAGACGTCTACGTTTGGTGGCAAGCGCTACTTCGTCACGTTCATCGACGACAAGTCGCACTTCTGTGTGGTGTACTTGATGCGGAACAAGTCGGAGGTGGCCGCCAAGTTCGCTGAGTTCGTTGCGTTGGCTGAAACGCAGACCGGCAAGCGTGTGAAAACGCTCCGGAGCGACAACGGTGGCGAGTACACTTCGCGCGAGATGGCCAAGTTCTGCAGCGACCGTGGTATCGTGCAGAAGTTCACGCCGCCGTACACGCCACAGCTGAACGGCGTGGCGGAACGGATGAACCGGACGTTGGTGGAGTGTGCGCGCTGCATGTTGGAGCATGCCGGGTTGTCGAAGGGTTACTGGGGTGAAGCGGTGGTGACAGCCACGTTCCTCCGGAACCGGTGTCCGACACGCGCCATTAGCCACGACAAGTCGCCGCACCAAGTTTGGACGGGAAAGAAGCCACTGCTGGCGAACCTCAAGGTGTTTGGTTGCCACGCGTACGTGCTGGTCCCGAAGGCGAAGCGGTCCAAGTTTGACGCCCGGTCGGTGCGTTGCCGGTTCCTGGGGTACTCGGAGCACGAGAAAGCGTATCGGTTTGAAGAGATCGAGAGCGGTCGCGTGTTGGTGAGCCGCGACGCGCAGTTCATGGAAGACGTCTTCGACGGTGGGAGACGCAAATATGCTACGAAGGAGGTGGTGATTGGTCTTCCAGATGAAGACGATGAAGATGCCACGGATGAAGAGACTCCGTCTGAATCGGATGAGGACGGCAGTGAGGCTGCGCTGGATGAAGACTTCGAACCCGGCAGCAAGCGACACCCGCGGACGCAGTCACTAGAAGAAGCCGTGGAGGTGTCGAGGGCCAAGCGATATGCGCCGCAAAATGGACGTTCGACGCTGGATGAGATGTCTGCGGCGGCTCAAGAGAGTCAAGATTTTGAGGCTGCGTACGTCGTGGATTCAGTGGGAGAGATGCCGACTACGTTCAAGTCGGCGATGGAATCCAGCGACGCAGCCAAGTGGAAGGAAGCATGCGACTCGGAGTACGACTCGCTGCTCAAGAACAAGACGTGGGAAGTGGTGCCACTGCCGAAGGGACGCAAGGCCATCGGCAACAGATGGGTGTTTCGCGTGAAGGAGAACCAGGCTGGAGAGGTCGAACGGTTCAAGGCGCGTCTGGTGGCCAAGGGGTTCTCGCAGAAGTACGGCATCGACTACGACGAGACCTTCGCTCCAGTGGCCAAGTTCACGTCGATCCGGGCCGTGCTGAGTTTGGCCGCCAAGTATGGTCTCAAGCTGCATCAGATGGATGTGAAGACGGCGTTCCTGAATGGCGGCTTGGACGAAGAGATCTACATGGTGCAACCGGACGGCTACGTCGATGAAGACCACCCGGACTACGTGTGCAAGCTGAAGCAGTCATTGTACGGGTTGAAGCAGTCGCCGCGCATGTGGAACAAGACCATCGACGAGTTCATGCTGAAGCTGGGGTTCACCAAGTGCGAGTCCGACCATTGCGTCTACGTGAAACGCGACGGACACAGCATGATCTTCGTGGTCATCTACGTGGACGACCTGATCCTGGCCAGCAACGACGACGAGCTGATGGAGTCGACCAAGCGCGCACTCAGCAAACGGTTCGAAATGACAGACCTCGGCGAGCTTACGTACTTCCTCGGCATGGAGATCAAGAACGACTTGGAGTCCGGCAAGGTGACGATGCGGCAGACCAAGTTTCTCAAGTCGATCCTGAGCAAGTTCGGCATGCAGGACAGCAAACCCGTGAAGACGCCGCAGGATCCAGGACTTAAGTTGACCAAGAACATGTGCGAGGGTGGCTGCAAGCATGAAGACACGATGAAGAACGTGCCGTATCGGAGTGCTGTCGGCGCGTTGATGTACCTGATGGTGGCGACGCGTCCGGACCTGGCTGCTGCAGTAGGCGTGCTGAGTCAGTTCGCCGCCGACCCGTGTCCCACACTGGCAAGCCCTCAAGCGTGTGCTCCGGTATCTGCAAGCCACGCCCACGCATGGCATCGAGTTCTCGAAGGGTGACGGCTGCGGAGTTGTGTGTGGCTACTCGGACGCAGACTGGGCTGGTGACATCGAATCGAGAAGAAGTACAAGCGGCTACGCGTTCATGATGAACGGCGGGTGCATCAGCTGGAGGAGCAAGAAGCAGCGGACGGTGGCGCTGTCATCTACAGAGGCGGAGTACATGGCGCTGTCAGAGGCGACGCAGGAGGCGGTGTGGCTCAAGGTGTTTCTGCGCGAGCTCGGCGAAATGGCAAGCGATGAAGCAATCAAGATCTACGAGGACAACCAAGGCTCCATCGCGTTGGCCAAGAACCCGGAGTTCCACAAGCGCACCAAGCACATCGACATTCGCTACCACTTCGTGCGTGAGAAGGTGGAAGACGGTCAGGTGGTGTTGGAGTACTGCTCGACGAAGGACATGCTGGCCGACATCATGACGAAGGCGATCACTTCTGTGCAGTTCGAAGTTCTGCGACACAAGCTGGGGATCCAAGGTGCAGCCGACGTCGAGTCGCGTGGGAGTGTTGTCAAGGGATCGCCTCGACCAGCTGCGGTGTACCAGTAAGGTACCGGTGTGACCTTCACTCAGTGGTGCCGCCATCATTCGTGTGATGATGGGACGAGGATTACGGGACGCTGATGATGGGACGAGGATTACAGGACGCTGATGATGGGACGCGTGGGTACAAGATTGTGGGTACAGGATGGGCATCTACGTGGCACTCGCTGATTGGCTGAAGACCTTCTATCCAGTTAGGAATCCAGTAGAGTGTATCCAGCAGGAATATCCAGTAGGCTTAGAGGTAGCAAGCAGTTCGCGAACTAAGGACCTAAATCAATCACTTTGCATTCTGACATCTAGTGCTCAAACGACCTTTCCTTTTCTTGAAACGTCTTCGGCTCCGCGCTGTCGCTTGCTTCCACAGCATTCGCACTTGCACGCCAGAACATGGGCGGAGTCGAGCCGTCTTCGTCATCTTCTTCCGATTTTTCTTCTTGCGCCGGCGTAGATTCACGTTGGTCTTCATCTTCCGAGCGTCCAGGCGCACTTGCTTCTTCAAGTCCAGCGCTACGACGAGGACGTCGAACGTTGTCGCGATCTTGGTTGTCCGGACGCGATTTGCGCTTCCCCGCCTGCGTGAACACCTTTGTGCCGGAGTCGTCGGAGACTTGCATGTCGTCGAAAACGTCGGTAAGTCGGTTGACTTCTTCACCATCAGCAGCCTTGGAGTCGTCGAAGCTGGACTCATCGAATGTGACATCGCGAGAGATGACCACCTGCCCCGCCTCGATGTCATAAACTCGATACGCCTTGGAACGCTCCTCGTAACCCATGAAAATTCCTTCACGAGCTTTCGGGTCCCACTTGAGTCGCTTCTCCTTCGGCGTCAAAACGTAGGCCTTGCACCCGAAGATCCGCATGTGCTTGACGTTGGGCTTGGACTTGTAGACGATCTCGAACGGAGTTTTGTCGGGCGACTTGGGTGACGGCAGACGATTCTTGATGTAAATTGCCGTCATCGCTGCTTCCGCCCAGAACGTCTTGTCCAACCCGGCGTAGTGAAGCATGCTGCGGCCGATGGTCACGATGGTTCGGTTGGCGCGTTCAGCCGTCGTTGGTTTGGTGCGCATACCGAACCGTGGGCTGCACTTCGATGCCGTGGTCTTCGTAGTACGCCAAGAGCGAATTGGTCGCGAACTCCTTGGCTCCGTCATGGCGCACGAACTTCACCCTGGCATCGAATTGCTTCTCCACCTTGGTGATGAATCGGCGCAAGCAGCCTTCACTCTCCGACCTGGCTCGCAGACAGAATCCCGACATGCAGCCGCTGGCTTCGTCCGTGATGAGCAGTAGGTAGCGGCTGCCACCCAGCGACTCTTCCTCCATGGGCCCGCAGATGTCGAAGTGGAGGAACTCGAACGGCTTGTACTTGCGCTTGTTCGGGTTGCTTGGGAAGGGCTTTGCACCATTTTCCCTTGTTGGCACCCACGACATTGGCTTGACTTCTTCGACGATGTCGGCATTTTCGCACCCGTCACCATGCCACTTGAGACCATCTTCCGAAGAACGTCATTCGGCGCGTGACCCAAACGCGCATGAAGATCCACCGCGTTGACCGACGCCTTGGACACCGAATTCGCAGCGCAGCTTGGGACTCGGAGCCAGTAGAGGCCGTCGATCAGGTCCGCGGAAGCCACGATTTTCTTCGACTTCTTCTGTGCGATGTGCATTTCAGCACCATCAAACACCACCTTGAACAGTCCGCTTCGGTTGATCTGCGGCACCGAGAGCAGGTTCTTGTTCATGCTTGGCACGTAAAGTGCATCTTGAATGCGGATGTCGCGCTCCTTGCCGTTGGGCAAAGTGACCCGCTGCATGACCGTCCCGACTCCCATGATCTTGGCCGTGTTGCCGTTGGCGACCGTGAGTTCACCTTCGTCGCACACCTTGATGTCGACAAACTTGGCCTTGTCGTTGCAGATGTGGTGCGTGGCACCACTGTCGATCGCCCATGAGCCTTGAAACTTGTTGGTCCTGGAGACTCCACACTCCATAGAGACCGCGAACGCGACGCAGTCGTCATCGCTGTCGTCACGCCACTGGACGTTGTTCGCACCGCGACCAGACCGGCCACGTCGTGCACCTCGATTCTCCTCCTTCTGCTTGGTCCAGCACTTTTCCATGACGTGCCCCGATTTTCCGCAGTACGTGCAGTGGCGACTTTCACGCTCGGCATTGAAGGCCCTCGCAGCGTCTTCAATCTTCACCTGAGCCGTCTTCTCGCCCTGCCGCTTGATGTGCTCATTCGTGAGCACCTTGATCACATCTTGAGTGCGCAGCTCTGCGTTGCTCATCTCCAAGTTGAGAACGACGTTCTCGAAACTCTTGGGCAGACTCCTGAGCAAGCAGATCGCCACGTCTTCATCCTCCATCTTGGCGCCGATGTTGCTGAGCTTGGCGCTGATGTTGAGGACTTCATTGCAATGATGAAGCACATTGCCGCCTTCTGCCATCTCCATGCTGAAGAGCTGGCGCTTCAGGTAGATGCGTCCAGCCTTCTGCGACCCCGTAGAGCGAACGCAGTCGCGTCCAGGCCACCACGCTTCCTCGCAGTCGTCGACCACATGATGGTAGTCAGCATCCATGTGGAGCAACATCAGGCCGAACGCGATGTTGCTCGACTTGACGTAGTCGTCCTTGGCCCTCGTGTCCGCGAAGCTTGGTTTCGTCTCGCGGTTCACGACGCTCCACACCGACTTGGTCAGGAACACGCCACGCATGTAGCGGTTCCACGTGGCGTAGTTGTCGCCGTTGAACTTGTCGATGGAGATCTTGGTGTCTTGGACAGAGGACATGGTGCTTGGGCTCATAACCTGAAGAAGGTCGTACTGGGATCTTGCACTTGGTCTTGGTCGTAGACACCGCCGAGGCTTGGGGCGAGGCGAGGAAGGTCGCAGGGGTTGAATCGAAATTCAGAAGTGATTGGATTGTTGGAGCTTACACCCTAGGCTAGTGCTAAAGACACGCGGCCGTGCGTCCTATCAACTAGTGCGTCTAATCAACCATCATTCTACACTACTCGTCCAATCAACCTACTCGTCTAATCAACGTGTGGTCGTATTGGACCGGTTCGGTTAACCGGTTCGGGTACCTCGGAACTGGTACAGTGTACCAAGGTTCAGTACCCTGCAACACGCCCCCTCAATGCGAACACGCGTGAACGCCGAGCGCAGCCGTCAAGTCCTTGTGGCGTGGTCCGGCAAGTCCCTTGGTCATGATGTCGGCCAGCATGGTGGCAGTCTCGCAGTACTCGACGATCACTTCGCCGCGCTTGACTTCGTCGCGGATGTGATGGTACTTGATGTCGATGTGCTTGGCGCGGCCATGGTTGACGGGGTTCTTGGTCATCTTGATGCACGACTGGTTGTCTTCGAAAATCTTCAACTCGGGCGTGACTCCTCTTGCAGCAACCAGGATCTCGCACAGCAGCTTGTGCACCCACTTGCCTTCTTGAATCGCCAAACTCAGTGCGATGTACTCGGCCTCGCTTGTCGAGAGTGACACACTTGACTGCTTCTTGGAACCCCATGAAATCGGTCCGCCGGCGACTTGGAACAGGTAGCCCGACGTAGACTTGCGATCACTAAGATCACCAGCCCAGTCGGCATCCGAGTAACCTTGAAAGTCGATGTCCTTGCCCGGCGAAAACCGGATTCCGTGCGACTTGGTCCCTTGAAGGTAGCGGAAGATGCGCTTGACCGCAATCCAGTGCTCGACTTGCGGGTTCTCCATGAAGCGTGACACGTAGCCGACAGCGAACGCAATGTCCGGGCGAGTCGATGTCATCAAGTGCATGAGTGCACCGACAGCCTCGCGAAATGGCGCGTCCAACTTGGTCATGGCGTCGCTTGAAACTAGCTTCATGCTGATGTCGACCGGACTTGCAGCGGATTTGCAGTCTTGCATGCCGAAGCGCTCCAGGATGTCGTTGATGTAGCGAGCTTGGCTCAGCGTAACACTGCCATCCGCGTTGTCGACCACCTCGATCCCGAGGATGAAGGAACACTTGCCACTGTCGGTCATCTCGAACCGCGACTTGAGTTGGCGCTTGGCTTCCGCGATCATTTCCGCTGAGCTTCCGGTCACCAAGACGTCGTCCACGTAGACCAGCAGCAGAACGCATTCGCCGTCGACGACCTTGATGTAGAGGCACGGGTCGTAGCTTGAGACGCGAAAACCGATGGAGCGCACATACTCGTCGAAGGTCTCGTTCCAAACTCGCGAAGCTTGCTTGAGCCCGTAAATCGCCTTGAGCAGTTCCACGCAGTCGAAACCGTCGTCCAGTTCCACGCCTTCAGGCACGCTGCAGAACACCTTCTCCTTCATCAAGCCGTACAGGAACGCAGTCACCACGTCGAGCTGGTCCATCGGCCATCCGAAGTACTTGGCAACCGCAATGATCATTCGCAGCGTGACGTACTTGACCACGGGCGAAAACGTCTCGGTGTAGTCGATGCCATACTTCTGCACGAAGCCTTTCGCGACGAGCCGAGCCTTGAACTTCTCGATCGATCCGTCCGCGTTGCGCTTGATCTTGAACACCCACTTGGTACCGACTGCGCGCTGGTTGTTGGGCAGTTTGGCGGCGCGGAAAACACCTCGCAGCCGCATTGACTTGAGTTCGGCGCGAATTGCCTTGCGCCACTGGACTTGGTCTGGTCCGTTCACAGCTTCTTGAAACGTCTTCGGCTCCGCGCTGTCACTTGCTTCCACAGCATTCGCACTTGCACGCCAGAACATGGGCGGAGTCGAGCCGTCTTCATCGTCTTCTTCCGATTTTTCTTCTTGCGCCGTCGTAGATTCACGTTGGTCTTCGTCTTCCGAGCGTCCAGGCGCACTTGCTTCTTCGAGTCCAGCACTGCGACGAGGACGCCGAACATTGTCGCGATCTTGGTTGTCCGGACGCGATTTGCGCTTCCCCGCCTGCGTGAACACCCTTGTGCCGGAGTCGTCGGAGACTTGCATGTCGTCGAAAACGTCGGTAAGTCGGTTGACTTCTTCACCATCAGCAGCCTTGGAGTCGTCGAAGCTTGACTCATCGAATGTGACATCGCGAGAGATGACCACCTGCCCCGCCTCGATGTCATAAACTCGATACGCCTTGGAACGCTCCTCGTAACCCATGAAAATTCCTTCACGAGCTTTCGGGTCCCACTTGAGTCGCTTCTCCTTCGGCGTCAAAACGTAGGCCTTGCACCCGAAGATCCGCATGTGCTTGACGTTGGGCTTGGACTTGTAGACGATCTCGAACGGAGTTTTGTCGGGCGACTTGGGTGACGGCAGACGATTCTTGATGTAGATCGCCGTCATCGCTGCTTCCGCCCAGAACGTCTTGTCCAACCCAGCGTAGTGAAGCATGCTGCGGCCGATGGTCACGATGGTTCGGTTGGCGCGTTCAGCCGTCGCGTTCGTTTGGTGCGCATACCGAACCGTGGGCTGCACTTCGATGCCGTGGTCTTCGTAGTACGCCAAGAGCGGGTGGTCGCGAACTCCTTGGCTCCGTCATGGCGCACGAACTTCACCCTGGCATCGAATTGCTTCTCCACCTTGGTGATGAATCGGCGCAAGCAGCCTTCACTCTCCGACCTGGCTCGCAGACAGAATCCCGACATGCAGCCGCTGGCTTCGTCCGTGATGAGCAGCAGGTAGCGGCTGCCACCCAGCGACTCTTCCTCCATGGGCCCGCAAATGTCGAAGTGGAGGAACTCGAACGGCTTGTACTTGCGCTTGTTCGGGTTGCTTGGGAAGGGCTTTTGCACCATTTTCCCTTGTTGGCACCCACGACATTGGCTTGACTTCTTCGACGATGTCGGCATTTTCGCACCCGTCACCATGCCGCGAGACCATCTTCCGAAGAACGTCATTCGGCGCGTGACCCAAACGCGCATGAAGATCCACCGCGTTGACCGACGCCTTGGACACCGAATTCGCAGCGCAGCTTGGGACTCGGAGCCAGTAGAGGCCGTCGATCAGGTCCGCGGAAGCCACGATTTTCTTCGACTTCTTCTGTGCGATGTGCATTTCAGCACCATCAAACACCACCTTGAACAGTCCGCTTCGGTTGATCTGCGGCACCGAAAGCAGGTTCTTGTTCATGCTTGGCACGTAAAGTGCATCTTGAATGCGGATGTCGCGCTCCTTGCCGTTGGGCAAAGTGACCCGCTGCATGACCGTCCCGACTCCCATGATCTTGGCCGTGTTGCCGTTGGCGACCGTGAGTTCACCTTCGTCGCACACCTTGATGTCGACAAACTTGGTCTCGTCGTTGCAGATGTGGTGCGTGGCACCACTGTCGATCGCCCATGAGCCTTGAAACTTGTTGGTCCTGGAGACTCCACACTCCATAGAGACCGCGAACGCGACGCAGTCGTCATCGCTGTCGTCACTGTTGTCAAGGGATCGCCTCGACCAGCTGCGGTGTACCAGTAAGGTACCGGTGTGACCTTCACTCAGTGGTGCCGCCATCATTCGTGTGATGATGGGACGAGGATTACGGGACGCTGATGATGGGACGCGTGGGTACAAGATTGTGGGTACAGGATGGGCATCTACGTGGCACTCGCTGATTGGCTGAAGGACCTTCTATCCAGTTAGGAATCCAGTAGAGTGTATCCAGCAGGAATATCCAGTAGGCTTAGAGGTAGCACGCAGTTCGCGAACTAAGGACCTAAATCAATCACTTTGCATTCTGACATCAAGTGCTCAAACGACCTTCCTTTTGGTTATGAGCCCAAGCCCCGTTTTCCCTGCTGAAGACTCCGACTACGCTTTCGCCATGGACGCCGCCTCGACCACGACCTCTCGCATCAACAAGTTCGACGGAACCAACTTCCACACGTGGAAGTTCAAGATGGCGATGGTGCTCGAGGAACGAGACCTGTGGGAAGTGACAAGTGGAGAGATCAAGCTGGAGCACTGCGCCACTACGCTGGACCAAACGACGTTCAAGAGGAAGTCTCGCAAGGCGCTGGCGATCATCTGTCTCGCGATGGAAGATTCGCAGCTGCCGCTGGTCCGGTCGGCGAAGGATGCGTACGATGCATGGTCAAAACTGGAAGGACACTTCGAGAAGAAGAGTTTGGCCAACAAGCTCTTCCTTCGTCGACGTTTCTTCACGACGATGATGGCGGAAGGTGATGATGTGCTGGAGCACATCAACAAGATCAAGACTCTGGCGGAGCAGCTCGACGCAGTGGGCGCTCCGGTCAGCGAGGATGACTTGGTGATCACGCTTCTTGGGAGTCTCAGCGAGTCGTACCAGTTCCTCATCACGGCGTTGGAGTCGAGAGCCGACTCGCTGTCGTGGGAACTCGTGACGGCTCGGCTGCTGCATGAGGACATGAAGCGCAAGGAGCAAGGTGGCGGCGTCGACGGAGCCGCGCACGGTCAAGGCCAAGCGTTCATGACAAGCGACAACGGCAAGCGCAGGGACGGCAGGCGACCGCCAACAAGGCCAGCGCCTGCCACTACTGTGGGGAGCAAGGACATTGGATCGCCAAGTGTCCTGTGCGAATCCGCGAGAACGCGGAGCGGCAGAGGCCGCAGCGAGCGAACGTCGCGCAGAGTGAGGACGACTCTGGCGACTTCCTCTTCTCGGTTGGTGGTGGGAGCAACACCACCAAGTCGAATGAGGTGTGGCTGGTCGACTCGGGTGCGACGCAGCACATGACCAGTTCCAAGAAGTTCATGAGGAACTACAAGAAGATCTCGCCGGTGGACGTGCATCTCGCGGACGACGGTGTGGTGCAAGCGATCGGGAGAGGCGACATCGTGATGAAGATGCAGACCCCGCGCGGCGTCAAGAAGGGTGTGCTCACGAATGTGTGGCACATTCCCAAGTTGTCGCGCAACCTGTTCTCCGTCGGCAGATTCACCAAGGACGTCGGGCCTGTGACGTTCGAGAGCGACGGGTGCTTCACGGAGACGAAGGGTCTCAAGTGGAAGCTCGGCGCTCGCGAAGGCAAAGGGCTGTTCAAGCTGAGCATGACACCGGTGATGCCTGACGAGGCCAATGTGGCAAGCTCGAAGGATCGCAAGGGGACACCACGTCGTACCTCTGGCACCTTCGACTTGGTCACATTGGCCATGGCGGTCTAGACGCCATCGTCAAGAAGGGCTACGGCTCTGGCATCGACATGACGTCGGTGAAGCAGTGGGAGCTGTGCGACGGATGCTCACTCGGCAAGCAAACGCGAGTGAGCTACATGAAGTCGTCTCCAAACCGTGCGAAGCAAGTGCTGGAAGTGGTTCACAGCGATGTGTGCGGCCCCATGCAGACGTCTACGTTTGGTGGCAAGCGCTACTTCGTCACGTTCATCGACGACAAGTCGCACTTCTGTGTGGTGTACTTGATGCGGAACAAGTCGGAGGTGGCCGCCAAGTTCGCTGAGTTCGTTGCGTTGGCTGAAACGCAGACCGGCAAGCGTGTGAAAACGCTCCGGAGCGACAACGGTGGCGAGTACACTTCGCGCGAGATGGCCAAGTTCTGCAGCGACCGTGGTATCGTGCAGAAGTTCACGCCGCCGTACACGCCACAGCTGAACGGCGTGGCGGAACGGATGAACCGGACGTTGGTGGAGTGTGCGCGCTGCATGTTGGAGCATGCCGGGTTGTCGAAGGGTTACTGGGGTGAAGCGGTGGTGACAGCCACGTTCCTCCGGAACCGGTGTCCGACACGCGCCATTAGCCACGACAAGTCGCCGCACCAAGTTTGGACGGGAAAGAAGCCACTGCTGGCGAACCTCAAGGTGTTTGGTTGCCACGCGTACGTGCTGGTCCCGAAGGCGAAGCGGTCCAAGTTTGACGCCCGGTCGGTGCGTTGCCGGTTCCTGGGGTACTCGGAGCACGAGAAAGCGTATCGGTTTGAAGAGATCGAGAGCGGTCGCGTGTTGGTGAGCCGCGACGCGCAGTTCATGGAAGACGTCTTCGACGGTGGGAGACGCAAATATGCTACGAAGGAGGTGGTGATTGGTCTTCCAGATGAAGACGATGAAGATGCCACGGATGAAGAGACTCCGTCCGAATCGGATGAGGACGGCAGTGAGGATGAGGCTGCGCGGGATGAAGACTTCGAACCCGGCAGCAAGCGACACCCGCGGACGCAGTCACTAGAAGAAGCCGTGGAGGTGCCGAGGGCCAAGCGATATGCGCCGCAGAATGGACGTTCGACGCTGGATGAGATGTCTGCGGCGGCCCAAGAGAGTCAAGATTTTGAGGCTGCGTACGTCGTGGATTCAGTGGGAGAGATGCCGACTACGTTCAAGTCGGCGATGGAATCCAGCGACGCAGCCAAGTGGAAGGAAGCATGCGACTCGGAGTACGACTCGCTGCTCAAGAACAAGACGTGGGAAGTGGTGCCACTGCCGAAGGGACGCAAGGCCATCGGCAACAGATGGGTGTTTCGCGTGAAGGAGAACCAGGCTGGAGAGGTCGAACGGTTCAAGGCGCGTCTGGTGGCCAAGGGGTTCTCGCAGAAGTACGGCATCGACTACGACGAGACCTTCGCTCCAGTGGCCAAGTTCACGTCGATCCGGGCCGTGCTGAGTTTGGCCGCCAAGTATGGTCTCAAGCTGCATCAGATGGATGTGAAGACGGCGTTCCTGAATGGCGGCTTGGACGAAGAGATCTACATGGTGCAACCGGACGGCTACGTCGATGAAGACCACCCGGACTACGTGTGCAAGCTGAAGCAGTCATTGTACGGGTTGAAGCAGTCGCCGCGCATGTGGAACAAGACCATCGACGAGTTCATGCTGAAGCTGGGGTTCACCAAGTGCGAGTCCGACCATTGCGTCTACGTGAAACGCGACGGACACAGCATGATCTTCGTGGTCATCTACGTGGACGACCTGATCCTGGCCAGCAACGACGACGAGCTGATGGAGTCGACCAAGCGCGCACTCAGCAAACGGTTCGAAATGACAGACCTCGGCGAGCTTACGTACTTCCTCGGCATGGAGATCAAGAACGACTTGGAGTCCGGCAAGGTGACGATGCGGCAGACCAAGTTTCTCAAGTCGATCCTGAGCAAGTTCGGCATGCAGGACAGCAAACCCGTGAAGACGCCGCAGGATCCAGGACTTAAGTTGACCAAGAACATGTGCGAGGGTGGCTGCAAGCATGAAGACACGATGAAGAACGTGCCGTATCGGAGTGCTGTCGGCGCGTTGATGTACCTGATGGTGGCGACGCGTCCGGACCTGGCTGCTGCAGTAGGCGTGCTGAGTCAGTTCGCCGCCGACCCGTGTCCCACACACTGGCAAGCCCTCAAGCGTGTGCTCCGGTATCTGCAAGCCACGCCCACGCATGGCATCGAGTTCTCGAAGGGTGACGGCTGCGGAGTTGTGTGTGGCTACTCGGACGCAGACTGGGCTGGTGACATCGAATCGAGAAGAAGTACAAGCGGCTACGCGTTCATGATGAACGGCGGGTGCATCAGCTGGAGGAGCAAGAAGCAGCGGACGGTGGCGCTGTCATCTACAGAGGCGGAGTACATGGCGCTGTCAGAGGCGACGCAGGAGGCGGTGTGGCTCAAGGTGTTTCTGCGCGAGCTCGGCGAAATGGCAAGCGATGAAGCAATCAAGATCTACGAGGACAACCAAGGCTCCATCGCGTTGGCCAAGAACCCGGAGTTCCACAAGCGCACCAAGCACATCGACATTCGCTACCACTTCGTGCGTGAGAAGGTGGAAGACGGTCAGGTGGTGTTGGAGTACTGCTCGACGAAGGACATGCTGGCCGACATCATGACGAAGGCGATCACTTCTGTGCAGTTCGAAGTTCTGCGACACAAGCTGGGGATCCAAGGTGCAGCCGACGTCGAGTCGCGTGGGAGTGTTGTCAAGGGATCGCCTCGACCAGCTGCGGTGTACCAGTAAGGTACCGGTGTGACCTTCACTCAGTGGTGCCGCCATCATTCGTGTGATGATGGGACGAGGATTACAGGACGCTGATGATGGGACGAGGATTACAGGACGCTGATGATGGGACGCGTGGGCAGGATTGTGGGTACAGGATGGGCATCTACGTGGCACTCGCTGATTGGCTGAAGGACCTTCTATCCAGTTAGGAATCCAGTAGAGTGTATCCAGCAGGAATATCCAGTAGGCTTAGAGGTAGCACGCAGTTCGCGAACTAAGGACCTAAATCAATCACTTTGCATTCTGACATCTAGTGCTCAAACGACCTTCCTTTTCGACGTTCTCGAAACTCTTGGGCAGACTCCTGAGCAAGCTGATCGCCACGTCTTCATCCTCCATCTTGGCGCCTGGCGCTTGACACGCTTCCTGTCATCGACCACTCAGCATCCATGTGGACGCGTGTTGCAGGGTACTGAACCTTGGTACACTGTACCAGTTCCGAGGTACCCGAACCGGTTAACCGAACCGGTCCAATACGACCACACGTTGATTAGACGAGTAGGTTGATTGGACGAGTAGTGTAGAATGATGGTTGATTAGACGCACTAGTTGATAGGACGCACGGCCGCGTGTCTTTAGCACTAGCCTAGGGTGTAAGCTCCAACAATCCAATCACTTCTGAATTTCGATTCAACCCCCCCAAGTGACCTTCCTCGCCTCGCCCCAAGCCTCGGCGGTGTCAACGACCAAGTCAACCAGTGCAAGATCCCAGTACGACCTTCTTCAGGTTATGAGCCCAAGCACCATGTCCTCTGTCCAAGACACCAAGATCTCCATCGACAAGTTCAACGGCGACAACTACGCCACGTGGAACCGCTACATGCGTGGCGTGTTCCTGACCAAGTCGGTGTGGAGCGTCGTGAACCGCGAGACGAAACCAAGCTTCGCGGACACGAGGGCCAAGGACGACTACGTCAAGTCGAGCAACATCGCGTTCGGCCTGATGTTGCTCCACATGGATGCTGACTACCATCATGTGGTCGACGACTGCGAGGAAGCGTGGGTGGCCTGGACGCGACTGCGTTCGCTCTACGGGGGGTCGCAGAAGGCTGGACGCATCTACCTGAAGCGCCAGCTCTTCAGCATGGAGATGGCAGAAGGCGGCAATGTGCTTCATCATTGCAATGAAGTCCTCAACATCAGCGCCAAGCTCAGCAACATCGGCGCCAAGATGGAGGATGAAGACGTGGCGATCTGCTTGCTCAGGAGTCTGCCCAAGAGTTTCGAGAACGTCGTTCTCAACTTGGAGATGAGCAACGCAGAGCTGCGCACTCAAGATGTGATCAAGGTGCTCACGAATGAGCACATCAAGCGGCAGGGCGAGAAGACGGCTCAGGTGAAGATTGAAGACGCTGCGAGGGCCTTCAATGCCGAGCGTGAAAGTCGCCACTGCACGTACTGCGGAAAATCGGGGCACGTCGTGGAAAAGTGCTGGACCAAGCAGAAGGAGAGAATCGAGGTGCACGACGTGGCCGGTCTGGTCGCGGTGCGAACAACGTCCAGTGGCGTGACGACAGCGATGACGACTGCGTCGCGTTCGCGGTCTCTATGGAGTGTGGAGTCTCCAGGACCAACAAGTTTCAAGGCTCATGGGCGATCGACAGTGGTGCCACGCACCACATCTGCAACGACAAGGCCAAGTTTGTCGACATCAAGGTGTGCGACGAAGGTGAACTCACGGTCGCCAACGGCAACACGGCCAAGATCATGGGAGTCGGGACGGTCATGCAGCGGGTCACTTTGCCCAACGGCAAGGAGCGCGACATCCGCATTCAAGATGCACTTTACGTGCCAAGCATGAACAAGAACCTGCTTTCGGTGCCGCAGATCAACCGAAGCGGACTGTTCAAGGTGGTGTTTGATGGTGCTGAAATGCACATCGCACAGAAGAAGTCGAAGAAAATCGTGGCTTCCGCGGACCTGATCGACGGCCTCTACTGGCTCCGAGTCCCAAGCTGCGCTGCGAATTCGGTGTCCAAGGCGTCGGTCAACGCGGTGGATCTTCATGCGCGTTTGGGTCACGCGCCGAATGACGTTCTTCGGAAGATGGTCTCAAGTGGCATGGTGACGGGTGCGAAAATGCCGACATCGTCGAAGAAGTCAAGCCAATGTCGTGGGTGCCAACAAGGGAAAATGGTGCAAAAGCCCTTCCCAAGCAACCCGAACAAGCGCAAGTACAAGCCGTTCGAGTTCCTCCACTTCGACATTTGCGGGCCCATGGAAGAAGAGTCGCTGGGTGGCAGCCGCTACCTGCTGCTCATCACGGACGAAGCCAGCGGCTGCATGTCGGGATTCTGTCTGCGAGCCAGGTCGGAGAGTGAAGGCTGCTTGCGCCGATTCATCACCAAGGTGGAGAAGCAATTCGATGCCAGGGTGAAGTTCGTGCGCCATGACGGAGCCAAGGAGTTCGCGACCAATTCGCTCTTGGCGTACTACGAAGACCACGGCATCGAAGTGCAGCCCACGGTTCGGTATGCGCACCAAACCAACGCGACGGCTGAACGCGCCAACCGAACCATCGTGACCATCGGCCGCAGCATGCTTCACTACGCTGGGTTGGACAAGACGTTCTGGGCGGAAGCAGCGATGACGGCAATTTACATCAAGAATCGTCTGCCGTCACCCAAGTCGCCCGACAAAACCCCGTTCGAGATCGTCTACAAGTCCAAGCCCAACGTCAAGCACATGCGGATCTTCGGGTGCAAGGCCTACGTTTTGACGCCGAAGGAGAAGCGACTCAAGTGGGACCCGAAAGCTCGTGAAGGAATTTTCATGGGTTACGAGGAGCGTTCCAAGGCGTATCGAGTTTATGACATCGAGGCGGGGCAGGTGGTCATCTCGCGATGTCACATTCGATGAGTCAAGCTTCGACGACTCCGTCGATGGTGAAGAAGTCAACCGACTTACCGACGTTTTCGACGACATGCAAGTCTCCGACGACTCCGGCACAAGGGTGTTCACGCAGGCGGGGAAGCGCAAATCGCGTCCGGACAACCAAGATCGCGACAACGTTCGACGTCCTCGTCGCAGTGCTGGACTCGAAGAAGCAAAGACCAACGTGAATCTACGCCGGCGCAAGAAATCCGAAGAAGACGACGAAGACGGCTCGACCCCACCCATGTTCTGGCGTGCAAGAAGCTGTGAACGGACCAGACCAAGTCCAGTGGCGCAAGGCAATTCGCGCCGAACTCAAGTCGATGCTGTTGCAGGGTGTTGCAGGGTACTGAACCTTGGTACACTGTACCAGTTCCGAGGTACCCGAACCGGTTAACCGAACCGGTCCAATACGACCACACGTTGATTAGACGAGTAGGTTGATTGGACGAGTAGTGTAGAATGATGGTTGATTAGACGCACTAGTTGATAGGACGCACGGCCGCGTGTCTTTAGCACTAGCCTAGGGTGTAAGCTCCAACAATCCAATCACTTCTGAATTTCGATTCAACCCCCCAAGTGACCTTCCTCGCCTCGCCCCAAGCCTCGGCGGTGTCAACGACCAAGTCTCCAAGTGCAAGATCCCAGTACGACCTTCTTCAGGTTATGAGCCCAAGCACCATGTCCTCTGTCCAAGACACCAAGATCTCCATCGACAAGTTCAACGGCGACAACTACGCCACGTGGAACCGCTACATGCGTGGCGTGTTCCTGACCAAGTCGGTGTGGAGCGTCGTGAACCGCGAGACGAAACCAAGCTTCGCGGACACGAGGGCCAAGGACGACTACGTCAAGTCGAGCAACATCGCGTTCGGCCTGATGTTGCTCCACATGGATGCTGACTACCATCATGTGGTCGACGACTGCGAGGAAGCGTGGGTGGCCTGGACGCGACTGCGTTCGCTCTACGGGGGGGTCGCAGAAGGCTGGACGCATCTACCTGAAGCGCCAGCTCTTCAGCATGGAGATGGCAGAAGGCGGCAATGTGCTTCATCATTGCAATGAAGTCCTCAACATCAGCGCCAAGCTCAGCAACATCGGCGCCAAGATGGAGGATGAAGACGTGGCGATCTGCTTGCTCAGGAGTCTGCCCAAGAGTTTCGAGAACGTCGTTCTCAACTTGGAGATGAGCAACGCAGAGCTGCGCACTCAAGATGTGATCAAGGTGCTCACGAATGAGCACATCAAGCGGCAGGGCGAGAAGACGGCTCAGGTGAAGATTGAAGACGCTGCGAGGGCCTTCAATGCCGAGCGTGAAAGTCGCCACTGCACGTACTGCGGAAAATCGGGGCACGTCATGGAAAAGTGCTGGACCAAGCAGAAGGAAGAGAATCGAGGTGCACGACGTGGCCGGTCTGGTCGCGGTGCGAACAACGTCCAGTGGCGTGACGACAGCGATGACGACTGCGTCGCGTTCGCGGTCTCTATGGAGTGTGGAGTCTCCAGGACCAACAAGTTTCAAGGCTCATGGGCGATCGACAGTGGTGCCACGCACCACATCTGCAACGACAAGGCCAAGTTTGTCGACATCAAGGTGTGCGACGAAGGTGAACTCACGGTCGCCAACGGCAACACGGCCAAGATCATGGGAGTCGGGACGGTCATGCAGCGGGTCACTTTGCCCAACGGCAAGGAGCGCGACATCCGCATTCAAGATGCACTTTACGTGCCAAGCATGAACAAGAACCTGCTCTCGGTGCCGCAGATCAACCGAAGCGGACTGTTCAAGGTGGTGTTTGATGGTGCTGAAATGCACATCGCACAGAAGAAGTCGAAGAAAATCGTGGCTTCCGCGGACCTGATCGACGGTCTCTACTGGCTCCGAGTCCCAAGCTGCGCTGCGAATTCGGTGTCCAAGGCGTCGGTCAACGCGGTGGATCTTCATGCGCGTTTGGGTCACGCGCCGAATGACGTTCTTCGGAAGATGGTCTCAAGTGGCATGGTGACGGGTGCGAAAATGCCGACATCGTCGAAGAAGTCAAGCCAGTGTCGTGGGTGCCAACAAGGGAAAATGGTGCAAAAGCCCTTCCCAAGCAACCCGAACAAGCGCAAGTACAAGCCGTTCGAGTTCCTCCACTTCGACATCTGCGGGCCCATGGAAGAAGAGTCGCTGGGTGGCAGCCGCTACCTGTTGCTCATCACGGACGAAGCCAGCGGCTGCATGTCGGGATTCTGTCTGCGAGCCAGGTCGGAGAGTGAAGGCTGCTTGCGTCGATTCATCACCAAGGTGGAGAAGCAATTCGATGCCAGGGTGAAGTTCGTGCGCCATGACGTGTTGTCAAGGGATCGCCTCGACCAGCTGCGGTGTACCAGTAAGGTACCGGTGTGACCTTCACTCAGTGGTGCCGCCATCATTCGTGTGATGATGGGACGAGGATTACGGGACGCTGATGATGGGACGAGGATTACAGGACGCTGATGATGGGACGCGTGGGTACAAGATTGTGGGTACAGGATGGGCATCTACGTGGCACTCGCTGATTGGCTGAAGACCTTCTATCCAGTTAGGAATCCAGTAGAGTGTATCCAGCAGGAATATCCAGTAGGCTTAGAGGTAGCAAGCAGTTCGCGAACTAAGGACCTAAATCAATCACTTTGCATTCTGACATCTAGTGCTCAAACGACCTTCCTTTTGGTTATGAGCCCAAGCCCCGTTTTCCCTGCTGAAGACTCCGACTACGCTTTCGCCATGGACGCCGCCTCGACCACGACCTCTCGCATCAACAAGTTCGACGGAACCAACTTCCACACGTGGAAGTTCAAGATGGCGATGGTGCTCGAGGAACGAGACCTGTGGGAAGTGACAAGTGGAGAGATCAAGCTGGAGCACTGCGCCACTACGCTGGACCAAACGACGTTCAAGAGGAAGTCTCGCAAGGCGCTGGCGATCATCTGTCTCGCGATGGAAGATTCGCAGCTGCCGCTGGTCCGGTCGGCGAAGGATGCGTACGATGCATGGTCAAGACTGGAAGGACACTTCGAGAAGAAGAGTTTGGCCAACAAGCTCTTCCTTCGTCGACGTTTCTTCACGACGATGATGGCGGAAGGTGATGATGTGCTGGAGCACATCAACAAGATCAAGACTCTGGCGGAGCAGCTCGACGCAGTGGGCGCTCCGGTCAGCGAGGATGACTTGGTGATCACGCTTCTTGGGAGTCTCAGCGAGTCGTACCAGTTCCTCATCACGGCGTTGGAGTCGAGAGCCGACTCGCTGTCGTGGGAACTCGTGACGGCTCGGCTGCTGCATGAGGACATGAAGCGCAAGGAGCAAGGTGGCGGCGTCGACGGAGCCGCGCACGGTCAAGGCCAAGCGTTCATGACAAGCGACAACGGCAAGCGCAGGGACGGCAGGCGACCGCCAACAAGGCCAGCGCCTGCCACTACTGTGGGGAGCAAGGACATTGGATCGCCAAGTGTCCTGTGCGAATCCGCGAGAACGCGGAGCGGCAGAGGCCGCAGCGAGCGAACGTCGCGCAGAGTGAGGACGACTCTGGCGACTTCCTCTTCTCGGTTGGTGGTGGGAGCAACACCACCAAGTCGAATGAGGTGTGGCTGGTCGACTCGGGTGCGACGCAGCACATGACCAGTTCCAAGAAGTTCATGAGGAACTACAAGAAGATCTCGCCGGTGGACGTGCATCTCGCGGACGACGGTGTGGTGCAAGCGATCGGGAGAGGCGACATCGTGATGAAGATGCAGACCCCGCGCGGCGTCAAGAAGGGTGTGCTCACGAATGTGTGGCACATTCCCAAGTTGTCGCGCAACCTGTTCTCCGTCGGCAGATTCACCAAGGACGTCGGGCCTGTGACGTTCGAGAGCGACGGGTGCTTCACGGAGACGAAGGGTCTCAAGTGGAAGCTCGGCGCTCGCGAAGGCAAAGGCTGTTCAAGCTGAGCATGACACCGGTGATGCCTGACGAGGCCAATGTGGCAAGCTCGAAGGATCGCAAGGGGACACCACGTCGTACCTCTGGCACCTTCGACTTGGTCACATTGGCCATGGCGGTCTAGACGCCATCGTCAAGAAGGGCTACGGCTCTGGCATCGACATGACGTCGGTGAAGCAGTGGGAGCTGTGCGACGGATGCTCACTCGGCAAGCAAACGCGAGTGAGCTACATGAAGTCGTCTCCAAACCGTGCGAAGCAAGTGCTGGAAGTGGTTCACAGCGATGTGTGCGGCCCCATGCAGACGTCTACGTTTGGTGGCAAGCGCTACTTCGTCACGTTCATCGACGACAAGTCGCACTTCTGTGTGGTGTACTTGATGCGGAACAAGTCGGAGGTGGCCGCCAAGTTCGCTGAGTTCGTTGCGTTGGCTGAAACGCAGACCGGCAAGCGTGTGAAAACGCTCCGGAGCGACAACGGTGGCGAGTACACTTCGCGCGAGATGGCCAAGTTCTGCAGCGACCGTGGTATCGTGCAGAAGTTCACGCCGCCGTACACGCCACAGCTGAACGGCGTGGCGGAACGGATGAACCGGACGTTGGTGGAGTGTGCGCGCTGCATGTTGGAGCATGCCGGGTTGTCGAAGGGTTACTGGGGTGAAGCGGTGGTGACAGCCACGTTCCTCCGGAACCGGTGTCCGACACGCGCCATTAGCCACGACAAGTCGCCGCACCAAGTTTGGACGGGAAAGAAGCCACTGCTGGCGAACCTCAAGGTGTTTGGTTGCCACGCGTACGTGCTGGTCCCGAAGGCGAAGCGGTCCAAGTTTGACGCCCGGTCGGTGCGTTGCCGGTTCCTGGGGTACTCGGAGCACGAGAAAGCGTATCGGTTTGAAGAGATCGAGAGCGGTCGCGTGTTGGTGAGCCGCGACGCGCAGTTCATGGAAGACGTCTTCGACGGTGGGAGACGCAAATATGCTACGAAGGAGGTGGTGATTGGTCTTCCAGATGAAGACGATGAAGATGCCACGGATGAAGAGACTCCGTCCGAATCGGATGAGGACGGCAGTGAGGATGAGGCTGCGCGGGATGAAGACTTCGAACCCGGCAGCAAGCGACACCCGCGGACGCAGTCACTAGAAGAAGCCGTGGAGGTGCCGAGGGCCAAGCGATATGCGCCGCAGAATGGACGTTCGACGCTGGATGAGATGTCTGCGGCGGCCCAAGAGAGTCAAGATTTTGAGGCTGCGTACGTCGTGGATTCAGTGGGAGAGATGCCGACTACGTTCAAGTCGGCGATGGAATCCAGCGACGCAGCCAAGTGGAAGGAAGCATGCGACTCGGAGTACGACTCGCTGCTCAAGAACAAGACGTGGGAAGTGGTGCCACTGCCGAAGGGACGCAAGGCCATCGGCAACAGATGGGTGTTTCGCGTGAAGGAGAACCAGGCTGGAGAGGTCGAACGGTTCAAGGCGCGTCTGGTGGCCAAGGGTTCTCGCAGAAGTACGGCATCGACTACGACGAGACCTTCGCTCCAGTGGCCAAGTTCACGTCGATCCGGGCCGTGCTGAGTTTGGCCGCCAAGTATGGTCTCAAGCTGCATCAGATGGATGTGAAGACGGCGTTCCTGAATGGCGGCTTGGACGAAGAGATCTACATGGTGCAACCGGACGGCTACGTCGATGAAGACCACCCGGACTACGTGTGCAAGCTGAAGCAGTCATTGTACGGGTTGAAGCAGTCGCCGCGCATGTGGAACAAGACCATCGACGAGTTCATGCTGAAGCTGGGGTTCACCAAGTGCGAGTCCGACCATTGCGTCTACGTGAAACGCGACGGACACAGCATGATCTTCGTGGTCATCTACGTGGACGACCTGATCCTGGCCAGCAACGACGACGAGCTGATGGAGTCGACCAAGCGCGCACTCAGCAAACGGTTCGAAATGACAGACCTCGGCGAGCTTACGTACTTCCTCGGCATGGAGATCAAGAACGACTTGGAGTCCGGCAAGGTGACGATGCGGCAGACCAAGTTTCTCAAGTCGATCCTGAGCAAGTTCGGCATGCAGGACAGCAAACCCGTGAAGACGCCGCAGGATCCAGGACTTAAGTTGACCAAGAACATGTGCGAGGGTGGCTGCAAGCATGAAGACACGATGAAGAACGTGCCGTATCGGAGTGCTGTCGGCGCGTTGATGTACCTGATGGTGGCGACGCGTCCGGACCTGGCTGCTGCAGTAGGCGTGCTGAGTCAGTTCGCCGCCGACCCGTGTCCCACACACTGGCAAGCCCTCAAGCGTGTGCTCCGGTATCTGCAAGCCACGCCCACGCATGGCATCGAGTTCTCGAAGGGTGACGGCTGCGGAGTTGTGTGGCTACTCGGACGCAGACTGGGCTGGTGACATCGAATCGAGAAGAAGTACAAGCGGCTACGCGTTCATGATGAACGGCGGGTGCATCAGCTGGAGGAGCAAGAAGCAGCGGACGGTGGCGCTGTCATCTACAGAGGCGGAGTACATGGCGCTGTCAGAGGCGACGCAGGAGGCGGTGTGGCTCAAGGTGTTTCTGCGCGAGCTCGGCGAAATGGCAAGCGATGAAGCAATCAAGATCTACGAGGACAACCAAGGCTCCATCGCGTTGGCCAAGAACCCGGAGTTCCACAAGCGCACCAAGCACATCGACATTCGCTACCACTTCGTGCGTGAGAAGGTGGAAGACGGTCAGGTGGTGTTGGAGTACTGCTCGACGAAGGACATGCTGGCCGACATCATGACGAAGGCGATCACTTCTGTGCAGTTCGAAGTTCTGCGACACAAGCTGGGGATCCAAGGTGCAGCCGACGTCGAGTCGCGTGGGAATGTTGTCAAGGGATCGCCTCGACCAGCTGCGGTGTACCAGTAAGGTACCGGTGTGACCTTCACTCAGTGGTGCCGCCATCATTCGTGTGATGATGGGACGAGGATTACAGGACGCTGATGATGGGACGCGTGGGTACAAGATTGTGGGTACAGGATGGGCATCTACGTGGCACTCGCTGATTGGCTGAAGACCTTCTATCCAGTTAGAATCCAGTAGAGTGTATCCAGCAGGAATATCCAGTAGGCTTAGAGGTAGCAGCAGTTCGCGAACTAAGGACCTAAATCAATCACTTTGCATTCTGACATCGTGCTCAAACGAACCGGCATCGAAGTGCAGCCCACGGTTCGTATGCGCACCAAACGAACGCGACGGCTGAACGCGCCAACCGAACCATCGTGACCATCGGCCGCAGCATGCTTCACTACGCCGGGTTGGACAAGACGTTCTGGGCGGAAGCAGCGATGACGGCGATTTACATCAAGAATCGTCTGCCGTCACCCAAGTCGCCCGACAAAACGCCGTTCGAGATCGTCTACAAGTCCAAGCCCAACGTCAAGCACATGCGGATCTTCGGGTGCAAGGCGTTTTGACGCCGAAGGAGAAGCGACTCAAGTGGGACCCGAAAGCTCGCTCTCGCGATGTCACATTCGATGAGTCAAGCTTCGACGACTCCGCTGCTGATGGTGAAGAAGTCAACCGACTTACCGACGTTTTCGACGACATGCAAGTCTCCGCTTCGCAGTGCTGGACTCGAAGAAGCAAGTGCGCCTGGACGCTGCTCGCCGATGACCAGATCGAACCCAGTGCCGAATGAGCTGTTCCGTCAACCGAACTGTCAATGCGGCTGCTTACTCAACCAATCCGCGAAGTTCGAAAAGTCGACTCACAAGCACGTCACGCTGCGAATGATCATTGCGCGCGCCGACCAGGAAACGTGCACGCGTCCGAGAGCGCGTCATCGCGAGATCGATGAACGTGAGTGACGTCATTCTAATCTAGCCAACGCTTCCACATGGAGTTCTGCACTTGATGCGGACAAACGGTCGAGTGTGACGTACATCAATGAAGAAGGTCGTACTGGGATCTTGCACTTGGAGACTTGGTCGTAGACACCGCCGAGGCTTGGGGCGAGGCGAGGAAGGTCACTTGGGGGTTGAATCGAAATTCAGAAGTGATTGGATTGTTGGAGCTTACACCCTAGGCTAGTGCTAAAGACACGCGGCCGTGCGTCCTATCAACTAGTGCGTCTAATCAACCATCATTCTACACTACTCGTCCAATCAACCTACTCGTCTAATCAACGTGTGGTCGTATTGGACCGGTTCGGTTAACCGGTTCGGGTACCTCGGAACTGGTACAGTGTACCAAGGTTCAGTACCCTGCAACACGCCCCTCAATGCGAACACGCGTGAACGCCGAGCGCAGCCGTCAAGTCCTTGTGGCGTGGTCCGGCAAGTCCCTTGGTCATGATGTCGGCCAGCATGGTGGCAGTCTCGCAGTACTCGACGATCACTTCGCCGCGCTTGACTTCGTCGCGGATGTGATGGTACTTGATGTCGATGTGCTTGGCGCGGCCATGGTTGACGGGGTTCTTGGTCATCTTGATGCACGACTGGTTGTCTTCGAAAATCTTCAACTCGGGCGTGACTCCGCCTGCAGCAACCAGGATCTCGCACAGCAGCTTGTGCACCCACTTGCCTTCTTGAATCGCCAAACTCAGTGCGATGTACTCGGCCTCGCTTGTCGAGAGCGACACACTTGACTGCTTCTTGGAACCCCACGAGATCGGTCCGCCGGCGACTTGGAACAGGTAGCCCGACGTAGACTTGCGATCACTAAGATCACCAGCCCAGTCGGCATCCGAGTAACCTTGAAAGTCGATGTCCTTGCCCGGCGAAGCGGATTCCGTGCGACTTGGTCCCTTGAAGGTAGCGGAAGATGCGCTTGACCGCAATCCAGTGCTCGACTTGCGGGTTCTCCATGAAGCGTGACACGTAGCCGACAGCGAACGCAATGTCCGGGCGAGTCGATGTCATCAAGTGCATGAGTGCACCGACAGCCTCGCGAAATGGCGCGTCCAACTTGGTCATGGCGTCGCTTGAAACTAGCTTCATGCTGATGTCGACCGGACTTGCAGCGGGTTTGCAGTCTTGCATGCCGAAGCGCTCCAGGATGTCGTTGATGTAGCGAGCTTGGCTCAGCGTAACACTGCCATCCGCGTTGTCGACCACCTCGATCCCGAGGATGAAGGAACACTTGCCACTGTCGGTCATCTCGAACCGCGACTTGAGTTGGCGCTTGACTTCCGCGATCATTTCGCCGAGCTTCCGGTCACCAAGACGTCGTCCACGTAGACCAGCAGCAGAACGCATTCGCCGTCGACGACCTTGATGTAGAGGCAGGGTCGTAGCTTGACACGCGAAAACCGATGGAGCGCACATACTCGTCGAAGGTCTCGTTCCAAACTCGCGAAGCTTGCTTGAGCCCGTAAATCGCCTTGAGCAGTTCCACGCAGTCGAAACCGTCGTCCAGTTCCACGCCTTCAGGCACGCTGCAGAACACCTTCTCCTTCATCAAGCCGTACAGGAACGCAGTCACCACGTCGAGCTGGTCCATCGGCCATCCGAAGTACTTGGCAACCGCAATGATCATTCGCAGCGTGACGTACTTGACCACGGGCGAAAACGTCTCGGTGTAGTCGATGCCATACTTCTGCACGAAGCCTTTCGCGACGAGCCGAGCCTTGAACTTCTCGATCGATCCGTCCGCGTTGCGCTTGATCTTGAACACCCACTTGGTACCGACTGCGCGCTGGTTGTTGGGCAGTTTGGCGGCGCGGAAAACACCTCGCAGCCGCATTGACTTGAGTTCGGCGCGAATTGCCTTGCGCCACTGGACTTGGTCTGGTCCGTTCACAGCTTCTTGAAACGTCTTCGGCTCCGCGCTGTCACTTGCTTCCACAGCATTCGCACTTGCACGCCAGAACATGGGTGGGGTCGAGCCGTCTTCATCGTCTTCTTCCGATTTTTCTTCTTGCGCCGCCGTAGATTCACGTTGGTCTTCGTCTTCCGAGCGTCCAGGCGCACTTGCTTCTTCGAGTCCAGCACTGCGACGAGGACGCCGAACATTGTCGCGATCTTGGTTGTCCGGACGCGATTTGCGCTTCCCCGCCTGCGTGAACACCCTTGTGCCGGAGTCGTCGGAGACTTGCATGTCGTCGAAAACGTCGGTAAGTCGGTTGACTTCTTCACCATCAGCAGCCTTGGAGTCGTCGAAGCTTGACTCATCGAATGTGACATCGCGAGAGATGACCACCTGCCCCGCCTCGATGTCATAAACTCGATACGCCTTGGAACGCTCCTCGTAACCCATGAAAATTCCTTCACGAGCTTTCGGGTCCCACTTGAGTCGCTTCTCCTTCGGCGTCAAAACGTAGGCCTTGCACCCGAAGATCCGCATGTGCTTGACGTTGGGCTTGGACTTGTAGACGATCTCGAACGGAGTTTTGTCGGGCGACTTGGGTGACGGCAGACGATTCTTGATGTAAATTGCCGTCATCGCTGCTTCCGCCCAGAACGTCTTGTCCAACCCAGCGTAGTGAAGCATGCTGCGACCGATGGTCACGATGGTTCGGTTGGCGCGTTCAGCCGTCGCGTTGGTTTGGTGCGCATACCGAACCGTGGGCTGCACTTCGATGCCGTGGTCTTCGTAGTACGCCAAGAGCGAATTGGTCGCGAACTCCTTGGCTCCGTCATGGCGCACGAACTTCACCCTGGCATCGAATTGCTTCTCCACCTTGGTGATGAATCGGCGCAAGCAGCCTTCACTCTCCGACCTGGCTCGCAGACAGAATCCCGACATGCAGCCGCTGGCTTCGTCCGTGATGAGGAGCAGGTAGCGGCTGCCACCCAGCGACTCTCCTCCATGGGCCCGCAAATGTCGAAGTGGAGGAACTCGAACGGCTTGTACTTGCGCTTGTTCGGGTTGCTTGGGAAGGGCTTTTGCACCATTTTCCCTTGTTGGCACCCACGACATTGGCTTGACTTCTTCGACGATGTCGGCATTTTCGCACCCGTCACCATGCCACTTGAGACCATCTTCCGAAGAACGTCATTCGGCGCGTGACCCAAACGCGCATGAAGATCCACCGCGTTGACCGACGCCTTGGACACCGAATTCGCAGCGCAGCTTGGGACTCGGAGCCAGTAGAGCCCGTCGATCAGGTCCGCGGAAGCCACGATTTTCTTCGACTTCTTCTGTGCGATGTGCATTTCAGCACCATCAAACACCACCTTGAACAGTCCGCTTCGGTTGATCTGCGGCACGGAGAGCAGGTTCTTGTTCATGCTTGGCACGTAAAGTGCATCTTGAATGCGGATGTCGAGCTCCTTGCCGTTGGGCAAAGTGACCCGCTGCATGACCGTCCCGACTCCCATGATCTTGGCCGTGTTGCCGTTGGCGACCGTGAGTTTACCTTCGTCGCACACCTTGATGTCCACAAACTTGGCCTTGTCGTTGCAGATGTGGTGCGTGGCACCACTGTCGATCGCCCATGAGCCTTGAAACTTGTTGGTCCTGGAGACTCCACACTCCATAGAGACCGCGAACGCGACGCAGTCGTCATCGCTGTCGTCACGCCACTGGACGTTGTTCGCACCGCGACCAGACCGGCCACGTCGTGCACCTCGATTCTCCTCCTTCTGCTTGGTCCAGCACTTTTCCACGACGTGCCCCGATTTTCCGCAGTACGTGCAGTGGCGACTTTCACGCTCGGCATTGAAGGCCCTCGCAGCGTCTTCAATCTTCACCTGAGCCGTCTTCTCGCCCTGCCGCTTGATGTGCTCATTCGTGAGCACCTTGATCACATCTTGAGTGCGCAGCTCTGCGTTGCTCATCTCCAAGTTGAGAACGACGTTCTCGAAACTCTTGGGCAGACTCCTGAGCAAGCAGATCGCCACGTCTTCATCCTCCATCTTGGCGCCGATGTTGCTGAGCTTGGCGCTGATGTTGAGGACTTCATTGCAATGATGAAGCACATTGCCGCCTTCTGCCATCTCCATGCTGAAGAGCTGGCGCTTCAGGTAGATGCGTCCAGCCTTCTGCGACCCCGTAGAGCGAACGCAGTCGCGTCCAGGCCACCCACGCTTCCTCGCAGTCGTCGACCACATGATGGTAGTCAGCATCCATGTGGAGCAACATCAGGCCGAACGCGATGTTGCTCGACTTGACGTAGTCGTCCTTGGCCCTCGTGTCCGCGAAGCTTGGTTTCGTCTCGCGGTTCACGACGCTCCACACCGACTTGGTCAGGAACACGCCACGCATGTAGCGGTTCCACGTGGCGTAGTTGTCGCCGTTGAACTTGTCGATGGAGATCTTGGTGTCTTGGACAGAGGACATGGTGCTTGGGCTCATAACCTGAAGAAGGTCGTACTGGGATCTTGCACTTGGAGACTTGGTCGTGACACCGCCGAGGCTTGGGGCGAGGCGAGGAAGGTCACTTGGGGGTTGAATCGAAATTCAGAAGTGATTGGATTGTTGGAGCTTACACCCTAGGCTAGTGCTAAAGACACGCGGCCGTGCGTCCTATCAACTAGTGCGTCTAATCAACCATCATTCTACACTACTCGTCCAATCAACCTACTCGTCTAATCAACGTGTGGTCGTATTGGACCGGTTCGGTTAACCGGTTCGGGTACCTCGGAACTGGTACAGTGTACCAAGGTTCAGTACCCTGCAACACGCCCCCTCAATGCGAACACGCGTGAACGCCGAGCGCAGCCGTCAAGTCCTTGTGGCGTGGTCCGGCAAGTCCCTTGGTCATGATGTCGGCCAGCATGGTGGCAGTCTCGCAGTACTCGACGATCACTTCGCCGCGCTTGACTTCGTCGCGGATGTGATGGTACTTGATGTCGATGTGCTTGGCGCGGCCATGGTTGACGGGGTTCTTGGTCATCTTGATGCACGACTGGTTGTCTTCGAAAATCTTCAACTCGGGCGTGACTCCGCCTGCAGCAACCAGGATCTCGCACAGCAGCTTGTGCACCCACTTGCCTTCTTGAATCGCCAAACTCAGTGCGATGTACTCGGCCTCGCTTGTCGAGAGCGACACACTTGACTGCTTCTTGGAACCCCACGAGATCGGTCCGCCGGCGACTTGGAACAGGTAGCCCGACGTAGACTTGCGATCACTAAGATCACCAGCCCAGTCGGCATCCGAGTAACCTTGAAAGTCGATGTCCTTGCCCGGCGAAGCGGATTCCGTGCGACTTGGTCCCTTGAAGGTAGCGGAAGATGCGCTTGACCGCAATCCAGTGCTCGACTTGCGGGTTCTCCATGAAGCGTGACACGTAGCCGACAGCGAACGCAATGTCCGGGCGAGTCGATGTCATCAAGTGCATGAGTGCACCGACAGCCTCGCGAAATGGCGCGTCCAACTTGGTCATGGCGTCGCTTGAGACCAGCTTCATGCTGATGTCGACCGGACTTGCAGCGGGTTTGCAGTCTTGCATGCCGAAGCGCTCCAGGATGTCGTTGATGTAGCGAGCTTGGCTCAGCGTAACACTGCCATCCGCGTTGTCGACCACCTCGATCCCGAGGATGAAGGAACACTTGCCACTGTCGGTCATCTCGAACCGCGACTTGAGTTGGCGCTTGACTTCCGCGATCATTTCGCCGAACTTCCGGTCACCAAGACGTCGTCCACGTAGACCAGCAGCAGAACGCATTCGCCGTCGACGACCTTGATGTAGAGGCAGGGTCGTAGCTTGACACGCGAAAACCGATGGAGCGCACATACTCGTCGAAGGTCTCGTTCCAAACTCGCGAAGCTTGCTTGAGCCCGTAAATCGCCTTGAGCAGTTCCACGCAGTCGAAACCGTCGTCCAGTTCCACGCCTTCAGGCACGCTGCAGAACACCTTCTCCTTCATCAAGCCGTACAGGAACGCAGTCACCACGTCGAGCTGGTCCATCGGCCATCCGAAGTACTTGGCAACCGCAATGATCATTCGCAGCGTGACGTACTTGACCACGGGCGAAAACGTCTCGGTGTAGTCGATGCCATACTTCTGCACGAAGCCTTTCGCGACGAGCCGAGCCTTGAACTTCTCGATCGATCCGTCCGCGTTGCGCTTGATCTTGAACACCCACTTGGTACCGACTGCGCGCTGGTTGTTGGGCAGTTTGGCGGCGCGGAAAACACCTCGCAGCCGCATTGACTTGAGTTCGGCGCGAATTGCCTTGCGCCACTGGACTTGGTCTGGTCCGTTCACAGCTTCTTGAAACGTCTTCGGCTCCGCGCTGTCACTTGCTTCCACAGCATTCGCACTTGCACGCCAGAACATGGGTGGGGTCGAGCCGTCTTCATCGTCTTCTTCCGATTTTTCTTCTTGCGCCGCCGTAGATTCACGTTGGTCTTCGTCTTCCGAGCGTCCAGGCGCACTTGCTTCTTCGAGTCCAGCACTGCGACGAGGACGCCGAACATTGTCGCGATCTTGGTTGTCCGGACGCGATTTGCGCTTCCCCGCCTGCGTGAACACCCTTGTGCCGGAGTCGTCGGAGACTTGCATGTCGTCGAAAACGTCGGTAAGTCGGTTGACTTCTTCACCATCAGCAGCCTTGGAGTCGTCGAAGCTTGACTCATCGAATGTGACATCGCGAGAGATGACCACCTGCCCCGCCTCGATGTCATAAACTCGATACGCCTTGGAACGCTCCTCGTAACCCATGAAAATTCCTTCACGAGCTTTCGGGTCCCACTTGAGTCGCTTCTCCTTCGGCGTCAAAACGTAGGCCTTGCACCCGAAGATCCGCATGTGCTTGACGTTGGGCTTGGACTTGTAGACGATCTCGAACGGAGTTTTGTCGGGCGACTTGGGTGACGGCAGACGATTCTTGATGTAAATCGCCGTCATCGCTGCTTCCGCCCAGAACGTCTTGTCCAACCCGGCGTAGTGAAGCATGCTGCGGCCGATGGTCACGATGGTTCGGTTGGCGCGTTCAGCCGTCGCGTTGGTTTGGTGCGCATACCGAACCGTGGGCTGCACTTCGATGCCGTGGTCTTCGTAGTACGCCAAGAGCGAATTGGTCGCGAACTCCTTGGCTCCGTCATGGCGCACGAACTTCACCCTGGCATCGAATTGCTTCTCCACCTTGGTGATGAATCGGCGCAAGCAGCCTTCACTCTCCGACCTGGCTCGCAGACAGAATCCCGACATGCAGCCGCTGGCTTCGTCCGTGATGAGCAGCAGGTAGCGGCTGCCACCCAGCGACTCTTCCTTCCATGGGCCCGCAGATGTCGAAGTGGAGGAACTCGAACGGCTTGTACTTGCGCTTGTTCGGGTTGCTTGGGAAGGGCTTTTGCACCATTTTCCCTTGTTGGCACCCACGACACTGGCTTGACTTCTTCGACGATGTCGGCATTTTCGCACCCGTCACCATGCCACTTGAGACCATCTTCCGAAGAACGTCATTCGGCGCGTGACCCAAACGCGCATGAAGATCCACCGCGTTGACCGACGCCTTGGACACCGAATTCGCAGCGCAGCTTGGGACTCGGAGCCAGTAGAGGCCGTCGATCAGGTCCGCGGAAGCCACGATTTTCTTCGACTTCTTCTGTGCGATGTGCATTTCAGCACCATCAAACACCACCTTGAACAGTCCGCTTCGGTTGATCTGCGGCACCGAAAGCAGGTTCTTGTTCATGCTTGGCACGTAAAGTGCATCTTGAATGCGGATGTCGCGCTCCTTGCCGTTGGGCAAAGTGACCCGCTGCATGACCGTCCCGACTCCCATGATCTTGGCCGTGTTGCCGTTGGCGACCGTGAGTTCACCTTCGTCGCACACCTTGATGTCGACAAACTTGGCCTTGTCGTTGCAGATGTGGTGCGTGGCACCACTGTCGATCGCCCATGAGCCTTGAAACTTGTTGGTCCTGGAGACTCCACACTCCATAGAGACCGCGAACGCGACGCAGTCGTCATCGCTGTCGTCACGCCACTGGACGTTGTTCGCACCGCGACCAGACCGGCCACGTCGTGCACCTCGATTCTCTCCTTCTGCTTGGTCCAGCACTTTTCCACGACGTGCCCCGATTTTCCGCAGTACGTGCAGTGGCGACTTTCACGCTCGGCATTGAAGGCCCTCGCAGCGTCTTCAATCTTCACCTGAGCCGTCTTCTCGCCCTGCCGCTTGATGTGCTCATTCGTGAGCACCTTGATCACATCTTGAGTGCGCAGCTCTGCGTTGCTCATCTCCAAGTTGAGAACGACGTTCTCGAAACTCTTGGGCAGACTCCTGAGCAAGCAGATCGCCACGTCTTCATCCTCCATCTTGGCGCCGATGTTGCTGAGCTTGGCGCTGATGTTGAGACTTCATTGCAATGATGAAGCACATTGCCGCCTTCTGCCATCTCCATGCTGAAGAGCTGGCGCTTCAGGTAGATGCGTCCAGCCTTCTGCGACCCCGTAGAGCGAACGCAGTCGCGTCCAGGCCACCACGCTTCCTCGCAGTCGTCGACCACATGATGGTAGTCAGCATCCATGTGGAGCAACATCAGGCCGAACGCGATGTTGCTCGACTTGACGTAGTCGTCCTTGGCCCTCGTGTCCGCGAAGCTTGGTTTCGTCTCGCGGTTCACGACGCTCCACACCGACTTGGTCAGGAACACGCCACGCATGTAGCGGTTCCACGTGGCGTAGTTGTCGCCGTTGAACTTGTCGATGGAGATCTTGGTGTCTTGGACAGAGGACATGGTGCTTGGGCTCATAACCTGAAGAAGGTCGTACTGGGATCTTGCACTTGGAGACTTGGTCGTAGACACCGCCGAGGCTTGGGGCGAGGCGAGGAAGGTCACTTGGGGGTTGAATCGAAATTCAGAAGTGATTGGATTGTTGGAGCTTACACCTAGGCTAGTGCTAAAGACACGCGGCCGTGCGTCCTATCAACTAGTGCGTCTAATCAACCATCATTCTACACTACTCGTCCAATCAACCTACTCGTCTAATCAACGTGTGGTCGTATTGGACCGGTTCGGTTAACCGGTTCGGGTACCTCGGAACTGGTACAGTGTACCAAGGTTCAGTACCCTGCAACACGCCCCCTCAATGCGAACACGCGTGAACGCCGAGCGCAGCCGTCAAGTCCTTGTGGCGTGGTCCGGCAAGTCCCTTGGTCATGATGTCGGCCAGCATGGTGGCAGTCTCGCAGTACTCGACGATCACTTCGCCGCGCTTGACTTCGTCGCGGATGTGATGGTACTTGATGTCGATGTGCTTGGCGCGGCCATGGTTGACGGGGTTCTTGGTCATCTTGATGCACGACTGGTTGTCTTCGAAAATCTTCAACTCGGGCGTGACTCCGCCTGCAGCAACCAGGATCTCGCACAGCAGCTTGTGCACCCACTTGCCTTCTTGAATCGCCAAACTCAGTGCGATGTACTCGGCCTCGCTTGTCGAGAGTGACACACTTGACTGCTTCTTGGAACCCCACGAGATCGGTCCGCCGGCGACTTGGAACAGGTAGCCCGACGTAGACTTGCGATCACTAAGATCACCAGCCCAGTCGGCATCCGAGTAACCTTGAAAGTCGATGTCCTTGCCCGGCGAAGCGGATTCCGTGCGACTTGGTCCCTTGAAGGTAGCGGAAGATGCGCTTGACCGCAATCCAGTGCTCGACTTGCGGGTTCTCCATGAAGCGTGACACGTAGCCGACAGCGAACGCAATGTCCGGGCGAGTCGATGTCATCAAGTGCATGAGTGCACCGACAGCCTCGCGAAATGGCGCGTCCAACTTGGTCATGGCGTCGCTTGAGACTAGCTTCATGCTGATGTCGACCGGACTTGCAGCGGGTTTGCAGTCTTGCATGCCGAAGCGCTCCAGGATGTCGTTGATGTAGCGAGCTTGGCTCAGCGTAACACTGCCATCCGCGTTGTCGACCACCTCGATCCCGAGGATGAAGGAACACTTGCCACTGTCGGTCATCTCGAACCGCGACTTGAGTTGGCGCTTGACTTCCGCGATCATTTCCGCCGAACTTCCGGTCACCAAGACGTCGTCCACGTAGACCAGCAGCAGAACGCATTCGCCGTCGACGACCTTGATGTAGAGGCATGGGTCGTAGCTTGAGACGCGAAAACCGATGGAGCGCACATACTCGTCGAAGGTCTCGTTCCAAACTCGCGAAGCTTGCTTGAGCCCGTAAATCGCCTTGAGCAGTTCCACGCAGTCGAAACCGTCGTCCAGTTCCACGCCTTCAGGCACGCTGCAGAACACCATCTCCTTCATCAAGCCGTATAGGAACGCAGTCACCACGTCGAGCTGGTCCATCGGCCATCCGAAGTACTTGGCAACCGCAATGATCATTCGCAGCGTGACGTACTTGACCACTGGCGAAAACGTCTCGGTGTAGTCGATGCCATACTTCTGCACGAAGCCTTTCGCGACGAGCCGAGCGTTGAACTTCTCGATCGATCCGTCCGCGTTGCGCTTGATCTTGAACACCCACTTGGTACCGACTGCGCGCTGGTTGTTGGGCAGTTTGGCGGCGCGGAAAACACCTCGCAGCCGCATTGACTTGAGTTCGGCGCGAATTGCCTTGCGCCACTGGACTTGGTCTGGTCCGTTCACAGCTTCTTGAAACGTCTTCGGCTCCGCGCTGTCACTTGCTTCCACAGCATTCGCACTTGCACGCCAGAACATGGGTGGGGTCGAGCCGTCTTCATCGTCTTCTTCCGATTTTTCTTCTTGCGCCGGCGTAGATTCACGTTCGTCTTCGTCTTCCGAGCGTCCAGGCGCACTTGCTTCTTCGAGTCCAGCACTGCGACGAGGACGCCGAACGTTGTCGCGATCTTGGTTGTCCGGACGCGATTTGCGCTTCCCCGCCTGCGTGAACACCCTTGTGCCGGAGTCCTCGGAGACTTGCATGTCGTCGAAAACGTCGGTAAGTCGGTTGACTTCTTCACCATCAGCAGCCTTGGAGTCGTCGAAGCTTGACTCATCGAATGTGACATCGCGAGAGATGACCACCTGCCCCGCCTCGATGTCATAAACTCGATACGCCTTGGAACGCTCCTCGTAACCCATGAAAATTCCTTCACGAGCTTTCGGGTCCCACTTGAGTCGCTTCTCCTTCGGCGTCAAAACGTAGGCCTTGCACCCGAAGATCCGCATGTGCTTGACGTTGGGCTTGGACTTGTAGACGATCTCGAACGGAGTTTTGTCGGGCGACTTGGGTGACGGCAGACGATTCTTGATGTAAATCGCCGTCATCGCTGCTTCCGCCCAGAACGTCTTGTCCAACCCGGCGTAGTGAAGCATGCTGCGGCCGATGGTCACGATGGTTCGGTTGGCGCGTTCAGCCGTCGCGTTGGTTTGGTGCGCATACCGAACCGTGGGCTGCACTTCGATGCCGTGGTCTTCGTAGTACGCCAAGAGCGAATTGGTCGCGAACTCCTTGGCTCCGTCATGGCGCACGAACTTCACCCTGGCATCGAATTGCTTCTCCACCTTGGTGATGAATCGGCGCAAGCAGCCTTCACTCTCCGACCTGGCTCGCAGACAGAATCCCGACATGCAGCCGCTGGCTTCGTCCGTGATGAGCAGCAAGTAGCGGCTGCCACCCAGCGACTCTTCCTCCATGGGCCCGCAGATGTCGAAGTGGAGGAACTCGAACGGCTTGTACTTGCGCTTGTTCGGGTTGCTTGGGAAGGGCTTTTGCACCATTTTCCCTTGTTGGCACCCACGACATTGGCTTGACTTCTTCGACGATGTCGGCATTTTCGCACCCGTCACCATGCCACTTGAGACCATCTTCCGAAGAACGTCATTCGGCGCGTGACCCAAACGCGCATGAAGATCCACCGCGTTGACCGACGCCTTGGACACCGAATTCGCAGCGCAGCTTGGGACTCGGAGCCAGTAGAGGCCGTCGATCAGGTCCGCGGAAGCCACGATTTTCTTCGACTTCTTCTGTGCGATGTGCATTTCAGCACCATCAAACACCACCTTGAACAGTCCGCTTCGGTTGATCTGCGGCACCGAAAGCAGGTTCTTGTTCATGCTTGGCACGTAAAGTGCATCTTGAATGCGGATGTCGCGCTCCTTGCCGTTGGGCAAAGTGACCCGCTGCATGACCGTCCCGACTCCCATGATCTTGGCCGTGTTGCCGTTGGCGACCGTGAGTTCACCTTCGTCGCACACCTTGATGTCGACAAACTTGGCCTTGTCGTTGCAGATGTGGTGCGTGGCACCACTGTCGATCGCCCATGAGCCTTGAAACTTGTTGGTCCTGGAGACTCCACACTCCATAGAGACCGCGAACGCGACGCAGTCGTCATCGCTGTCGTCACGCCACTGGACGTTGTTCGCACCGCGACCAGACCGGCCACGTCGTGCACCTCGATTCTCTCCTTCTGCTTGGTCCAGCACTTTTCCACGACGTGCCCCGATTTTCCGCAGTACGTGCAGTGGCGACTTTCACGCTCGGCATTGAAGGCCCTCGCAGCGTCTTCAATCTTCACCTGAGCCGTCTTCTCGCCCTGCCGCTTGATGTGCTCATTCGTGAGCACCTTGATCACATCTTGAGTGCGCAGCTCTGCGTTGCTCATCTCCAAGTTGAGAACGACGTTCTCGAAACTCTTGGGCAGACTCCTGAGCAAGCAGATCGCCACGTCTTCATCCTCCATCTTGGCGCCGATGTTGCTGAGCTTGGCGCTGATGTTGAGGACTTCATTGCAATGATGAAGCACATTGCCGCCTTCTGCCATCTCCATGCTGAAGAGCTGGCGCTTCAGGTAGATGCGTCCAGCCTTCTGCGACCCCGTAGAGCGAACGCAGTCGCGTCCAGGCCACCACGCTTCCTCGCAGTCGTCGACCACATGATGGTAGTCAGCATCCATGTGGAGCAACATCAGGCCGAACGCGATGTTGCTCGACTTGACGTAGTCGTCCTTGGCCCTCGTGTCCGCGAAGCTTGGTTTCGTCTCGCGGTTCACGACGCTCCACACCGACTTGGTCAGGAACACGCCACGCATGTAGCGGTTCCACGTGGCGTAGTTGTCGCCGTTGAACTTGTCGATGGAGATCTTGGTGTCTTGGACAGAGGACATGGTGCTTGGGCTCATAACCTGAAGAAGGTCGTACTGGGATCTTGGAGACTTGGTCGTAGACACCGCCGAGGCTTGGGGCGAGGCGAGGAAGGTCACTTGGGGGTTGAATCGAAATTCAGAAGTGATTGGATTGTTGGAGCTTACACCTAGGCTAGTGCTAAAGACACGCGGCCGTGCGTCCTATCAACTAGTGCGTCTAATCAACCATCATTCTACACTACTCGTCCAATCAACCTACTCGTCTAATCAACGTGTGGTCGTATTGGACCGGTTCGGTTAACCGGTTCGGGTACCTCGGAACTGGTACAGTGTACCAAGGTTCAGTACCCTGCAACACGCCCCCTCAATGCGAACACGCGTGAACGCCGAGCGCAGCCGTCAAGTCCTTGTGGCGTGGTCCGGCAAGTCCCTTGGTCATGATGTCGGCCAGCATGGTGGCAGTCTCGCAGTACTCGACGATCACTTCGCCGCGCTTGACTTCGTCGCGGATGTGATGGTACTTGATGTCGATGTGCTTGGCGCGGCCATGGTTGACGGGGTTCTTGGTCATCTTGATGCACGACTGGTTGTCTTCGAAAATCTTCAACTCGGGCGTGACTCCGCCTGCAGCAACCAGGATCTCGCACAGCAGCTTGTGCACCCACTTGCCTTCTTGAATCGCCAAACTCAGTGCGATGTACTCGGCCTCGCTTGTCGACAGCGACACACTTGACTGCTTCTTGGAACCCCACGAGATCGGTCCGCCGGCGACTTGGAACAGGTAGCCCGACGTAGACTTGCGATCACTAAGATCACCAGCCCAGTCGGCATCCGAGTAACCTTGAAAGTCGATGTCCTTGCCCGGCGAGAAGCGGATTCCGTGTGACTTGGTCCCTTGAAGGTAGCGGAAGATGCGCTTGACCGCAATCCAGTGCTCGACTTGCGGGTTCTCCATGAAGCGTGACACGTAGCCGACAGCGAACGCAATGTCCGGGCGAGTCGATGTCATCAAGTGCATGAGTGCACCGACAGCCTCGCGAAATGGCGCATCCAACTTGGTCATGGCGTCGCTTGAGACTAGCTTCATGCTGATGTCGACCGGACTTGCAGCGGGTTTGCAGTCTTGCATGCCGAAGCGCTCCAGGATGTCGTTGATGTAGCGAGCTTGGCTCAGCGTAACACTGCCATCCGCGTTGTCGACCACCTCGATCCCGAGGATGAAGGAACACTTGCCACTGTCGGTCATCTCGAACCGCGACTTGAGTTGGCGCTTGACTTCCGCGATCATTTCCGCCGAGCTTCCGGTCACCAAGACGTCGTCCACGTAGACCAGCAGCAGAACGCATTCGCCGTCGACGACCTTGATGTAGAGGCATGGGTCGTAGCTTGAGACGCGAAAACCGATGGAGCGCACATACTCGTCGAAGGTCTCGTTCCAAACTCGCGAAGCTTGCTTGAGCCCGTAAATCGCCTTGAGCAGTTCCACGCAGTCGAAACCGTCGTCCAGTTCCACGCCTTCAGGCACGCTGCAGAACACCTTCTCCTTCATCAAGCCGTACAGGAACGCAGTCACCACGTCGAGCTGGTCCATCGGCCATCCGAAGTACTTGGCAACCGCAATGATCATTCGCAGCGTGACGTACTTGACCACGGGCGAAAACGTCTCGGTGTAGTCGATGCCATACTTCTGCACGAAGCCTTTCGCGACGAGCCGAGCCTTGAACTTCTCGATCGATCCGTCCGCGTTGCGCTTGATCTTGAACACCCACTTGGTACCGACTGCGCGCTGGTTGTTGGGCAGTTTGGCGGCGCGGAAAACACCTCGCAGCCGCATTGACTTGAGTTCGGCGCGAATTGCCTTGCGCCACTGGACTTGGTCTGGTCCGTTCACAGCTTCTTGAAACGTCTTCGGCTCCGCGCTGTCACTTGCTTCCACAGCATTCGCACTTGCACGCCAGAACATGGGTGGGGTCGAGCCGTCTTCATCGTCTTCTTCCGATTTTTCTTCTTGCGCCGCCGTAGATTCACGTTGGTCTTCGTCTTCCGAGCGTCCAGGCGCACTTGCTTCTTCGAGTCCAGCACTGCGACGAGGACGCCGAACATTGTCGCGATCTTGGTTGTCCGGACGCGATTTGCGCTTCCCCGCCTGCGTGAACACCCTTGTGCCGGAGGCTTGCATGTCGTCGAAAACGTCGGTAAGTCGGTTGACTTCTTCACCAGCATCAGCCTTGGAGTCGTCGAAGCTTGACTCATCGAATGTGACATCGCGAGATGACCACCTGCCCCGCCTCGATGTCATAAACTCGATACGCCTTGGAACGCTCCTCGTAACCCATGAAAATTCCTTCACGAGCTTTCGGGTCCCACTTGAGTCGCTTCTCCTTCGGCGTCAAAACGTAGGCCTTGCACCCGAAGATCCGCATGTGCTTGACGTTGGGCTTGGACTTGTAGACGATCTCGAACGGAGTTTTGTCGGGCGACTTGGGTGACGGCAGACGATTCTTGATGTAAATCGCCGTCATCGCTGCTTCCGCCCAGAACGTCTTGTCCAACCCAGCGTAGTGAAGCATGCTGCGGCCGATGGTCACGATGGTTCGGTTGGCGCGTTCAGCCGTCGCGTTGGTTTGGTGCGCATACCGAACCGTGGGCTGCACTTCGATGCCGTGGTCTTCGTAGTACGCCAAGAGCGAATTGGTCGCGAACTCCTTGGCTCCGTCATGGCGCACGAACTTCACCCTGGCATCGAATTGCTTCTCCACCTTGGTGATGAATCGGCGCAAGCAGCCTTCACTCTCCGACCTGGCTCGCAGACAGAATCCCGACATGCAGCCGCTGGCTTCGTCCGTGATGAGCAGCAGGTAGCGGCTGCCACCCAGCGACTCTTCTCCATGGGCCCGCAGATGTCGAAGTGGAGGAACTCGAACGGCTTGTACTTGCGCTTGTTCGGGTTGCTTGGGAAGGGCTTTGCACCATTTTCCCTTGTTGGCACCCACGACATTGGCTTGACTTCTTCGACGATGTCGGCATTTTCGCACCCGTCACCATGCCACTTGAGACCATCTTCCGAAGAACGTCATTCGGCGCGTGACCCAAACGCGCATGAAGATCCACCGCGTTGACCGACGCCTTGGACACCGAATTCGCAGCGCAGCTTGGGACTCGGAGCCAGTAGAGGCCGTCGATCAGGTCCGCGGAAGCCACGATTTTCTTCGACTTCTTCTGTGCGATGTGCATTTCAGCACCATCAAACACCACCTTGAACAGTCCGCTTCGGTTGATCTGCGGCACCGAAAGCAGGTTCTTGTTCATGCTTGGCACGTAAAGTGCATCTTGAATGCGGATGTCGCGCTCCTTGCCGTTGGGCAAAGTGACCCGCTGCATGACCGTCCCGACTCCCATGATCTTGGCCGTGTTGCCGTTGGCGACCGTGAGTTCACCTTCGTCGCACACCTTGATGTCGACAAACTTGGCCTTGTCGTTGCAGATGTGGTGCGTGGCACCACTGTCGATCGCCCATGAGCCTTGAAACTTGTTGGTCCTGGAGACTCCACACTCCATAGAGACCGCGAACGCGACGCAGTCGTCATCGCTGTCGTCACGCCACTGGACGTTGTTCGCACCGCGACCAGACCGGCCACGTCGTGCACCTCGATTCTCTCCTTCTGCTTGGTCCAGCACTTTTCCACGACGTGCCCCGATTTTCCGCAGTACGTGCAGTGGCGACTTTCACGCTCGGCATTGAAGGCCCTCGCAGCGTCTTCAATCTTCACCTGAGCCGTCTTCTCGCCCTGCCGCTTGATGTGCTCATTCGTGAGCACCTTGATCACATCTTGAGTGCGCAGCTCTGCGTTGCTCATCTCCAAGTTGAGAACGACGTTCTCGAAACTCTTGGGCAGACTCCTGAGCAAGCAGATCGCCACGTCTTCATCCTCCATCTTGGCGCCGATGTTGCTGAGCTTGGCGCTGATGTTGAGGACTTCATTGCAATGATGAAGCACATTGCCGCCTTCTGCCATCTCCATGCTGAAGAGCTGGCGCTTCAGGTAGATGCGTCCAGCCTTCTGCGACCCCGTAGAGCGAACGCAGTCGCGTCCAGGCCACCACGCTTCCTCGCAGTCGTCGACCACATGATGGTAGTCAGCATCCATGTGGAGCAACATCAGGCCGAACGCGATGTTGCTCGACTTGACGTAGTCGTCCTTGGCCCTCGTGTCCGCGAAGCTTGGTTTCGTCTCGCGGTTCACGACGCTCCACACCGACTTGGTCAGAACACGCCACGCATGTAGCGGTTCCACGTGGCGTAGTTGTCGCCGTTGAACTTGTCGATGGAGATCTTGGTGTCTTGGACAGAGGACATGGTGCTTGGGCTCATAACCTGAAGAAGGTCGTACTGGGATCTTGCACTTGGAGACTTGGTCGTAGACACCGCCGAGGCTTGGGGCGAGGCGAGGAAGGTCACTGGGGGTTGAATCGAAATTCAGAAGTGATTGGATTGTTGGAGCTTACACCCTAGGCTAGTGCTAAAGACACGCGGCCGTGCGTCCTATCAACTAGTGCGTCTAATCAACCATCATTCTACACTACTCGTCCAATCAACCTACTCGTCTAATCAACGTGGTCGTATTGGACCGGTTCGGTTAACCGGTTCGGGTACCTCGGAACTGGTACAGTGTACCAAGGTTCAGTACCCTGCAACACGCCCCCTCAATGCGAACACGCGTGAACGCCGAGCGCAGCCGTCAAGTCCTTGTGGCGTGGTCCGGCAAGTCCCTTGGTCATGATGTCGGCCAGCATGGTGGCAGTCTCGCAGTACTCGACGATCACTTCGCCGCGCTTGACTTCGTCGCGGATGTGATGGTACTTGATGTCGATGTGCTTGGCGCGGCCATGGTTGACGGGGTTCTTGGTCATCTTGATGCACGACTGGTTGTCTTCGAAAATCTTCAACTCGGGCGTGACTCCGCCTGCAGCAACCAGGATCTCGCACAGCAGCTTGTGCACCCACTTGCCTTCTTGAATCGCCAAACTCAGTGCGATGTACTCGGCCTCGCTTGTCGAGAGCGACACACTTGACTGCTTCTTGGAACCCCACGAGATCGGTCCGCCGGCGACTTGGAACAGGTAGCCCGACGTAGACTTGCGATCACTAAGATCACCAGCCCAGTCGGCATCCGAGTAACCTTGAAAGTCGATGTCCTTGCCCGGCGAGAAGCGGATTCCGTGCGACTTGGTCCCTTGAAGGTAGCGGAAGATGCGCTTGACCGCAATCCAGTGCTCGACTTGCGGGTTCTCCATGAAGCGTGACACGTAGCCGACAGCGAACGCAATGTCCGGGCGAGTCGATGTCATCAAGTGCATGAGTGCACCGACAGCCTCGCGAAATGGCGCGTCCAACTTGGTCATGGCGTCGCTTGAGACTAGCTTCATGCTGATGTCGACCGGACTTGCAGCGGGTTTGCAGTCTTGCATGCCGAAGCGCTCCAGGATGTCGTTGATGTAGCGAGCTTGGCTCAGCGTAACACTGCCATCCGCGTTGTCGACCACCTCGATCCCGAGGATGAAGGAACACTTGCCACTGTCGGTCATCTCGAACCGCGACTTGAGTTGGCGCTTGACTTCCGCGATCATTTCGCCGAACTTCCGGTCACCAAGACGTCGTCCACGTAGACCAGCAGCAGAACGCATTCGCCGTCGACGACCTTGATGTAGAGGCATGGGTCGTAGCTTGACACGCGAAAACCGATGGAGCGCACATACTCGTCGAAGGTCTCGTTCCAAACTCGCGAAGCTTGCTTGAGCCCGTAAATCGCCTTGAGCAGTTCCACGCAGTCGAAACCGTCGTCCAGTTCCACGCCTTCAGGCACGCTGCAGAACACCTTCTCCTTCATCAAGCCGTACAGGAACGCAGTCACCACGTCGAGCTGGTCCATCGGCCATCCGAAGTACTTGGCAACCGCAATGATCATTCGCAGCGTGACGTACTTGACCACGGGCGAAAACGTCTCGGTGTAGTCGATGCCATACTTCTGCACGAAGCCTTTCGCGACGAGCCGAGCCTTGAACTTCTCGATCGATCCGTCCGCGTTGCGCTTGATCTTGAACACCCACTTGGTACCGACTGCGCGCTGGTTGTTGGGCAGTTTGGCGGCGCGGAAAACACCTCGCAGCCGCATTGACTTGAGTTCGGCGCGAATTGCCTTGCGCCACTGGACTTGGTCTGGTCCGTTCACAGCTTCTTGAAACGTCTTCGGCTCCGCGCTGTCACTTGCTTCCACAGCATTCGCACTTGCACGCCAGAACATGGGTGGGGTCGAGCCGTCTTCATCGTCTTCTTCCGATTTTTCTTCTTGCGCCGCCGTAGATTCACGTTGGTCTTCGTCTTCCGAGCGTCCAGGCGCACTTGCTTCTTCGAGTCCAGCACTGCGACGAGGACGCCGAACATTGTCGCGATCTTGGTTGTCCGGACGCGATTTGCGCTTCCCCCCTGCGTGAACACCCTTGTGCCGGAGTCCTCGGAGACTTGCATGTCGTCGAAAACGTCGGTAAGTCGGTTGACTTCTTCACCATCAGCAGCCGTGGAGTCGTCGAATCTTGACTCATCGAATGTGACATCGCGAGAAATCACCACCTGCCCCGCCTCGATGTCATAAACTCGATACGCCTTGGAACGCTCCTCGTAACCCATGAAAATTCCTTCACGAGCTTTCGGGTCCCACTTGAGTCGCTTCTCCTTCGGCGTCAAAACGTAGGCCTTGCACCCGAAGATCCGCATGTGCTTGACGTTGGGCTTGGACTTGTAGACGATCTCGAACGGAGTTTTGTCGGGCGACTTGGGTGACGGCAGACGATTCTTGATGTAAATCGCCGTCATCGCTGCTTCCGCCCAGAACGTCTTGTCCAACCCGGCGTAGTGAAGCATGCTGCGGCCGATGGTCACGATGGTTCGGTTGGCGCGTTCAGCCGTCGCGTTGGTTTGGTGCGCATACCGAACCGTGGGCTGCACTTCGATGCCGTGGTCTTCGTAGTACGCCAAGAGCGAATTGGTCGCGAACTCCTTGGCTCCGTCATGGCGCACGAACTTCACCCTGGCATCGAATTGCTTCTCCACCTTGGTGATGAATCGGCGCAAGCAGCCTTCACTCTCCGACCTGGCTCGCAGACAGAATCCCGACATGCAGCCGCTGGCTTCGTCCGTGATGAGCAGCAGGTAGCGGCTGCCACCCAGCGACTCTTCTTCCATGGGCCCGCAAATGTCGAAGTGGAGGAACTCGAACGGCTTGTACTTGCGCTTGTTCGGGTTGCTTGGGAAGGGCTTTTGCACCATTTTCCCTTGTTGGCACCCACGACATTGGCTTGACTTCTTCGACGATGTCGGCATTTTCGCACCCGTCACCATGCCACTTGAGACCATCTTCCGAAGAACGTCATTCGGCGCGTGACCCAAACGCGCATGAAGATCCACCGCGTTGACCGACGCCTTGGACACCGAATTCGCAGCGCAGCTTGGGACTCGGAGCCAGTAGAGGCCGTCGATCAGGTCCGCGGAAGCCACGATTTTCTTCGACTTCTTCTGTGCGATGTGCATTTCAGCACCATCAAACACCACCTTGAACAGTCCGCTTCGGTTGATCTGCGGCACCGAGAGCAGGTTCTTGTTCATGCTTGGCACGTAAAGTGCATCTTGAATGCGGATGTCGCGCTCCTTGCCGTTGGGCAAAGTGACCCGCTGCATGACCGTCCCGACTCCCATGATCTTGGCCGTGTTGCCGTTGGCGACCGTGAGTTCACCTTCGTCGCACACCTTGATGTCGACAAACTTGGCCTTGTCGTTGCAGATGTGGTGCGTGGCACCACTGTCGATCGCCCATGAGCCTTGAAACTTGTTGGTCCTGGAGACTCCACACTCCATAGAGACCGCGAACGCGACGCAGTCGTCATCGCTGTCGTCACGCCACTGGACGTTGTTCGCACCGCGACCAGACCGGCCACGTCGTGCACCTCGATTCTCTCCTTCTGCTTGGTCCAGCACTTTTCCACGACGTGCCCCGATTTTCCGCAGTACGTGCAGTGGCGACTTTCACGCTCGGCATTGAAGGCCCTCGCAGCGTCTTCAATCTTCACCTGAGCCGTCTTCTCGCCCTGCCGCTTGATGTGCTCATTCGTGAGCACCTTGATCACATCTTGAGTGCGCAGCTCTGCGTTGCTCATCTCCAAGTTGAGAACGACGTTCTCGAAACTCTTGGGCAGACTCCTGAGCAAGCAGATCGCCACGTCTTCATCCTCCATCTTGGCGCCGATGTTGCTGAGCTTGGCGCTGATGTTGAGGACTTCATTGCAATGATGAAGCACATTGCCACCTTCTGCCATCTCCATGCTGAAGAGCTGGCGCTTCAGGTAGATGCGTCCAGCCTTCTGCGACCCCGTAGAGCGAACGCAGTCGCGTCCAGGCCACCACGCTTCCTCGCAGTCGTCGACCACATGATGGTAGTCAGCATCCATGTGGAGCAACATCAGGCCGAACGCGATGTTGCTCGACTTGACGTAGTCGTCCTTGGCCCTCGTGTCCGCGAAGCTTGGTTTCGTCTCGCGGTTCACGACGCTCCACACCGACTTGGTCAGGAACACGCCACGCATGTAGCGGATACACGTGACGTAGTTGTCGCCGTTGAACTTGTCGATGGAGATCTTGGTGTCTTGGACAGAGGACATGGTGCTTGGGCTCATAACCGGAAGAAGGTCGTACTGGGATCTTGCACTGGCTGACTTGGTCGTAGACACCGCCGATGCTTGGGGCGAGGCGAGGAAGGTCACTTGGGGGGTTGAATCGAAATTCAGAAGTGATTGGATTGTTGGAGCTTACACCCTAGGCTAGTGCTAAAGACACGCGGCCGTGCGTCCTATCAACTAGTGCGTCTAATCAACCATCATTCTACACTACTCGTCCAATCAACCTACTCGTCTAATCAACGTGTGGTCGTATTGGACCGGTTCGGTTAACCGGTTCGGGTACCTCGGAACTGGTACAGTGTACCAAGGTTCAGTACCCTGCAACACGCCCCTCAATGCGAACACGCGTGAACGCCGAGCGCAGCCGTCAAGTCCTTGTGGCGTGGTCCGGCAAGTCCCTTGGTCATGATGTCGGCCAGCATGGTGGCAGTCTCGCAGTACTCGACGATCACTTCGCCGCGCTTGACTTCGTCGCGGATGTGATGGTACTTGATGTCGATGTGCTTGGCGCGGCCATGGTTGACGGGGTTCTTGGTCATCTTGATGCACGACTGGTTGTCTTCGAAAATCTTCAACTCGGGCGTGACTCCGCCTGCAGCAACCAGGATCTCGCACAGCAGCTTGTGCACCCACTTGCCTTCTTGAATCGCCAAACTCAGTGCGATGTACTCGGCCTCGCTTGTCGAGAGCGACACACTTGACTGCTTCTTGGAACCCCACGAGATCGGTCCGCCGGCGACTTGGAACAGGTAGCCCGACGTAGACTTGCGATCACTAAGATCACCAGCCCAGTCGGCATCCGAGTAACCTTGAAAGTCGATGTCCTTGCCCGGCGAGAAGCGGATTCCGTGCGACTTGGTCCCTTGAAGGTAGCGGAAGATGCGCTTGACCGCAATCCAGTGCTCGACTTGCGGGTTCTCCATGAAGCGTGACACGTAGCCGACAGCGAACGCAATGTCCGGGCGAGTCGATGTCATCAAGTGCATGAGTGCACCGACAGCCTCGCGAAATGGCGCGTCCAACTTGGTCATGGCGTCGCTTGAGACTAGCTTCATGCTGATGTCGACCGGACTTGCAGCGGGTTTGCAGTCTTGCATGCCGAAGCGCTCCAGGATGTCGTTGATGTAGCGAGCTTGGCTCAGCGTAACACTGCCATCCGCGTTGTCGACCACCTCGATCCCGAGGATGAAGGAACACTTGCCACTGTCGGTCATCTCGAACCGCGACTTGAGTTGGCGCTTGACTTCCGCGATCATATCAGCTGAACTTCCGGTCACCAAGACGTCGTCCACGTAGACCAGCAGCAGAACGCATTCGCCGTCGACGACCTTGATGTAGAGGCAGGGGTCGTAGCTTGACACGCGAAAACCGATGGAGCGCACATACTCGTCGAAGGTCTCGTTCCAAACTCGCGAAGCTTGCTTGAGTCCGTAAATCGCCTTGAGCAGTTCCACGCAGTCGAAACCGTCGTCCAGTTCCACGCCTTCAGGCACGCTGCAGAACACCTTCTCCTTCATCAAGCCGTACAGGAACGCAGTCACCACGTCGAGCTGGTCCATCGGCCATCCGAAGTACTTGGCAACCGCAATGATCATTCGCAGCGTGACGTACTTGACCACGGGCGAAAACGTCTCGGTGTAGTCGATGCCATACTTCTGCACGAAGCCTTTCGCGACGAGCCGAGCCTTGAACTTCTCGATCGATCCGTCCGCGTTGCGCTTGATCTTGAACACCCACTTGGTACCGACTGCGCGCTGGTTGTTGGGCAGTTTGGCGGCGCGGAAAACACCTCGCAGCCGCATTGACTTGAGTTCGGCGCGAATTGCCTTGCGCCACTGGACTTGGTCTGGTCCGTTCACAGCTTCTTGAAACGTCTTCGGCTCCGCGCTGTCACTTGCTTCCACAGCATTCGCACTTGCACGCCAGAACATGGGTGGGGTCGAGCCGTCTTCATCGTCTTCTTCCGATTTTTCTTCTTGCGCCGCCGTAGATTCACGTTGGTCTTCATCTTCCGAGCGTCCAGGCGCACTTGCTTCTTCGAGTCCAGCACTGCGACGAGGACGCCGAACATTGTCGCGATCTTGGTTGTCCGGACGCGATTTGCGCTTCCCCGCCTGCGTGAACACCCTTGTGCCGGAGTCCTCGGAGACTTGCATGTCGTCGAAAACGTCGGTAAGTCGGTTGACTTCTTCACCATCAGCAGCCTTGGAGTCGTCGAAGCTTGACTCATCGAATGTGACATCGCGAGAGATGACCACCTGCCCCGCCTCGATGTCATAAACTCGATACGCCTTGGAACGCTCCTCGTAACCCATGAAAATTCCTTCACGAGCTTTCGGGTCCCACTTGAGTCGCTTCTCCTTCGGCGTCAAAACGTAGGCCTTGCACCCGAAGATCCGCATGTGCTTGACGTTGGGCTTGGACTTGTAGACGATCTCGAACGGAGTTTTGTCGGGCGACTTGGGTGACGGCAGACGATTCTTGATGTAAATCGCCGTCATCGCTGCTTCCGCCCAGAACGTCTTGTCCAACCCAGCGTAGTGAAGCATGCTGCGGCCGATGGTCACGATGGTTCGGTTGGCGCGTTCAGCCGTCGCGTTGGTTTGGTGCGCATACCGAACCGTGGGCTGCACTTCGATGCCGTGGTCTTCGTAGTACGCCAAGAGCGAATTGGTCGCGAACTCCTTGGCTCCGTCATGGCGCACGAACTTCACCCTGGCATCGAATTGCTTCTCCACCTTGGTGATGAATCGGCGCAAGCAGCCTTCGCTCTCCGACCTGGCTCGCAGACAGAATCCCGACATGCAGCCGCTGGCTTCGTCCGTGATCAGCAGCAAGTAGCGGCTGCCACCCAGCGACTCTCCTCCATGGGCCCGCAGATGTCGAAGTGGAGGAACTCGAATGGCTTGTACTTGCGCTTGTTCGGGTTGCTTGGGAAGGGCTTTTGCACCATTTTCCCTTGTTGGCACCCACGACATTGGCTTGACTTCTTCGACGATGTCGGCATTTTCGCACCCGTCACCATGCCACTTGAGACCATCTTCCGAAGAACGTCGTTCGGCGCGTGACCCAAACGCGCATGAAGATCCACCGCGTTGACCGACGCATTGGACACCGAATTCGCAGCGCAGCTTGGGACTCGGAGCCAGTAGAGGCCGTCGATCAGGTCCGCGGAAGCCACGATTTTCTTCGACTTCTTCTGTGCGATGTGCATTTCAGCACCATCAAACACCACCTTGAACAGTCCGCTTCGGTTGATCTGCGGCACCGAAAGCAGGTTCTTGTTCATGCTTGGCACGTAAAGTGCATCTTGAATGCGGATGTCGTGCTCCTTGCCGTTGGGCAAAGTGACCCGCTGCATGGCCGTCCCGACTCCCATGATTTTGGCCGTGTTGCCGTTGGCGACCGTGAGTTCACCTTCGTCGCACACGTTGATGTCGACAAACTTGGCCTTGTCGTTGCAGATGTGGTGCGTGGCACCACTGTCGATCGCCCATGAGCCTTGAAACTTGTTGGTCCTGGAGACTCCACACTCCATAGAGACCGCGAACGCGACGCAGTCGTCATCGCTGTCGTCACGCCACTGGACGTTGTTCGCACCGCGACCAGACCGGCCACGTCGTGCACCTCGATTCTCTCCTTCTGCTTGGTCCAGCACTTTTCCACGACGTGCCCCGATTTTCCGCAGTACGTGCAGTGGCGACTTTCACGCTCGGCATTGAAGGCCCTCGCAGCGTCTTCAATCTTCACCTGAGCCGTCTTCTCGCCCTGCCGCTTGATGTGCTCATTCGTGAGCACCTTGATCACATCTTGAGTGCGCAGCTCTGCGTTGCTCATCTCCAAGTTGAGAACGACGTTCTCGAAACTCTTGGGCAGACTCCTGAGCAAGCAGATCGCCACGTCTTCATCCTCCATCTTGGCGCCGATGTTGCTGAGCTTGGCGCTGATGTTGAGGACTTCATTGCAATGATGAAGCACATTGCCGCCTTCTGCCATCTCCATGCTGAAGAGCTGGCGCTTCAGGTAGATGCGTCCAGCCTTCTGCGACCCCCCGTAGAGCGAACGCAGTCGCGTCCAGGCCACCCACGCTTCCTCGCAGTCGTCGACCACATGATGGTAGTCAGCATCCATGTGGAGCAACATCAGGCCGAACGCGATGTTGCTCGACTTGACGTAGTCGTCCTTGGCCCTCGTGTCCGCGAAGCTTGGTTTCGTCTCGCGGTTCACGACGCTCCACACCGACTTGGTCAGGAACACGCCACGCATGTAGCGGTTCCACGTGGCGTAGTTGTCGCCGTTGAACTTGTCGATGGAGATCTTGGTGTCTTGGACAGAGGACATGGTGCTTGGGCTCATAACCTGAAGAAGGTCGTAGTTGGAAAAGTAAAGGTCGTTTGAGCACTTGATGTCAGAATGCAAAGTGATTGATTTAGGTCCTTAGTTCGCGAACTGCTTGCTACCTCTAAGCCTACTGGATATTCCTGCTGGATACACTCTACTGGATTCCTAACTGGATAGAAGGTCCTTCAGCCAATCAGCGAGTGCCACGTAGATGCCCATCCTGTACCCACAATCTTGTACCCACGCGTCCCATCATCAGCGTCCCGTAATCCTCGTCCCATCATCAGCGTCCCGTAATCCTCGTCCCATCATCACACGAATGATGGCGGCACCACTGAGTGAAGGTCACACCGGTACCTTACTGGTACACCGCAGCTGGTCGAGGCGATCCCTTGACAACATTCCCACGCGACTCGACGTCGGCTGCACCTTGGATCCCCAGCTTGTGTCGCAGAACTTCGAACTGCACAGAAGTGATCGCCTTCGTCATGATGTCGGCCAGCATGTCCTTCGTCGAGCAGTACTCCAACACCACCTGACCGTCTTCCACCTTCTCACGCACGAAGTGGTAGCGAATGTCGATGTGCTTGGTGCGCTTGTGGAACTCCGGGTTCTTGGCCAACGCGATGGAGCCTTGGTTGTCCTCGTAGATCTTGATTGCTTCATCGCTTGCCATTTCGCCGAGCTCGCGCAGAAACACCTTGAGCCACACCGCCTCCTGCGTCGCCTCTGACAGCGCCATGTACTCCGCCTCTGTAGATGACAGCGCCACCGTCCGCTGCTTCTTGCTCCTCCAGCTGATGCACCCGCCGTTCATCATGAACGCGTAGCCGCTTGTACTTCTTCTCGATTCGATGTCACCAGCCCAGTCTGCGTCCGAGTAGCCACACACAACTCCGCAGCCGTCACCCTTCGAGAACTCGATGCCATGCGTGGGCGTGGCTTGCAGATACCGGAGCACACGCTTGAGGGCTTGCCAGTGTGTGGGACACGGGTCGGCGGCGAACTGACTCAGCACGCCTACTGCAGCAGCCAGGTCCGGACGCGTCGCCACCATCAGGTACATCAACGCGCCGACAGCACTCCGATACGGCACGTTCTTCATCGTGTCTTCATGCTTGCAGCCACCCTCGCACATGTTCTTGGTCAACTTAAGTCCTGGATCCTGCGGCGTCTTCACGGGTTTGCTGTCCTGCATGCCGAACTTGCTCAGGATCGACTTGAGAAACTTGGTCTGCCGCATCGTCACCTTGCCGGACTCCAAGTCGTTCTTGATCTCCATGCCGAGGAAGTACGTAAGCTCGCCGAGGTCTGTCATTTCGAACCGTTTGCTGAGTGCGCGCTTGGTCGACTCCATCAGCTCGTCGTCGTTGCTGGCCAGGATCAGGTCGTCCACGTAGATGACCACGAAGATCATGCTGTGTCCGTCGCGTTTCACGTAGACGCAATGGTCGGACTCGCACTTGGTGAACCCCAGCTTCAGCATGAACTCGTCGATGGTCTTGTTCCACATGCGCGGCGACTGCTTCAACCCGTACAATGACTGCTTCAGCTTGCACACGTAGTCCGGGTGGTCTTCATCGACGTAGCCGTCCGGTTGCACCATGTAGATCTCTTCGTCCAAGCCGCCATTCAGGAACGCCGTCTTCACATCCATCTGATGCAGCTTGAGACCATACTTGGCGGCCAAACTCACGCACGGCCCGGATCGACGTGAACTTGGCCACTGGAGCGAAGGTCTCGTCGTAGTCGATGCCGTACTTCTGCGAGAACCCCTTGGCCACCAGACGCGCCTTGAACCGTTCGACCTCTCCAGCCTGGTTCTCCTTCACGCGAAACACCCATCTGTTGCCGATGGCCTTGCGTCCCTTCGGCAGTGGCACCACTTCCCACGTCTTGTTCTTGAGCAGCGAGTCGTACTCCGAGTCGCATGCTTCCTTCCACTTGGCTGCGTCGCTGGATTCCATCGCCGACTTGAACGTAGTCGGCATCTCTCCCACTGAATCCACGACGTACGCAGCCTCAAAATCTTGACTCTCTTGGGCCGCCGCAGACATCTCATCCAGCGTCGAACGTCCATTCTGCGGCGCATATCGCTTGGCCCTCGGCACCTCCACGGCTTCTTCTAGTGACTGCGTCCGCGGGTGTCGCTTGCTGCCGGGTTCGAAGTCTTCATCCCGCGCAGCCTCATCCTCACTGCCGTCCTCATCCGATTCGGACGGAGTCTCTTCATCCGTGGCATCTTCATCGTCTTCATCTGGAAGACCAATCACCACCTCCTTCGTAGCATATTTGCGTCTCCCACCGTCGAAGACGTCTTCCATGAACTGCGCGTCGCGGCTCACCAACACGCGACCGCTCTCGATCTCTTCAAACCGATACGCTTTCTCGTGCTCCGAGTACCCCAGGAACCGGCAACGCACCGACCGGGCGTCAAACTTGGACCGCTTCGCCTTCGGGACCAGCACGTACGCGTGGCAACCAAACACCTTGAGGTTCGCCAGCAGTGGCTTCTTTCCCGTCCAAACTTGGTGCGGCGACTTGTCGTGGCTAATGGCGCGTGTCGGACACCGGTTCCGGAGGAACGTGGCTGTCACCACCGCTTCACCCCAGTAACCCTTCGACAACCCGGCATGCTCCAACATGCAGCGCGCACACTCCACCAACGTCCGGTTCATCCGTTCCGCCACGCCGTTCAGCTGTGGCGTGTACGGCGGCGTGAACTTCTGCACGATACCACGGTCGCTGCAGAACTTGGCCATCTCGCGCGAAGTGTACTCGCCACCGTTGTCGCTCCGGAGCGTTTTCACACGCTTGCCGGTCTGCGTTTCAGCCAACGCAACGAACTCAGCGAACTTGGCGGCCACCTCCGACTTGTTCCGCATCAAGTACACCACACAGAAGTGCGACTTGTCGTCGATGAACGTGACGAAGTAGCGCTTGCCACCAAACGTAGACGTCTGCATGGGGCCGCACACATCGCTGTGAACCACTTCCAGCACTTGCTTCGCACGGTTTGGAGACGACTTCATGTAGCTCACTCGCGTTTGCTTGCCGAGTGAGCATCCGTCGCACAGCTCCCACTGCTTCACCGACGTCATGTCGATGCCAGAGCCGTAGCCCTTCTTGACGATGGCGTCTAGACCGCCATGGCCAATGTGACCAAGTCGAAGGTGCCAGAGGTACGACGTGGTGTCCCCTTGCGATCCTTCGAGCTTGCCACATTGGCCTCGTCAGGCATCACCGGTGTCATGCTCAGCTTGAACAGCCCTTTGCCTTCGCGAGCGCCGAGCTTCCACTTGAGACCCTTCGTCTCCGTGAAGCACCCGTCGCTCTCGAACGTCACAGGCCCGACGTCCTTGGTGAATCTGCCGACGGAGAACAGGTTGCGCGACAACTTGGGAATGTGCCACACATTCGTGAGCACACCCTTCTTGACGCCGCGCGGGGTCTGCATCTTCATCACGATGTCGCCTCTCCCGATCGCTTGCACCACACCGTCGTCCGCGAGATGCACGTCCACCGGCGAGATCTTCTTGTAGTTCCTCATGAACTTCTTGGAACTGGTCATGTGCTGCGTCGCACCCGAGTCGACCAGCCACACCTCATTCGACTTGGTGGTGTTGCTCCCACCACCAACCGAGAAGAGGAAGTCGCCAGAGTCGTCCTCACTCTGCGCGACGTTCGCTCGCTGCGGCCTCTGCCGCTCCGCGTTCTCGCGGATTCGCACAGGACACTTGGCGATCCAATGTCCTTGCTCCCCACAGTAGTGGCAGGCGCTGGCCTTGTTGGCGGTCGCCTGCCGTCCCTGCGCTTGCCGTTGTCGCTTGTCATGAACGCTTGGCCTTGACCGTGCGCGGCTCCGTCGACGCCGCCACCTTGCTCCTTGCGCTTCATGTCCTCATGCAGCAGCCGAGCCGTCACGAGTTCCCACGACAGCGAGTCGGCTCTCGACTCCAACGCCGTGATGAGGAACTGGTACGACTCGCTGAGACTCCCAAGAAGCGTGATCACCAAGTCATCCTCGCTGACCGGAGCGCCCACTGCGTCGAGCTGCTCCGCCAGAGTCTTGATCTTGTTGATGTGCTCCAGCACATCATCACCTTCCGCCATCATCGTCGTGAAGAAACGTCGACGAAGGAAGAGCTTGTTGGCCAAACTCTTCTTCTCGAAGTGTCCTTCCAGTTTTGACCATGCATCGTACGCATCCTTCGCCGACCGGACCAGCGGCAGCTGCGAATCTTCCATCGCGAGACAGATGATCGCCAGCGCCTTGCGAGACTTCCTCTTGAACGTCGTTTGGTCCAGCGTAGTGGCGCAGTGCTCCAGCTTGATCTCTCCACTTGTCACTTCCCACAGGTCTCGTTCCTCGAGCACCATCGCCATCTTGAACTTCCACGTGTGGAAGTTGGTTCCGTCGAACTTGTTGATGCGAGAGGTCGTGGTCGAGGCGGCGTCCATGGCGAAAGCGTAGTCGGAGTCTTCAGCAGGGAAAACGGGGCTTGGGCTCATAACCAAAAGGAAGGTCGTTTGAGCACTAGATGTCAGAATGCAAAGTGATTGATTTAGGTCCTTAGTTCGCGAACTGCGTGCTACCTCTAAGCCTACTGGATATTCCTGCTGGATACACTCTACTGGATTCCTAACTGGATAGAAGGTCCTTCAGCCAATCAGCGAGTGCCACGTAGATGCCCATCCTGTACCCACAATCTTGTACCCACGCGTCCCATCATCAGCGTCCTGTAATCCTCGTCCCATCATCAGCGTCCCGTAATCCTCGTCCCATCATCACACGAATGATGGCGGCACCACTGAGTGAAGGTCACACCGGTACCTTACTGGTACACCGCAGCTGGTCGCGGCGATCCCTTGACAACAGCTGTGTCCGTCGCGTTTCACGTAGACGCAATGGTCGGACTCGCACTTGGTGAACCCCAGCTTCAGCATGAACTCGTCGATGGTCTTGTTCCACATGCGCGGCGACTGCTTCAACCCGTACAATGACTGCTTCAGCTTGCACACGTAGTCCGGGTGGTCTTCATCGACGTAGCCGTCCGGTTGCACCATGTAGATCTCTTCGTCCAAGCCGCCATTCAGGAACGCCGTCTTCACATCCATCTGATGCAGCTTGAGACCATACTTGGCGGCCAAACTCAGCACGGCCCGGATCGACGTGAACTTGGCCACTGGAGCGAAGGTCTCGTCGTAGTCGATGCCGTACTTCTGCGAGAACCCCTTGGCCACCAGACGCGCCTTGAACCGTTCGACCTCTCCAGCCTGGTTCTCCTTCACGCGAAACACCCATCTGTTGCCGATGGTCTTGCGTCCCTTCGGCAGTGGCACCACTTCCCACGTCTTGTTCTTGAGCAGCGAGTCGTACTCCGAGTCGCATGCTTCCTTCCACTTGGCTGCGTCGCTGGATTCCATCGCCGACTTGAACGTAGTCGGCATCTCTCCCACTGAATCCACGACGTACGCAGCCTCAAAATCTTGACTCTCTTGGGCCGCCGCAGACATCTCATCCAGCGTCGAACGTCCATTCTGCGGCGCATATCGCTTGGCCCTCGGCACCTCCACGGCTTCTTCTAGTGACTGCGTCCGCGGGTGTCGCTTGCTGCCGGGTTCGAAGTCTTCATTCCGCGCAGCCTCATCCTCACTGCCGTCCTCATCCGATTCGGACGGAGTCTCTTCATCCGTGGCATCTTCATCGTCTTCATCTGGAAGACCAATCACCACCTCCTTCGTAGCATATTTGCGTCTCCCACCGTCGAAGACGTCTTCCATGAACTGCGCGTCGCGGCTCACCAACACGCGACCGCTCTCGATCTCTTCAAACCGATACGCTTTCTCGTGCTCCGAGTACCCCAGGAACCGGCAACGCACCGACCGGGCGTCAAACTTGGACCGCTTCGCCTTCGGGACCAGCACGTACGCGTGGCAACCAAACACCTTGAGGTTCGCCAGCAGTGGCTTCTTTCCCGTCCAAACTTGGTGCGGCGACTTATCGTGGCTAATGGCGCGTGTCGGACACCGGTTCCGGAGGAACGTGGCTGTCACCACCGCTTCACCCCAGTAACCCTTCGACAACCCGGCATGCTCCAACATGCAGCGCGCACACTCCACCAACGTCCGGTTCATCCGTTCCGCCACGCCGTTCCGCCACGCCGTTCAGCTGTGGCGTGTACGGCGGCGTGAACTTCTGCACGATACCACGGTCGCTGCAGAACTTGGCCATCTCGCGCGAAGTGTACTCGCCACCGTTGTCGCTCCGGAGCGTTTTCACACGCTTGCCGGTCTGCGTTTCAGCCAACGCAACGAACTCAGCGAACTTGGCGGCCACCTCCGACTTGTTCCGCATCAAGTACACCACACAGAAGTGCGACTTGTCGTCGATGAACGTGACGAAGTAGCGCTTGCCACCAAACGTAGACGTCTGCATGGGGCCGCACACATCGCTGTGAACCACTTCCAGCACTTGCTTCGCACGGTTTGGAGACGACTTCATGTAGCTCACTCGCGTTTGCTTGCCGAGTGAGCATCCGTCGCACAGCTCCCACTGCTTCACCGACGTCATGTCGATGCCAGAGCCGTAGCCCTTCTTGACGATGGCGTCTAGACCGCCATGGCCAATGTGACCAAGTCGAAGGTGCCAGAGGTACGACGTGGTGTCTGAAGAAGGTCGTACTGGGATCTTGCACTTGAAGACTTGTTCGTAGACACCGCCGAGGCTTGGGGCGAGGTGAGGAAGGTCACTTGGGGGGTTGAATCGAAATTCAGAAGTGATTGGATTGTTGGAGCTTACACCCTAGGCTAGTGCTAAAGACACGCGGCCGTGCGTCCTATCAACTAGTGCGTCTAATCAACCATCATTCTACACTGCTCGTCCAATCAACCTACTCGTCTAATCAACGTGTGGTCGTATTGGACCGGTTCGGTTAACCGGTTCGGATACCTCGGAACTGGTACAGTGTACCAAGGTTCAGTACCCTGCAACACGCCCCCTCAATGCGAACACGCGTGAACGCCGAGCGCAGCCGTCAAGTCCTTGTGGCGTGGTCCGGCAAGTCCCTTGGTCATGATGTCGGCCAGCATGGTGGCAGTCTCGCAGTACTCGACGATCACTTCGCCGCGCTTGACTTCGTCGCGGATGTGATGGTACTTGATGTCGATGTGCTTGGCGCGGCCATGGTTGGCGGGGTTCTTGGTCATCTTGATGCACGACTGGTTGTCTTCGAAAATCTTCAACTCGGGCGTGACTCCGCCTGCAGCAACCCGGATCTCGCACAGCAGCTTGTGCACCCACTTGCCTTCTTGAATCGCCAAACTTAGTGCGATGTACTCGGCCTCACTTGTCGATAGCGACACACTTGACTGCTTCTTCGAACCCCACGAGATCGGTCCACCGGCGACTTGGAACAGGTAGCCCGACGTAGACTTGCGATCACTAAGATCACCAGCCCAGTCGGCATCCGAGTAACCTTGAAAGTCGATGTCCTTGCCCGGCGAGAAGCGGATTCCGTGCGACTTGGTCCCTTGAAGGTAGCGGAAGATGCGCTTGACCGCAATCCAGTGCTCGACTTGCGGGTTCTCCATGAAGCGTGACACGTAGCCGACAGCGAACGCAATGTCCGGGCGAGTCGATGTCATCGAGTGCATGAGTGCACCGACAGCCTCGCGAAATGGCGCGTCCAACTTGGTCATGGCGTCGCTTGAGACCAGCTTCATGCTGATGTCGACCGGACTTGCAGCGTGTTTGCAGTCTTGCATGCAGAAGCGCTCCAGGATGTCATTGATGTAGCGAGCTTGGCTCAGCGTAACACTGCCACCCGCGTTGTCGACCACCTCGATCCCGAGGATGAAGGAACACTTGCCACTGTCGGTCATCTCGAACCGCGACTTGAGTTGGCGCTTGACTTTCGCGATCATATCAGCCGAACTTCCGGTCACCAACCCGTCGTCCACGTAGACCAGCAGCAGAACGCATTCGCCGTCGACGACCTTGATGTAGAGGCAGGGGTCGTAGCTTGATACGCGAAATCCGATGGAGCGCACATACTCGTCGAAGGTCTCGTTCCATACGCGCGATGCTTGCTTGAGTCCATAAATCGCCTTGAGCAGTTCCACGCAGTCGAAACCGTCGTCCAGTTCCACGCCTTCAGGCACGCTGCAGAACACCTTCTCCTTCATCAAGCCGTACAGGAACGCAGTCACCACGTCGAGCTGGTCCATCGGTCATCCGAAGTACTTGGCAACCGCAATGATCATTCGCAGCGTGACGTACTTGACCACGGGCGAAAACGTCTCGGTCCATACTTCTGCACGAAGCCTTTCGCGACGAGCCGAGCCTTGAACTTCTCGATCGATCCGTCCGCGTTGCGCTTGATCTTGAACACCCACTTGATACCGACTGCGCGCTGGTTGTTGGGCAGTTTGGCGGCGCGGAAAACACCTCGCAGCCGCATTGACTTGACTTCGGCGCGAATTGCCTTGCGCCACTGGACTTGGTCTGGTCCGTTCACAGCTTCTTGAAACGTCTTCGGCTCCGCGCTGTCACTTGCTTCCACAGCATTCGCACTTGCACGCCAGAACATGGGTGGGGTCGAGCCGTCTTCATCGTCTTCTTCCGATTTCTCTTCTTGCGCCGCCGTAGATTCACGTTAATCTTCGTCTTCCGAGCGTCCAGGCGCACTTGCTTCTTCGAGTCCAGCGCTGCGACGAGGACGGCGAACGTTGTCGCGATCTTGGTTGTCCGGACGCAATTTGCGCTTCCCCGCCTGAGTGAACACCCTTGTGCCGGAGTCGTCGGAGACTTGCATGTCGTCGAAATCGTCGGTGAGGCGGTTGACTTCTTCACCATCAGCAGCCTTAGAGTCGTCGAAGCTGGACTCATCGAATGTTGTAGTGGGTCTAACTTGACTCACTACTTTAGCTTACACGTTGCGCAACGTGTATGAGGAAGCGTAAGTACTTAGTAATTACTTAGGTTAATTATATTTGAATACACAAATATAAGTTAAGTAACAAAAGGATTTCCAAGTGACTTAGATTAGGTAAAATGAGAACTGTATTGTTTGTAAATTGATCTTCCTCTAAAAGCTGCTAAAAACTGTTTATCATCTGTGAAAGGGTTGGCAGCGGCTGGCTGTCAGAGCCCCGCTAATATGCATGTCTCTGATTGGTAGAAAGATGCTGCTTTCTACCAATAAGATCTTTTGGGTATGTGTGGACCACTCACTGTGGTGGTCCACTTCAATGTATCCATCGGTGTGTCTTACACCAATGTGAGGAAGTATCCAAAACGTTTAACAAATAACCTATCTGTTAAATTCACAAGTGGCTTGCAGCCACTTGTACGTGTAACCCCGTTACACCATCCCCCCAGGTTAGACGCGCGGGGTCCCCGCACGTCAATCTTTGGAATTGACCATTCGTCAATTCTCCGCGTTTGAGAAGAAATCCGCGCTCATTCAACGATGAGCGCGCCTCAGAAGAAGTCCGCAAAGTCGATGGGGAGTCATCTCTCCATCGACGACTACTCGAACGCCAGAAGGCGAAGTACGGTGACGTCGTCGACTTCGACGACGACGATGAAGACATGGAGGGCGAGGAGGACTCGCCCTCAAAGCGTAAAGACTCAGTGTCGAGCGAATCGCTCGACCCTCACGCCAAGAACGTTCGCCCGCGTGAAGGGGACGAATCGGACGCTTCGAGCTCGAAGCGTTCGCGTACTGAGAGTGATACCCCACTCGCTTCAGCTGGGGCTCTCAGTACTCCGCGCGCTGCTGCTGCAGCGCGTGATGTCAAAGCTCAAGGCTCTCCGCGCGCTGCGCCTGCAGCGCGCGATCCGTGGATGCCGTCCGCATCCGAGATTGCGGACCGGTTTGGGAACTCGGTACCTCCGAATGAGGTACCGCTGTACGTATGCAGCGCCATCAAAGATGACGCTGTGGCTGCCGAGCTGCACTTTGATGCGGATACGCATCAAAGGCGCGATTACTACATCGGACTCTTTCATGAGCTCCGATGGTTTCAAAGCAAGAAGACCTCTTCTCGCAGCAAAGTGCCCGAATGGCAGGCACTTTGTCAAAGCTGGAACGCCTTTGTTGAGAACTTCAACAAGAGGCCGAGTGCTTACCGTGATCGGATTAAGCAAGCGCGTGATCGCTTCGAGACGTACTCGAAGCGTGGAAAGCTGGAGCAACTTCATGTTGCTGCTGAGGAGGCAAATGTGCCGTGCGCTGTGCCCGAGGGCTTTCAGTGCACGAAGTGCTTCCCAGGTGCGGTCCGCTTGAGCGACCGCGACCTGAACGGGTACACGTCGTTCCGTGTGCCCGAAAGTCTCAAAGAGCTCCGTGCTAAGTTCTTAGCACGTGAGGGTTCGGGCGCTAGCGATGATCGCAGCGCTCGTGTTACTTCCGCTGCGCCAGCGCGTACTGCTCCTCGCACGCCCTCACCATTTCCGGAACGTCCTCCAGCAAGACGTTCCGCGGCTCCCATGTATCTTGATGGGGAGGAAATCCTCTCCAACGAATACGAAAACGAGCCCCTTGAGGGTTCGTTTTCGGGATACTATGGTCAACAATCCGCTCAACAATCCAGCAGGTTGAGTCGCGGGCGTCACGGATCGGCGGTGGCGGGGGTGGAACACGCCCCGGGTATGATCAGCCCCGGGCTGATCAGTATGCGCCTCTCCACGACCGGGTGACCGTCGTGGAGCGTCTGCAGGGCGCTGACTTCGCCGCCCTGAAACAGGAGCTGGCGAACCAGAAGGCCCAAGTCGCGGCGGTCTCCCAGACCGCCTCGAATATCCAAGTCGAGCTGGGGACCCAGATGAAGGGGTTGCTCCAGCGCGTCCGCGCGCTGGAGGAGAGGTTGCTCGTCGCCGAGGCCAAGTCCTCCGCTTCTGCCTCGGCTCCTGCCGAGGCTTCGGGTCAGCCGAGCTAGATGGCTCGTGCTGCAGGTATGGCTTCAGCCGTCCGACGTAAAAGGTCGGATGGAGGCGCATGTTAGACGGTATGTCTAGCGTGTATGCGTTGCCGTGCCGTGTCAACACAGTGAACGGCCCGATGAAGCGCGGAGCAAGCTTGCTTGCTCTGAAATCCGAAACTGCATGTCTAGGCAGGTTTTGTGTAGCTAACAAAACTAATGAACCAACTTTAAATTCATTTGTGTTGCCTCTGCCCGCATTGTCTGCGTTCAGCTTCTGTTGATCAACAGAAGCTGCTATATGTCTTGGACAAACCGAATCACGGCTTGTCTTTGGTGATGAAACTGATTGCATCCGAGCTGAAGTCATTCAGCTCGCTCTCCGCTAGAGGCCCGGCCTCTGCGTGGTTCTTGCGGTGTCTGCGCCCTGCGCAGACCCGTGGCCTTGTCCTTGTTGTTAGGGAGTCTGCGCCCTGCGCAGACTCATGTGGTTTGTCCATTGTTGCAGCTGACACTGTGCAAGTGTCAGCGGTTTCTGCGGCTGCTGTATCGCAGTCGTAGATCCTCCCCACTTAAAGTGGGAGCCATCACTCCGAGTAAACTCGGTAGACGTGGATGCCGCATGGCATTCACGTAGAACGGTGTATGCCCGGTCGAGACATGCACTGAGTTATTGATGGCAAACTCTGCCATCGATAAGCACTCGCTCCAGTATTGGAACGAGTGAGCGTAGCTCTTCAACATATCGACGAGCACGCGATTCACGCGCTCGGTTTGACCGTCCGTCTGCGGATGATCCGCAGTCGACATGGAAAGCTGGCTCCCAAGAAGTGTAAACACTTCTTGCCACAGGTGCGCTGTGAAGCGCGGGTCTCTGTCCGACACGATGTCGGACGGCATGCCATGGTGTTTGAACACCATGTCGACGAGCAGACGGGCTGTCTGCTTCGCGGTCACCTCTGCTGGCACCGCAGCAAGATGTACCATCTTGCTGAAACGGTCTACAAAGACCACAACACCGGTGTTCCTCCGCTATCCGGGGGAAGACCAAAGATGAAGTCCAAAGACATGGACTTCCAACACTCCGACGGAGTCGGTAGTGATTGTAATGGAGCCTGCGCAAACGGCGCAGGCTTCACGCGTTGGCATACCTCGCAAGCACGGATGTACTTGCGCACCCACTTATACTGGTGGTGCCAGTAGAAGTCGCGCGTGAGAAGGACGTAAGTCTTCTCACGTCCGAGATGTCCCGCAGTCGGGGCATCATGATACTCGTACATGATCCTGAGTCGCAGGTCATGGTCATTTGGTACGACAACGCGATCCGCGTTGTCGTCGACTGCGTTGTAGAGTAGCAGTCCGTCGTGCACACGAAAGCGGTGTGCACGCGCTCGAAGGTGCTTGGGCAGCTTCTGACGGGACTTGTCGGAAGGCGCTGTGCCATAGGCCAGCACGAGCTTCGCGTCCGCGTCGTGCGCGTACGCGGCCTTCACATCATCCAACAGAGATGATGTGGGTTTGCTCGATCGCATGGCGTCAATGGCATTGACGTCAACAGCTTCTGCATAGTCCGGCCGACGTGATAACGCGTCGGCCACCACGTTCAATCTTCCGGGTTTGTATTCGACCCGGAAGTTATACTCCGCAAAGAATGAGAGCCATCTCGCCATTCTTTGTGAAATGTGGCGACTTCACTGCGGTGCGCAGTGAAGCATGGTCGGTGTAGACCACAAATGGTCTACTCCCAAGCAAGTACACTCGGAACTTTGCGAGTGCATACTTCATGGCAAGGAGTTCCTTGTCATGCACCGGATAATTGCGCTCAGCTGGCTTCAGCTGACGTGATTGGTAGACGACACGATCACGGCCCTCGTGATCGTGCTGCGTTAACGCGCATCCGATCGCGAAATCGGATGCGTCACACACTACGTGAAATGGGCGATCTTGGTCAGCCACTGCCAAGATCGGCGCCTCAGTCAAGCCCCGCTTGACTGCATCGAATGCCTTTGGCAATCGGGTGTCTAATTCCACACAGCTTCTTTCTTAAGAAGCTGTGACAGCGGGCGGATCTTGCCCGCATAATCCTCCACGTACTTGCACAAGTACGTGGCCAAGGAACTGTCTCAGTTCCTTGACACTTGAAGGCGTTGGCCATTCATTTATCACTCTGACCTTTTCCGGGTCAGGGCGAACACCATTCTTCCCTACGAGACACCCGAGGACGGGTATCTCGCTCGCCCGAAGATACACTTCTTCAGGTTCGCGTAGAGCTTATGCTTTCGCATAAGCTCGAGTAGCTTCCGGAGATGCACCCTGTGCATCTCTACGTCGGTCTTCCCGTCCACAGCCCGGCTGTGGATGAATACATCGTCGAAGTAGCTCGGTGCGAAGTCGCGCTCCGAGCGCAACAAGTGTATCACGCACCTGTTGAAAGTCGCTGGGGCGTTCTTAAGCCCCTGTGGCATTACTAGCCATTCCCAGAGCATGCCGCTTGGCGTGCTCACTGCCGTGATAAGGGTATCGCTCTCACGCATTAGGATTTGATAAAATCCGTCTCGCAAGTCCAGAGCACTGTAAACGGTGCTCCCGGCCATCGAACCGCTGGGTCAGGGACGATGATAACATCTTTCGCGGTATCGGCGTCTCCATCGTCCAGGTCAGGACGATAAAGTGTTCGACAAACACTCGTTGTTTGTAGGAGAAGCGCACTTTCACGACGCTTCTCGGTCTTTACGATGGCACCTGTTGCCAGTCATACCTCCAGAAGACTTCGAGGTCGAAGGAGTATCTACCTCCTCGAAGTAAACCTTCAAGTCTCGACAGGCTTCGTAGTCGAACAAAGTTGCTCGACGCGCCTGATCTGCAGTCCTCAGTGTCGAAGGAGTCGGCACTCGCTCTCTTCGTAAACCTTCAAGATGACTAGGTTTGGCCTGTCATCTTGTTTCTTATAGTGAGAGCTGGTCTCACTGGGGGCTGCAGTCCTCAGTGTCGCGTGCCCGAGTGTCGCGTCGCCACGACTGCATCCAGCTGTAGGGCGCCCCGCGCCTACTGGATGTTCGCGTTTTTTGTTGGTCCGCGGCGATGCATAGCATCGCCGACCTCCCCTGCTGGCTTCCACCTCCAGGGGCATGGGGCTGTATGGGGCTGTACTCCCGTGCAAAGTGACCGTCCATCCTTCCGCAGCGGAAGCATCGCACGTTACCTCCCTGCTGCTGGCCTAACCAGTAACCAGTTGTTGCGCTCGAGAGGTCCATTGGTTCCGGACCTCCCGTCCTGGCTGCCGCACCTCCCGTCCTCGCTGGGCGGTTGCGGCCTCGGTGGCAACGTTTACATGGGTTTAGCCTGCCGCAGGCTAAACTCTTCTTGCATGGCAAGAGTGATTGCAGCTTCGAGAGTACTCGGGTACTCTCGGAAGAGATAGGTCTTCACAGGCCCATCTCTAAGCCCCTTCATGAACGTGACGACCTTGGTCGCCTCGTCAATCGGTTAGTCACGATATTTGATACCAGTCAATATCGTGCGCGCTGCGCGCGTAAGCATGGACGTCATGCTTATCCTGCTGAAGGTCGAGGAACTCCGCCCTCGACCGGAACTCGTTTGCGGGGGCTCAAACGCTTGTTTGAGCTCCTCTTTGAGCTTACTTCGTACGTGCTGAAGCACGTGGGATCGGAGAGTCGGCGTCCATACGCCCAACTCCTTGCGCGTCCGCCAAGATGGCGAACGCGACCTTCGACAGCGGGTCGACGATGCGTCGAGCCGCTATGGCTCGAGCAATGTCGAGTTCGACAAGCCCTCTCATCGGAGGAGAGGCTCGCCCTCTCTTCCCACGTAATTGCTTACGCTCAACTTTAATGGTTGAGCGCGCGGTGTCGTCCCTGACGACGCCGTCACTGAGGAAGCAGCATCACGCTGCTCCTTCATGATGAAGCCCAGAGCAACACCATGTTGCTCCGTCGGCGATAGCGTACGCAGCATTGTAGCTATCGCCGCTTCTCCAATGACTGTTGACAGTCGTTGGAGGGCCTCCACCTGGGTCAGACAGGTGGGGGCAGTCAGCGCGTGCAACATGCGTTGCAGGCGTGTTGGAGCTCTCCATGGGCACCTCCGTGCTTCGCTCCGCGTTCGTACGCCGCGTACGAACGTCACGTAGTCGGTCGTTGGACGGACTACAAAGTGCTACCAGGTGTAGTGGGTCTAACTTGACTCACTACTTTAGCTTACACGTTGCGCAACGTGTATGAGGAAGCGTAAGTACTTAGTAATTACTTAGGTTAATTATATTTGAATACACAAATATAAGTTAAGTAACAAATATAAGTTAAGTAACAAGTGATTTCCTTAGATTAGGTAAAATGAGAACTGTATTGTTTGTAAATTGATCTTCCTCTAAAAGCTGCTAAAACTGTTTATCATCTCAAAATCTGTGAAAGGGCTAAAAAACTGGCAGCGGCTGGCTGTCAGAGCCCCGCTAATATGCTAATATGTCTCTGATTGGTGAAAGATGCTGCTTTCTACCAATAAGATCTTTGGGTATGTGTGGACCACTCACTGTGGTGGTCCACTTCAATGTATCCATCGGTGTGTCTTACACCAATGTGAGGAAGTATCCAAAACGTTTAACAAATAACCTATCTGTTAAATTCACAAGTGGCTTGCAGCCACTTGTACGTGTAACCCCGTTACAAATGTGACATCACGAGAGATGACCACCTGCCCCGCCTCGATGTCATAAACTCGATACGCCTTGGAACGCTCCTCGTAACCCATGAAAATTCCTTCACGAGCTTTGGGGTCCCACTTGAGTCGCTTCTCCTTCGGCGTCAAAACGTAGGCCTTGCACCCGAAGATCCGCATGTGCTTGACGTTGGGCTTGGACTTGTAGACGATCTCGAACGGAGTTTTGTCGGGCAACTTGGGGGACGGCAGACGATTCTTGATGTAGATCGCCGTCATCGCTGCTTCCGCCCAGAACGTCTTGTCCAACCCGGCGTAGTGAAGCATGCTGCGGCCGATGGTCACGATGGTTCGGTTGGCGCGTTCAGCCGTCGCGTTGGTTTGATGCGCATACCGAACCGTGGGCTGCACTTCGATGCCGTGGTCTTCGTAGTACGCCAAGAGCGAATTGGTCGCGAACTCCTTGGCTCCGTCATGGCGCACGAACTTCACCCTGGCATCGAATTGCTTCTCCACCTTGGTGATGAATCGGCGCGAGCAGCCTTCACTCTCCGACCTGGCTCGCAGACAGAATCCCGACATGCAGCCGCTGGCTTCGTCCGTGTGAGCAGCAAATAGCGGCTGTCACCCAGCGAGTCTTCCTCCATGGGCCCGCAAATGTCGAAGTGGAGGATCTCGAACGGCTTGTACTTGCGCTTATTCGGGTTGCTTGGGAAGGGCTTTTGCACCATTTTCCCTTGTTGGCACCCACGACATTGGCTTGACTTCTTCGACGATGTCGGCATTTTCGCACCCGTCACCATGCCACTTGAGATCATCTTCCGAAGAACGTCATTCGGCGCGTGACCCAAACGCGCATGAAGATCCACCGCGTTGACCGACGCCTTGGACACCGAATTCGCAGCGCAGCTTGGGACTCGGAGCCAGTAGAGGCCGTCGATCAGGTCCGCAGAAGCCACGATTTTCTTCGACTTCTTCTGTGCGATGTGCATTTCAGTACCATCAAACTCCACCTTGAAAAGTAAAGGTCGTTTGAGCACTTGATCTCAGAATTCAAAGAGATTGATTTAGGTCCTTAGTTCGCGAACTGCTTGCTACCTCTAAGCCACTGGATATTCCTGCTGGATACACTCTACTGGATTCCTAACTGGATAGAAGGTCCTTCAGCCAATCAGCGAGTGCCACGTAGATGCCCATCCTGTACCCACAATCTTGTACCCACGCGTCCCATCACCAGCGTCCCGTAATCCTCGTCCCATCATCACACGAACGATGGCGGCACCACTGAGTGAAGGTTACACCGGTACCTTACTGGTACACCGCAGCTGGTCGAGGCGATCCCTTGACAACATTCCCACGCGACTCGACGTCGGCTGCACCTTGGATCCCCAGCTTGTGTCGCAGAACTTCGAACTGCACCGAAGTGATCGCCTTCGTCATGATGTCGGCCAGCATGTCCTTCGTCGAGCAGTACTCCAACACCACCTGACCGTCTTCCACCTTCTCACGCACGAAGTGGTAGCGAATGTCGATGTGCTTGGTGCGCTTGTGGAACTCCGGGTTCTTGGCCAACGCGATGGAGCCTTGGTTGTCCTCGTAGATCTTGATTGCTTCATCGCTTGCCATTTCGCCGAGCTCGCGCAGAAACACCTTGAGCCACACCGCCTCCTGCGTCGCCTCTGACAGCGCCATGTACTCCGCCTCTGTAGATGACAGCGCCACCGTCCGCTGCTTCTTGCTCCTCCAGCTGATGCACCCGCCGTTCATCATGAACGCGTAGCCGCTTGTACTTCTTCTCGATTCGATGTCACCAGCCCAGTCTGCGTCCGAGTAGCCACACACAACTCCGCAGCCGTCACCCTTCGAGAACTCGATGCCATGCGTGGTCGTGGCTTGCAGATACCGGAACACACGCTTGAGGGCTTGCCAGTGTGTGGGACACGGGTCGGCGGCGAACTGACTCAGCACGCCTACTGCAGCAGCCAGGTCCGGACGCGTCGCCACCATCAGGTACATCAACGCGCCGACAGCACTCCGATACGGCACGTTCTTCATCGTGTCTTCGTGCTTGCAGCCACCCTCGCACATGTTCTTGGTCAACTTAAGTCCTGGATCCTGCGGCGTCTTCACGGGTTTGCTGTCCTGCATGCCGAACTTGCTCAGGATCGATTTGAGAAACTTGGTCTGCCGCATCGTCACCTTGCCGGACTCCAAGTCGTTCTTGATCTCCATGCCGAGGAAGTACGTAAGCTCGCCGAGGTCTGTCATTTCGAACCGTTTGCTGAGTGCGCGCTTGGTCGACTCCATCAGTTCGTCGTCGTTGCTGGCCAGGATCAGGTCGTCCACGTAGATGACCACGAAGATCATGCTGTGTCCGTCGCGTTTCACGTAGACGCAATGGTCGGACTCGCACTTGGTGAACCCCAGCTTCAGCATGAACTCGTCGATGGTCTTGTTCCACATGCGCGGCGACTGTTTCAACCCGTACAATGACTGCTTCAGCTTGCACACGTAGTCCGGGTGGTCTTCATCGACGTAGCCGTCCGGTTGCACCATGTAGATCTCTTCGTCCAAGCCGCCATTCAGGAACGCCGTCTTCACATCCATCTGATGCAGCTTGAGACCATACTTGGCGGCCAAACTCAGCACGGCCCGGATCGACGTGAACTTGGCCACTGGAGCGAAGGTCTCGCCGTAGTCGATGCCGTACTTCTGCGAGAACCCCTTGGCCACCAGACGCGCCTTGAACCGTTCGACCTCTCCAGCCTGGTTCTCCTTCACGCGAAACACCCATCTGTTGCCGATGGTCTTGCGTCCCTTCGGCAGTGGCACCACTTCCCACGTCTTGTTCTTGAGCAGCGAGTCGTACTCCGAGTCGCATGCTTCCTTCCACTTGGCTGCGTCGCTGGATTCCATCGCCGACTTGAACGTAGTCGGCATCTCTCCCACTGAATCCACGACGTACGCAGCCTCAAAATCTTGACTCTCTTGGGCCGCCGCAGACATCTCATCCAGCGTCGAACGTCCATTCTGCGGCGCATATCGCTTGGCCCTCGGCACCTCCACGGCTTCTTCTAGTGACTGCGTCCGCGGGTGTCGCTTGCTGCCGGGTTCGAAGTCTTCATCCCGCGCAGCCTCATCCTCACTGTCGTCCTCATCCGATGGAGTCTCTTCATTCGTGGCATCTTCATCGTCTTCATCTGGAAGACCAATCACCACCTCCTTCGTAGCATATTTGCGTCTCCCACCGTCGAAGACGTCTTCCATGAACTGCGCGTCGCGGCTCACCAACACGCGACCGCTCTCGATCTCTTCAAACCGATACGCTTTCTCGTGCTCCGAGTACCCCAGGAACCAGCAACGCACCGACCGGGCGTCAAACTTGGACCGCTTCGCCTTCGGGACCAGCACGTACGCGTGGCAACCAAACACCTTGAGGTTCGCCAGCAGTGGCTTCTTTCCCGTCCAAACTTGGTGCGGCGACTTATCGTGGCTAATGGCGCGTATCGGACACCGGTTCCGGAGGAACGTGGCTGTCACTACCGCTTCACCCCAGTAACCCTTCGACAACCCGGCATGCTCCAACATGCAGCGCGCACACTCCACCAACGTCCGGTTCATCCGTTCCGCCACGCCGTTCAGCTGTGGCGTATACGGCGGTGTGAACTTCTGCACGATACCACGGTCGCTGCAGAACTTGGCCATCTCGCGCGAAGTGTACTCGTCACCGTTGTCGCTCCGGAGCGTTTTCACACGCTTGCCGGTCTGCGTTTCAGCCAACGCAACGAACTCAGCGAACTTGGCGGCCACCTCCGACTTGTTCCGCATCAAGTACACCACACAGAAGTGCGACTTGTCGTCGATGAACGTGACGAAGTAGCGCTTGCCACCAAACGTAGACGTCTGCATGGGGCCGCACACATCGCTGTGAACCACTTCCAGCACTTGCTTCGCACGGTTTGGAGACGACTTCATGTAGCTCACTCGCGTTTGCTTGCCGACTGAGCATCCGTCGCACAGCTCCCACTGCTTCACCGACGTCATGTCGATGCCAGAGCCGTAGCCCTTCTTGACGATGGCGTCTAGACCGCCATGGCCAATGTGACCAAGTCGAAGGTGCCAGAGGTACGACGTGGTGTCCCCTTTGCGATCCTTCGAGCTTGCCATATTGGCCTCGTCAGGCATCACCGGTGTCATGCTCAGCTTGAACGGCCCTTTACCTTCGCGAGCGCCGAGCTTTCACTTGAGACCCTTCGTCTCCGTGAAGCACCCGTCGCTCTCGAACATCACAGGCCCGACGTCCTTGGTGAATCTGCCGACGGAGGACAGGTTGCGCGACAACTTGGGAATGTGCCACACATTCGTGAGCACACCCTTCTTGACGCCGCGCGAGGTCTGCATCTTCATCACGATGTCGCCTCTCCCGATCGCTTGCACCACACCGTCGTCCGCGAGATGCACGTCCACCGGCGAGATCTTCTTGTAGATCCTCATGAACTTCTTGGAACTGGTCATGTGCTGCGTCGCACCCGAGTCGACCAGCCACACCTCATTCGACTTGGTGGTGTTGCTCCCACCACCAACCGAGAAGAGGAAGTCGCCAGAGTCGTCCTCACTCTGCGCGACGTTCGCTTGCTGCGGCCTCTGCCGCTCCGCGTTCTCGCGGATTCGCACAGGACACTTGGCGATCCAATGTCCTTGCTCCCCACAGTAGTGGCAGGCACTGGCCTTGTTGGCGGTCGCCTGCCGTCCCTTGCGCTTGCCGTTGTCGCTTGTCATGAACGCTTAGCCTTGACCGTGCGCGGCTCCGTCGACGCCGCCACCTTGCTCCTTGCGCTTCATGTCCTCATGCAGCAGCCGAGACGTCACGAGTTCCCACGACAGCGAGTCGGCTCTCGACTCCAACGCCGTGATGAAGAACTGGTACGACTCGCTGAGACTCCCAAGAAGCGTGATCACCAAGTCATCCTCGCTGACCGGAGCGCCCACTGCGTCGAGCTGCTCCGCCAGAGTCTTGATCTTGTTGATGTGCTCCAGCACATCGTCACCTTCCGCCATCATCGTCGTGAAGAAACGTCGACGAAGAAAGAGCTTGTTGGCCAAACTTTTCTTCTCGAAGTGTCCTTCCAGTCTTGACCATGCATCGTACGCATCCTTCGCCGAACGCACCAGCGGCAACTGCGAGTCCTCCATCGCGAGACAGACGATCGCCAACGCCTTGCGCGACTTCTTCTTGAAGAGAGCTTGTTCCGCTGTGGTGTGGCAGTGCTCCAGCTTGATCTCCCCACTCGTCACCTCCCACAGTTCGCGCTCCTCGAGCACCATCGCCATCTTGAACTTCCACGTGTGGAAGTTGGTTCCGTCGAACTTGTTGATGCGGGCGGTCGTCGTCGAGGCAGTGTCCATGGCGAAGGCGTAGTCGGTGTCTTGGGCAGGGAAGACGGGGCTTGGGCTCATAACCAAAAGGAAGGTCGTTTGAGCACTTGATGTCAGAATGCAAAGTGATTGATTTAGGTCCTTAGTTCGCGAACTGCGTGCTACCTCTAAGCCTACTGGATATTCCTGCTGGATACACTCTACTGGATTCCTAACTGGATAGAAGATCCTTCAGTCAATCAGCGAGTGCCACGTAGATGCCCATCCTGTACCCACAATCCTGTACCCACAATCTTGTACCCACGCGTCCCATCACCAGCGTCCCGTAATCCTCGTCCCATCATCACACGAATGATGGCGGCACCACTGAGTGAAGGTCACACCGGTACCTTACTGGTACACCGCAGCTGGTCGAGGCGATCCCTTGACAACATTCCCACGCGACTCGACGTCGGCTGCACCTTGGATCCCCAGCTTGTGTCGCAGAACTTCGAACTGCACAGAAGTGATCGCCTTCGTCATGATGTCGGCCAGCATGTCCTTCGTCGAGCAGTACTCCAACACCACCTGACCGTCTTCCACCTTCTCACGCACGAAGTGGTAGCGAATGTCGATGTGCTTGGTGCGCTTGTGGAACTCCGGGTTCTTGGCCAACGCGATGGAGCCTTGGTTGTCCTCGTAGATCTTGATTGCTTCATCGCTTGCCATTTCGCCGAGCTCGCGCAGAAACACCTTGAGCCACACCGCCTCCTGCGTCGCCTCTGACAGCGCCATGTACTCCGCCTCTGTAGATGACAGCGCCACCGTCCGCTGCTTCTTGCTCCTCCAGCTGATGCACCCGCCGTTCATCATGAACGCGTAGCCGCTTGTACTTCTTCTCGATTCGATGTCACCAGCCCAGTCTGCGTCCGAGTAGCCACACACAACTCCGCAGCCGTCACCCTTCGAGAACTCGATGCCATGCGTGGTCGTGGCTTGCAGATACCGAAGCACACGCTTGAGGGCTTGCCAGTGTGTGGGACACGGGTCGGCGGCGAACTGACTCAGCACGCCTACTGCAGCAGCCAGGTCCGGACGCGTCGCCACCATCAGGTACATCAACGCGCCGACAGCACTCCGATACGGCACGTTCTTCATCGTGTCTTCGTGCTTGCAGCCACCCTCGCACATGTTCTTGGTCAACTTAAGTCCTGGATCCTGCGGCGTCTTCACGGGTTTGCTGTCCTGCATGCCGAACTTGCTCAGGATCGATTTGAGAAACTTGGTCTGCCGCATCGTCACCTTGCCGGACTCCAAGTCGTTCTTGATCTCCATGCCGAGGAAGTACGTAAGCTCGCCGAGGTCTGTCATTTCGAACCGTTTGCTGAGTGCGCGCTTGGTCGACTCCATCAGTTCGTCGTCGTTGCTGGCCAGGATCAGGTCGTCCACGTAGATGACCACGAAGATCATGCTGTGTCCGTCGCGTTTCACGTAGACGCAATGGTCGGACTCGCACTTGGTGAACCCCAGCTTCAGCATGAACTCGTCGATGGTCTTGTTCCACATGCGCGGCGACTGTTTCAACCCGTACAATGACTGCTTCAGCTTGCACACGTAGTCCGGGTGGTCTTCATCGACGTAGCCGTCCGGTTGCACCATGTAGATCTCTTCGTCCAAGCCGCCATTCAGGAACGCCGTCTTCACATCCATCTGATGCAGCTTGAGACCATACTTGGCGGCCAAACTCAGCACGGCCCGGATCGACGTGAACTTGGCCACTGGAGCGAAGGTCTCGTCGTAGTCGAGGGGTTCAAACGCTTGTTTGAGCTCCTCTCTGAACACTTCGTACGTGCTGAAGCACGTGGGATCGGAGAGTCGGCGTCCATACGCCCAACCCCTTGCGCGTCCCCCAAGGCAGGACATGGCGAACGCGACCTTCGACAGCGCGTCGACGATGCGTCGAGCCGCTATGGCTGTGTCGAGCTCGATAAGCCATCGGAGGAGAGGCTCGCCCTCTCTTCCCACGTAATTGCTTACGCTCAACTTTAATGGTTGAGCACGCGGTGTCGTCCCTGACGACGCCGTTACTGAGGAAGCAGCATCACGCTTCTCCTTCATGATGAACCCCAGAGCAACACCATGTTGCTCCGTCGGCGATAGCGTACGCAGCATCGTAGCTATCGCCGCCTCTCTAATGACTGTTGACAATCGTTGGAGGGCTTTCCACTCTGGGTCAGACGGGTGAGGGCAGTCAGCGCGTGCAACATGCGTTGCACGCGTGTTGGAGCTCTCCATGGGCACCTCCGTGCTCATGTGGTTCTCGGCTCCGCGTTCGTACACCGTGTACGAACGTCAAGCAGTCGGTCGTTGGACGGACTACAAAGTGCTACCAGGTGTAGTGAGTCTAACTTGACTAACTACTTTAGCTTACACGTCGCGCAACGTGTATGAGGAAGCGTAAGTACTTAGTAATTACTTAGGTTAATTATATTTGAATACACAAATATAATTTAACTTAGACAAGACTCCAAGTAGCTAGTTTAAGGTAAAATGAGAACTGTATTGTTTGTAAATTGATCTTCCTCCTAAATCTGCTAAAAACTGTTTATCATCTATGAAAGGGGTTGACAGCGGCTGGCTGTCAGAGCCCCGCTAATATGCATGTCTCTGATTGATAGAAAGATGCTGCTTTCTACCAATAGGATCTTTGGGTATGTGTGGACCACTCATTGTGGTGGCTCACTTCAATGTATCCATTGGTGTGGCTTACACCAAGGCGAGGAAGTATCTAAAACTTTTAACAGATAACCTATCTGTTAAATTCACAAGTGGCTTGCAGCCACTTGTACGTGTAACCCCGTTACAAAAGCTCGTGAAGGAATTTTCATGGGTTACGAGGAGCGTTCCACGGCTTATCGAGTTTATGACATCGAGGCGGGGCAGGTGGTCATCTCTCGCGATGTCACATTCGATGAGTCCAGCTTCGACGACGCTAAGGCTGCTGATGGTGAAGAAGTCAACCGACTCACCGACGTTTTCGACGACATGCAAGTCTCCGACGACTCCGGCACAAGGGTGTTCACGCAGGCGGGGAAGCGCAAATCGCGTCCGGACAACCAAGATCGCGACAACGTTCGCCGTCCTCGTCGCAGCGCTGGACTCGAAGAAGCAAGTGCGCCTGGACGCTCGGAAGACGAAGACCAACGTGAATCTTCGGCGGCGCAAGAAGAAAAATCGGAAGAAGACGATGAAGACGGCTCGACCCCACCCATGTTCTGGCGTGCAAGTGCGAATGCTGCGGAAGCAAGTGACAGCGCGGAGCCGAAGACGTTTCAAGAAGCTATGAACGGACCAGACCAAGTCCAGTGGCGCACGGCAATTCGCGCCGAACTCAAGTCAATGCGGCTGCGAGGTGTTTCCCGCGCCGCCAAACTGCCCAACAACCAGCGTGCAGTCGGTATCAAGTGGGTGTTCAAGATCAAGCGCAACGCGGACGGATCGATCGAGAAGTTCAAGGCTCGGCTCGTCGCGAAAGGCTTCGTGCAGAAGTATGGATCTTGAAGGTAACGTCGAAGAGAGCGAGCGATTCTCTTCGCGCTCTGGTAGAGTCGGGCGCGTCGAACAACTTTGTTCGACTGCGGAGCTTACCGAGTCTTGACTTCGAGGAGGTAGATGTACCTCGAAGTCTTCTGGAAGTTCGATTGGCAACAGGTGCCATCGTGAAGACCGAGAAGCGCGTCGTGAACGTGCGCTTCTCGTACAAACAACGAATGTTTGTCGAACGCTTTATCGTCCTGGACCTGGACGATAAATTCGACGTAGTAATGGGCATGCCGTGGCTTGCACGGCATGATCCGGTGATAGACTGGAAGAAGCGCACGCTCGTGCGCTTCGGACGCGACAGCGGAACAGAGAGCGATGGCCCAGTTACCGCAGCGCACGCACCAGCAGGTGCGCGCGGCTCACCAGTCGAGACAGCGCTTAATGCAGCTGCCACGGAGTGTCCAGGAAGTGCGTGAGGGCGCGCACAAGTGAGAACAACGTTGGCAATGCTGCCGACGTCAGAAGCAAAAGATGTACTGGTTCCAGGAACCAATACCCACGTTCAAGCGTGTAAGAGACGGTCCCTGACCCGAAGAGGTCAGGCCGACAACGACGCGTCGGCTCCGGGAGCCGACGCACCCTCGGTCATGAGGGGCTCGGTCAATGGATGACGTCGAGGTGACGAAGGCGTGTCAACTCCGGGAGTTGACGCTGCAAACAGTGCGGACGGTTGCAAACGTACCGCACTGACGCAATTTGCATGCTGTCGTGCAGCCGGGCTGCACGACGAAGCGCCATGCGATCAAGCCGGGCTTGATATCGCGCGCCCGCAGACAGGGTCTGCCGGCGAAGGGACACATTACCGTGCAGCCGGGCTCCACGAAGGAAAATGCGGTCAAGCCGGGCTTGATACCGCGCGCCCGCGGACAGGGTCCGCCGGCGAACAACTGTCCACGGCCGGGCCTGGACCAGAAGAACAACTGTGCGGAGCCGGGCTCCGCACAACAAGAAGACGGCGCAAGCGGGGAACGCTGCGCAAGTCTCGGTCCGGGACCGAGACGCAACAAGAACAGTCTGCTGAGCAGACTGCGGAGGTGACGCCGGATGTCGAGACGCTAAGCGTCTTGACGCGCACCTATACTGGATTCCAGTATCGTGAGAGGGAACTCGCTAGTCCTCCGACGACGGCGTCGGAGTTGACTTCGCTTCCAGCCATGAGCTGGAAGCGCTTCACGCGCGACTTGCACGATGGGCGCATCGAGCAAGTCTGCGCTCTTTCGGACAGCGAAAGAACGGAGAGCGAGAGCGAAGAGCTGAGACAGCTCTTCATGGGAAGTACCACTGAGAGTGAAGACACTCTCAGTGCGAAGACGAAGCGAGAGCGCTTCGAGGAACAAGGTTGGGACTCGCTGAAGTCGAGTCCCTATTACGAATTATTGAGAGAGTACAAAGATGTACTCCCGGAAGAGATTCCTGCGGAGCTTCCGCAAGATAAGGGCATTCAGCACGAGATTGATCTCGTGCCGGGCACGAAATACTGTGTCACGCGGCAGTGGCCACTGCCGCGAGAGCAAGTCAAGGCGATCGACGACTTCTTCGAAAGTCGTCGCAAAGCAGGACAAGTGCGGGAATCGAAGTCCCCGCACAGTGCTCCGACGTTCTGTGTCAAAAAGCCACAGGGCGGATGGCGCATCGTTCATGCCTACAACAAGCTGAACGATGCGACGGTACCGGCGCAGACGCCGATACCGCGAGAAGATGTTATCATCGATTCGATGGCCGGTAGCACCGTTTACAGTGCTCTCGGCTTGCGAGACGGATTCTATCAGATCCTAATGCGTGAGAGCGATATCCCTCTCACGGCAGTGAGCACGCCAAGCGGCATGCTCTGGGAATGGATAGTGATGCCACGGGGGCTTAAGAACGCCCCTGCGACTTTCAACAGGTGCGTGACGCACTTGTTGCGCTCGGTGCGCGACTTCGCACCGAGCTACTTCGATGATATGTTCATCCACAGCCGGGCTGTGGACGGAAAGACCGACGTAGAGATGCACAGGGTGCATCTCCGGAAGCTACTTGAGCTTATGCGAAAGCATAAGCTCTACGCGAACCTGAAGAAGTGTATCTTCGGGGCGAGCGAGATACCCGTCCTCGGGTGCCCTAACCCAGAAAAGGTCAGAGTGATTAACGAATGGCCAACGCCTTCAAGTGTCAAGGAACTGAGGCAGTTCCTTGGCTTGGCCACGTACTTGTGCAAGTACGTGGAGGATTATGCGGGCAAGATCCGCCCGCTGTCACAACTTCTTAAGAAAGAAGCTGTGTGGAATTGGACACCCGATTGCCAAAAGGCATTCGATGCAGTCAAGCGGGGCTTGACTGAGGCGCCGATCTTGGCAGTGACTGACCAAGATCGCCCATTTCACGTAGTGTGTGACGCATCCGATTTCGCGATCGGATGCACGTTGATGCAGCGCGATCACGAGGGCCGTGATCGTGTCGTCTATTACCAGTCGCGTCAGCTGAAAGCAGCTGAGCGTAATTATCCGGTACATGACAAGGAACGCCTTGCCATGAAATATGCACTCGCAAAGTTCCGAGTGTATCTACTTGGAAGTAGACCATTTGTGGTCTACACCGACCATGCATCACTGCGCACCGCAGTGAAGTCGCCACACATATCACAAAGAATGGCGAGATGGCTCTCATTCTTTGCGGAGTATAACTTCCGGGTCGAATACAAACCCGGAAGATTGAATGTAGTGACCGACGCGTTATCACGTCGGCCGGACTATGCAGAAGCTGTTGACGTCAATGCCATTGACGCCATGCGATCGAGCAAACCCACATCGTCTCTGTTGGACGATGTGAAGGCCGCGTACGCACACGACGCGGACGCGAAGCTCTTGCTGGCCTATGGCACAGCGCCTTCTGACAAGTCCCGTCAGAAGCTGCCCAAGCACCTTCGAGCGCGTGCACACCGCTTTCGTGTGCACGACGGACTACTGCTTTACAATGCAGTCGACGACAACGCGGATCGCGTTGTCGTGCCGAATGACCATGACCTGCGACTCAGGATCATGTACGAGTATCATGATGCCCCGACCGCGGGACATCTCGGACGTGAGAAGACATACGTCCTTCTCACGCGCGACTTCTACTGGCACCACCAGTATAAGTGGGTGCGCAAGTACATCCGTGCTTGCGAGGTATGCCAACGCGTAAAGCCTGCGCCATTCGCGCAGGCTCCTTTACAATCACTACCGACTCCGTCGGAGTGTTGGAAGTCCATGTCTTTGGACTTCATCTTTGGTCTTCCCCCGGACAGCGGAGAGAATACCGGTGTTGTGGTCTTCGTCGACCGCTTCAACAAGATGGTACATCTTGCTGCGGTGCCGGCAGAAGTGACCGCGAAGCAGACGGCCCGTCTGTTCGTCGACATGGTGTTCAAACACCATGGCATGCCGACCGACATCGTGTCGGACAGAGACCCGCGCTTCACAGCGCACCTGTGACAAGAAGTGTTTACACTTCTTGGGAGCCAGCTTTCAATGTCGACTGCGGATCATCCGCAGACGGACGGCCAAACCGAGCGCGTGAATCGCGTGCCCGTCGATATGTTGAAGAGCTACGCTCACTCGTTCCAATACTGGAGCGAGTGCTTATCGATGGCAGAGTTTGCCATCAATAACTCAGTGCATGCCTCGACCGGGCATACACCGTTTTATGTGAATGCCATGCGGTATCCCCGTCTGCCGAGTTTACTCGGAGTGGTGGCTCCCACTTTCACTGGGGGAGGATCTACGACTGCAACACAGCAGTCGCAAAAAGCCGCTGACACCTGCACAGTGTCAGCCGCGACAACAAGAAACAAGACAACCAGGTCTGCGCGGGGCGCAGACCTTAGCAGGAAGAACCAATGGTCAGCGCCCTTCTCTGACCCCCAGAACAAGGAAAACGAGTCTGTGCAGAACACAGACTCCACCAGGAACAAGGATCACGGGTCTGCGCAGGGCGCAAACACCGCGAAGAACCACGCAGAGGCCGGGCCTCTTGCGGAGAGCGAGCTGAACGAGTTCAGCTCGGATGCGATTGACTTCATCAATAAAAGACAAGCCGTAATTCGGTTTGTCCAGGACACGATTGCAGCTTCTGTGGATAAACAGAAGCTGAACGCCGATAATATTGGCAGGAGCAACACAAATGAATTCAAAGTGGATTCATTGGTTTTTTCATCTACTCAAAACCTACCTAAACATGCAGTTTCAGATTTCGGAGCAAGTAAGCTTGCTCCGCGCTTCATCGGGCCGTTCACTGTGTTGGCACGGCACGGCAACGCATACACGCTAGACATACCGTCTAGCATGCGGCTCCACCCGACATTTTATGTCGGGCGGTTAAAGCCACATCTCCAGCACGAGCCAAGTGGCTCGTCTGACCCGAAGAGACAGACTCGGCAGGGAAAACCCTCCTCTCCAGCGCGACTACGCGCTGGAGCAGTTGTGGTCGCGGTTGCTAATACGCACCGCCACCTGGACGGACAGTGCGCACGGCGCACGGACACCAACCTCCACCGCAACAGCGTGGAGTTGCTAATACTTGCCTCACTTCGAGAAGGACTTGAAGTGCTTTGGCGCTTGCTTACCCGATCACGGTAAGCAACAGAAATTCGCTTAGAGATGTCGACACACTGGCGCGGTCGACATCGAAGAATCGTACACAGACACTGTGTTGTCTGTTCCCGTGGTAGCGGCGCACCTCGCCCTACCGCGCATGGTACTCAGCAACAGAGAGCTTACCCTCTTTTGCAATGGCAGTCTTCAACTTGGTCGTACTCATTGCGGATGAGTACGGAAATCCCCAACACAAACAATTGACAAGCAGTCAATATTACTTGACGTGTCGAGACCAACACGTTTAAGCTTAACGGGGGGATGGTGTAACGGGGTTACACACACAAGTGACAACAGTCACTTGTGCAAGACAACGGTCACAAGTGACAACTGTCACTTGTGCATGACAATTGCCGCTTATGGTTTAACAGATAAATATCTGTTAAAGGTTTTAGATATTTCCTCACATTGGTGTAAGGCACACCAATGGATACATTGAAGTGGGCCACCACAATGAGTGGTCCACACCTACCCAAAGATCCTATTGGTAGAAAGCAGCATCTTTCTACCAATCAGAGACATGCATATTAGCGGGGCTCTGACAGCCAGCCGCTGTCAACCCCTTTCATAGATGATAAACAGTTTTTAGCAGATTTAGGAGGAAGATCAATTTACAAACAATACAGTTCTCATTTTACCTTAAACTAGCTACTTGGAGTCTTGTCTAAGTTAAATTATATTTGTGTATTCAAATATAATTAACCTAAGTAATTACTAAGTACTTACGCTTCCTCATACACGTTGCGCGACGTGTAAGCTAAAGTAGTGAGCCAAAGTAGGCCCACTACAGAGAGACTGCCGCTGTTGGTGCTGAAGACCCTGACAGCGATGACTACGACGTCATCTTGTTGCATCCGCCACCACAGGCAGCTCGTGACGACAGCGACAGTGAGACGGAGTGGGCTCCGACGACGGCTTTCGCAACACCAGCCGTGACACCCGCTCCAAGGTTCGCAGTACGCGAGATAACCAACTCGTACGTGCGGAACGGGCAGCGGGTGTACGTCGTAGACTGGGAGCAAACCGAGGAGCCGGAGGGCAATCTTCCTCCTGCAATGGTCTCGGCCTTCAACCGTCAACGGCTTGAGGAGATCCGCCGTGTCTTCATTGAAGATGAAGCCCATCATGGTCCCGAACGCTCCCGACGTGCACACTCGAGACGCACTCGTCGTCCGCTTCGTCGCCTTCGCCGAGCTGCAGACAGCTAAGCACACAAATACAGCATTTTCCCATTTCAATTTTGTGTATTACCCGTAAGAACCGTCGTCGTACAGGAAGGTTAAGCTGTGTATACAGCACACCAAGCTTGCGCAGTGAGAAACGACTTCGAACAGCGAGGTTGAGCTGTGTACACAGCACACCAAGCCTACGCGGTCTTTATCCCGTTCTTCTACAATCTACACATCTGAAAAAAAAATAGTGTCAGTAACTCATACCTAGCGTAGTGAAATTGAAAAGCAAGCCATACCTTTGTGTCTCGCAATCAACGTCTCCGCATGTCTCCCTTCTGCCTTGCGCTGCCTCGCTCGCGTCGTGTTGTCACTGCTGGTGGCGAGGGGACCCCCCTCCCCTCGCCCGCGGACGCCCAAGCACGCGCGCGCCGCCCCCGCACGTCTGCTGCCTTGCGCTGTTCCGCTCCTTTTGCTTTTTGGCTGGTGCGAAGTCGGATTCACGGGCAACGACCGTCCTCAATTCTTGTCGAGGTTTTGTTTAATAAAAAAATATTGTATTTTAGCCAATCATGTGCGTGTCGGCCGTGTCGGCCGGTGTCAGCCCGCGCACGCTATGGACAAGTACATGAAGAAGTCGAAAGGGATGAGCGGGATGATGCTGGCTTGAAGGTCCAGTATGTGATAAACCAATAATGGCACCTGAGTGGCATCTGTCTCAGGGCTCTGGATAAAATCCAGAGAATTACGGACGTATTTTAGAATAGAATCCCCCCCCCCCAAAAAAAAAAAAAAAAAAAAGAAAAAAAGAAAAAAAGAAAAGACCATGTCGGTCGGCCAATTCTGACCCCCCCCCCCCCCTCTTTTTTTATTAATGCTCACATACTGTTATTTCGTGATGGCCATAAACTGGCATGGGGCTGTGCGTGGGTTCTGCTCCCGCACTTTCCCAGGATCCTGGCGATGGAGTGGCTGTTCGGGTCCTCGTCGGCGTCTGCTCCGCCCGTGAGCGCCAAGCTGTCCGCCTCCACTGCCCAAGGCCGCAGCGCGCCATCTCTCGAGGACGACTCGTGGCACAAGAACCGCGGCAACGAGTTCTTCAAGCTCAAGGACTACGAGGCGGCAGTGCGCGAGTACTCGCTGGGCATCGAGCGGCGGCCGTCGGCCACGCTGCACAGCAACCGCTCGGCCGCCTACTGCGCGCTGGGGCAGTACCAGCAGGCCAGGGCGGACGCCGACGCGGCCATCGCGCTGGACCCCGAGTGGGCCAAGACGTACTCGAGGAAGGGCAAGGCGCTCTACGGCATGGCCTCGTACAAGAAGGCGGCCGACGCCTACGCCCGCGGACTGGAGCTGTGTCTGCGCGGGGCGGTGGGGGAGGCCCAGCAGCGAGACACGGAGCTAGAGTGGGTGCCTTCGATCTTCTGCTGGGCTGGTGGTGAGAGGGTACTGCAGAATAACCAGTACTTGTTGTATCGTGTTGGTTTTCGGAGCAGGGCGTTGAAGCGCCAAACGGACAGCCAAGCGGAGGCGTACCTCCGGCTGCTGGAAGAGAACAATCAACTCAAGGTATCGACAGCTCTGTTGGCATTGCAGCTGTGGATTTACTGACTGTGTGCTTGAGGTAGCGGCAACTGGAGGACTACCAGCACATGTTCGGCGAGTGGACAAAGAAGGAAATGTGATCCATGTCATCGGCAACTGAAGTACTGTGTGAAACTTATGCTCTGTGCTGTTTGGCTCTGGCCTCATTTTTTAACCTATTTTTCTTCTGTTGAAGAAGCAGCTTTCGGCTTAACTGTTGCTGCTTCTTCCTGTTTTCGCGCTGCCGCATGTCGGTGTCTTGGTAATAAGCCGCGTCAGGAAACCCACTGGCCCAGAGGCGGTGGTCCAAGTTCAATTTCTCAACGCGCGCGTCCGGTGTCTCCCAGGGGTCAAATGCCTCACTCCGAACGAGGACGTCGTGAATGGAGCTGCGCGCAATTTTCACCGCGCGCAACAGCCTGCGTTGAGGCATTGGTGCCGATTCGTCAAGCGCCTTCACTTGCAACGCGAGCTTTTTGCCGAGCTGGATTAACAAGTCACGGCAGTGGCGACACCGGAATATGGCTGCTGAGCGATGAGCTTCCGAGGCGGCACGAACGAGCTCTTTATCTCTCGCAGAAGAGAGATATGATATTCGCTCGTTGCAGTCTGCGACCACCCTGGCCATCTTCTGCATCATGGTTGTAAGATCCTCAGTAGATAGTCTAAGATATCTATCTTCTGACACGAGAATGACAAGCCTCGCGAGGTCTCGTTTTGCTTCGGAAGAAAGTCCAGAGAGGGGGACACGAATCCTGGCATAGCGTTTGGTAGTGCTGTTTCCAGTCGCATGTTGACTCGTTTCGTTGTTGGTCTCTGCATCTCTGAGTTTTTCTTTTTCGTCTGGGGCAATTGGCCGTAAGTAAACGGAATCACTTTCTTCGTGCGCGTTATCGCACGTGCAGATTCGACAGCGCTCGAGCAATCTCTCCAGTGCTTCGTCCGGTAGGCAGAGCAAACTGAGCCCGCCGTTCTCTGATGTGCTGGACATATCCACAAGATCGTGTTCCGCGATACGAGTGGAGAATGAACCGGGTAAAGCGTCTTCCGTGTTGTTCGTCTCGCAGTCAATTTGCAGAAGTTGGTCTGACAATTTGGCGGTCATTACAACCCTAACTTGAAGTGGAGACGTGCCAAGATTCTCTGGCTCGCTAAGTGGGGCCTCTTCTTGGGGATGACCACCACCTAATGCGGTGTCACAGAAGGAAATCATGTCGAGCAGTAAATGCTGCACAGTCTCCGTGAGATCGCATCCTTCATCGCTGATGTCGTATGCAAGCGACTCAGATGGCACGTGCTGCTCTTCATGCCTGCAAAAACCCTCACTAAGAAATTCAGAACCAGGCACAGTACAATTAGGTGGTCCTTCATCATCACTTTCTGAGTACTTGTTTGTCCGAACGACAGCACACGGCTTCACCTCAGCGGTGCCCGTGAAAAGGATAACCTGCTCCGCTGCGAGACCGATAGATTCCACCGAATTTGTCGGTGGACTCTCACTTTGGTTCGTACCGTGCGGTCGGCCTGCTTTTCGCACGACATCAACATCAACGTCGGTTGATATCGCAATGGCACTTAGGTGGAGCAGCGGGTTGAATTGCACCGATCCCCTTGGTGTTGCAGCAGTATCATCTTCAGGAGGCACAAAGTAGTACAGCAAACTGGCATGGCGGTTTGTTGTGTCCGAATAGGGAATCTCAAGTTTCTTGTGTCCAAGTGCTTCTTCAACCGTGCACACACGAAGCTGGTGGTCTGCGAGAAACACGCGAAAAAAGTCCTCTGTAGACAGCGACGGAAGTGAGCTGCTCTCGATGGTAGAGATCACACTGTCGGAGTCTCGGGACCATCTCGACAAGTCGTGAAAATGTTGCTGCCACGTCGATAGAAATTGCTCTGCGCCTAGACAATCGTCACAGTAGCAAGGCATAGGGACTCCGTCGTGTGTAGGAGGGACACCCGTGGGTAAGCGACAGTTTTGCAGCTCGCGCTGCCGCTTTCGCCACCTCCGGTATGTACTTGTAGCGATCGCTGGGACTGTGAGTGCGTACAGAGCTGGAATATGGCCATGCCGGGTGAGGTCGAGGCCTAGCTTCACTCCGGTGGTGCTTTGAACAATTCGACGTTGATTCCGTTCATTGTTGTTCGCTAGCGCTGCAAGTAGCGACACCGCACCACAAGCCGTTTCTTTCTTGTAGAGAAAGTTTGTCGACAGGGACGACAACTTGGAAATGGCAGCGTACCGCGGCTGATTGCTGTCGTTTTGGGCGAGCAGCCTGCCGAGAAGCGTCTGCGCCTGCGGAAACGTCTCTGCAAGCAGCGCGAGTGACTGCAAGATGGCGCTACAGTCGTCTAAGGCCGGGGTAGCGAAGAGATCTGCGCACAGCTCGTCGAGGGTGCGCTGTAACTGCACGTCCAAGCTGTGGCTCTGCATTCAGCTGGGTTCTCGAAATTGATCCAATCTGTCTGTGTCTACCTATCTACTTCTCTTCGCCGCTCCTGGGATGCTGCTCGCCTCATATTTATATACAGCGGCTAGCGGATGAAGCTAGAGGGTGAGTATCCGATGCTGCCGTACGAACGAACGTGGGATCCCTCGGGGTCTCGCAGTAAACGTTCGTGGATGAAGTTTAAAAATCGCAGGGCGTACTCAGCTGGAGGTAGCGCCGTGATTTGTCGCTTGTCGACTACTGCAGCTAGCAAGCAGTGCTGCATTTTCCACCCGATGTTGTAGTGCTGCAAAATGTCCACAAAACCGAGGTAGTAGACAGTAGACTGGTCAGCCGACACGACGGCATTGTGCGCCAGGTTATCCATAACCTCGGGCTCAATGCGCTGGTTGTAATGTCGGATGCCAAGTAGGCAACTGTAATCCATGATTCCCAGCTCCTGTAGGAACCCGCAGTCGCTCGTCACTTGGGCGAGCAAGTTTGCCCGAGTCGTGGGGTTCACGTGAAGAGAAGCTCGGCGAGTTACGAAGTCATTTTCATAACGAAGCGAAGGGCGTGAGCTTCCACGACGTAGAAGTGGTTGCTTCTCTGTTATGTGTCCCATTTCACTGTCCACGCTTTGGCTCTCGTTAGACGCCGCTTCATCTTCATCGAGAATGCGTACTACCTCTTCTTCTTCCCTCGCACTTCGGCTCCATTCGCTTGACACCGGTGTCGGGATTCCCTCTCGGTGTCTGATGTTGGACTGGTGGAAAATACCCTTCAGGTCGTAGCGTTCATCGACTGGCCCATCTGGGAAAATGTTCTCCATTACCACAAAAAACATTTTGTTCCATCCAACAGGGAGCTGCATAGAGTGACAGCCTAAAAAGCGGCACAGAAGCGAGTTTGGCTGCTTCAAAATGTACTGGTGGAACAGCGGGAGCACCTCAAGCAGGAACGAGTGTTCCTTCTTCGTCATGGTTTTCACCAGATATTTGCGGTCACTAGTGAAGTAGAACAGCATTCCTGACTTGCCCTCCGACGCGCGCTCCAGAAGTGTGTCAGCAAAAGACTGCTCGTACATTTCGTTGTCGATCCCACAAATCTCGCGGATGTTTTGAAACACTTTGGGCGCGTAGTCGGTAAAGCCCAGCTTCTCGTAGTACCGATACTCGCCGTTGTACACCGTCGTCGCCAGTCGCTTCTTCTCGTGGTACAGGCCGGCCGACCCGCCCTCCTCCATCTGCAGAAACGACAGCGCGGCAGTGCGATCCAGGGAACCAAAACGATCGCGTGCCAAACTGAGCAGCGGCGAGCGCAGACTGTCGGCAGGGGACTCGGTGAGGCTGCAGCGAATGCCTGCAGTCGTGTACCGCATCAAGTCTTTCCTCAGCGCCGCGCTAAAGTGCTCCGTGCTCGCCGAGTCGCCCGCGCCTCGCTCGGCCTTGGACAAGTTGTTCTCACTGGAGAAGTTCTGGTACAGCTCCGTGTTGAGCACCCAGACGATGAGCAGCAGCACGGGGTACGACCCGAACACGAGTGCGATCGCGAGCTCGAAGTGCTTAGCCATCTTGCCGTCGAACCGCTGGCGGTAGGCCGCGTAGTAGAGCGTCGCGCAGGCCGCCCAGTGGCCCGCGAAGATGAGCAGATAGCGGTAGTACTGCACGAGGTTACGGCGCTTGGCGCGGTACGTGACGTCCAGTTGGCGCCGCACAAAGCGGAAGCTCGCGAAGAGCAGCACGGCCAGCGACAGCAGGCAGGTGCCGCCTACGGGGCCGAAGAGGAAGACCCAGTTGGCCGAGTTGACCCGCGCCGGGTCGCGCGTGCGCCGCACCCAGCACACGTTGAGCGGCGAGAGGCCCGCGAGCTGCAGCTGGTGCAGCAGCAGCGCCGACACGGCGCTGGCGCTCCAGACGATGGTGTGGTAGGCCCAGGCCTTGCAGCGGTAGCCCATCCAGGGGTTCACGAGCGCCACGAGCAGGTCGAGCGCCAGCATGAGGAACCAGAGCGCGCCCGCCAGCAGGAAGAACTGGTTGAAGGGCGCCAACAGCGCGCACTGCCGCGCCACCAGCGCCACGTCCGAGGCGTCCGCGCGCCGCTGCAGCGCGAAGGCGAAGACCAAGCCGGCGCTCGAGACGAGGCCGCAGCCCGCGTGCCACGCGACGAGGTTGGCGGCCGGGTGCTGCGCGCGGATGTTGGGCACCAGCAGGAAGGACAGCACCAGCAGCAGGTACACGGCCGCGCCCAGCAGCCCCACGAGCAGGTACGCCTGCGCGCTCTGCGCCAGCGCCAGCGCCTCGTACGCCCCCATGGCTTCGGCTTCCTCCCCCGACTGGAATTGAGGGGTCGGGCTAAAAATAGCTCAAAATGTGACAGGGCGGACGAGCAATCCGATTCAGTTGATCGACCGAGGTTGGTCCTCCTGGACCCCTGCGGCTAGCTACAGTAGATATTAATAGTCTGTGGCTGCGACTGCGTCCTCGAAGCTGGCGTAGGTGGAGAACTTGGCGCGGCAGATCGGACACTGGTCGATCTCCTCCAGGCACTCGCGGCACACGCACAAGTGGCGGCACGGCAGCAGCACGGCGCTTGGAGGCCGCTCCAGGCAGATGACGCACTCGCCGCCGCTGCTGCTGCTCTCGCGCCCGAAGATTTCCTAGCAGCAACGGGCTTGGTTAGTGACAACTCAACTTCAAGCTGCTCGTCTGCCTGCGCGCACTCACCTGGGAGCTGAAGACGTCAGTAGCCGTGAAACTGAGCTTCTTGACAATCACCGGCACGCGACTGGGCCTGGCTGGCGTCGGGAGCAAGTCGATGGCCACGCACTGGCATAGCACCTCGTCCTCTGCTACTGCGTCCTCCTCGGGGCGGCCAGACTCCGTTGATAAGCGCCTTTTCAGACTGAAGCTGGGGGACTTGGGCGCCGCGGTGCCTTCCAAGAAACCAGGAGACCTCACGACGATCACGCAGGCATATTGACGTTCCTCGACGCTGCTTGTAACTGGCTCGGGCGGCTTCTCATCTTCACAGTCAGTTGCTATGATGGAGGACTCAACAGTTGTTCCAGTTGCAGGCTTTACGAGCACCTCACTTGGTACGGGTGCCACAAACTCATCTGCGCCGCCACCTTCTCTCCTACACCGCAGACAAGGAAACTAACTTGAGTGAATGGCTGCAAAAAGGTACCGACAACGCAAGCAAAGACCTCGTACCTCTCCATTACACAATGGGTTTGAAATGATATTTTTCTCGCAAAAAGACGAGCTAGCCGAGGCCCCGGCCTCCACGCTTTTGGGCTGTCCTTCACTTCCTCGCCAGCATCCTTGCCACACTCGTCATCCAGCAAGCGGTGGGGAGTGCTCGCGAAGTCCATGTCGTAAAGCTTTCCCGGAAGTGAACGCATGGCGTGAATCGCGGTTCGAGCTGCTCGCGTTGGAAGAACGGTATCAACTAGCTGGATCCGCTGCTTTATTGGCCAGCCCGTGGGTGCACTCGTAGGACTCTCGCAGACTCCATCTAGTGCAGCTGCCTTGATGCCCCAAAACGCTTGCAACACGAACTTCCGTTGGGACTTGACCTCGACACATAAATTTATCAGTGGCTGGTCTCCGTTTGAAGCCTCAACCAGCTTCAGAGATGATGCGACGACCTCGAACGGAATGCGAACACGCTTCATGGTGGTCGAAGTGATCTGAAGCTGCGTGCGCAGCAGTTGATGGAAGTGCCACATGGACGCATGCTGAAGTACATGCAAGCTAGGTAGGCCAACACAAACGAGTTAGTCATCTCAGCCCTCTGTAGCAGAGCCAGGTATCCGAGGCTCGAAAGTACCTTGACCCCAGCTTCTCCAAGTGGATGACCTATCCCAGCAATATGCAGAGTTATGAATCACAACTTGTGATCAGCAGCGATAGGAGGAGATGCACCATTCCAAACGTACGGCGTTCTGCTGGATAGCGAAGCGGGCTTCTAGGCAGACAAGCAGTAAACGCACAAGACGTATCATCCATCCCATCAGCCCGCACAGCAGGATCACGGCAGACAGGTTCCATAGCTCTGGCGGAAGCGATGGCGACTGCATCGCAAACTCTTGTGCGTTGCCTTCCAGCATCTCACACTCACAGTAATATAATATATAAATAAATGCGAAGTATAAAAGAAGAGCTCAATGCACATTCAGATTACTGGTAACTTCTTACAACAGTGTGGTGCTGCTCGTCTTGTTCAGCAGACCGAATGCGAGCGAGTCCATGATTCCAAGAATCTGCGTATATGTAAACGTGGTCAGTACTGAAAGGTTGGTTGTTTTAGTGCAGCATCACATATACGCACCGTGAACACGCCGCCCACAATAGCGCAGACGCTCGTCAGGAACTGGAGGAAACCCACACGGTACTGTTCGATGCGGAACATGATGGGAGAAAAGGTGTAGCTGAACGTAACCACTGTAGATTCGCACGATGATGAGAGCGTTAGCTTCAATCACTAACCCACTTCCGCAGAACAGTACACAGCTTTGAGCAACTTACTCGGCAGACCCTTGTCGCTCACAGGTGTGAGCTGACGGAAGTGCTCCGTGGCGGAAAACTGGTTCGTGATGATACGGCTGGCGGACAGGAACGTGTACTCCGTCGGCACCACCTAGAAACACGATACACAAGTTGTAAGTACGTTGCTGGCAATGCTGGCAGCACGTTGAGCTCCCTCCACAAAAAATATGTACCTTGAGGAAGTACTGGAACGAGCCACGAGTCTCGTCAGGCAGCCTCTTCTGGCGGTTATCCAGCGGGTTCTTCATGTCCTGTTTGCATGGAGAGCACAGACTGATCCATGAGCGAGAGGCGGGGTATTACAAGTGTACACAACAACATAGCGTACCGGGTACGCCTCGCCGAACGACAGTGAGTTGATGGTGTGCGACGTGTCGAAGACCTTGAAGGTGGCGTCCACCAGGTCCTTGGCCGACAGGTAGCCCGAGCGGAAGAACTTGGACGGGGCGAAGTACAGCTTGCCCGCAACCTGCAGCAAAGTCCACAACTCGTCAGCGGCCTACTCCACCGCACCCACAGCCAATCTCCCTCTCCCTCACCTTGGACACGACGAGCGAGCCCTGAATGCGGCAGCCCTCGTTCACCTCGCCGCGCAGCACCTTCTCGATCTCCACCTCCTGGCACTGCGCGATGGTGTGCAGGCTGGGCATCATCCAGCTCTTGCGCGCGTACGCCGCCTTGACGGCCTCGCACGTATCGCAGCACTCGCCGGGCTCGCCGGCCGAGTAGCAGCTGCCGCACGCGGGCTTGTCCGTCTCATCATGCAGCTGCGTGTTGTTGGTGAGCGCGCCGCCGATGACGTCGTGCATGCCCTCGGCCAGCGCCTGGCCGTGGCGGTCCAGCGGGATCTTGCGGATGTTGTGCTCGATGTCGTGCTGCGCGTTGCCGGCCATGTCGGCGGACTCGAGCGCCACCACGGAGCAGGCCATGTGTGGGAACTCGACGTCGAAGTGGATGGCCACCATCGAGTTGCGCCCGCCGTCCACCGTCATCTTGTCCACCGTGTCCGTGGCCAGGTAGAAGCGCAGCTCGGACGCCAGCAGCAGCGCCATGCACGCGAAGGCCAGCAGCGAGAACAGCCCGCCCTGCAGCGTGCGCACCTTGAACTCCTCGATGGTCTTGGGGTACGCGTCCAGCCCCTTGAGCCGTGACAGCCACGACGAGCCGCCCGCCGCCATCGTTGCTCGCCTTGTTGCCCTGCTGCTTGAAGGACGTGTTCGTCTGAATGTTGCCACGAAGCCACCCCCGGCATCCGCGTAGGTACGAATAGGTGTGGCCCACGTCATATTGTAGCCATCTCGGTGATCGTGCGCCTCACAAGGTCTGGAGCTAGCCACAGGAGCAGGCGAAGCGAACGGCTGGCGTCAATGAGAAGTACGGGCAGGCGTTGAGGCAGCGCGGAAGTGGCGACAGACCCTAAACAATGTCAGTCCGGTCATCGTCGGACGAACAGTAAGCTCCTAGCGGTAATAGAGGTTATCGCTGTATTTTGGGAGGTGAAATCCTCGCTGCACTAGTTCCTCGCACTCCAGTTCGGCCACTGTAGTGCGAGCCAAGAGATTTTAGTGCATTCCCGTGGCTTGGGGGGGCAGAGAACTTCTATTTATATTATTAAGTAACTATGAAATTGCTGTAGGCCTGATTGATGCGTTGTCCAGTGGCCATCTTGGGCTGTTTGCTCTAATACAACGGTGGTTCTCGGAGGCTTTGTGGTAGATTATAGAACTCATAGATGCCGGGGGCAATTTTGCCCGATCGTGACAACTTTATCAACTTCGCTCCTTCAAATGTTTCCTTGTTGCGGATTCTCCACAGAATGCATTGAGTACATGTTGTCCATATAAGCCAGAGGATCTGCACGGTTTCAACTATTTCTTGTGACCACCCAAGTATGAAGGTTGCTGCTGCTGGCATGGAGTCTGGTGTAATCTCTGGTGACTTGCGTGCTACAAGAAGGGGTACTAACTGATTCATTTCGTTCTCGTCAGGATAATGCCCCAACAACTTGGGATCCAGTGGCGCCACAGGGTTTTGACTCGTTCACAGTCCCAAAGGATATCATCGATTGTTTCTGGAGACGATGCACATCAGATGTATGAACGTTCTCGGTTATTTGGCCATCCACCATGATATAAGGTTAGTGTTCTGTTGCATATTCTGTAAATCGTCCATCGTTGGTTGTCCGTCAGTATCCCGTCGTACTCCCATATCTGTGTCGTACTTTAGCTGTGAGCTAGAAGCAGTGTGGGGGGTGCGATTGGGAAGAGTCGTCAAGTGGAAGCTGGTGCTGGCTAATTCGTCCTAACTGATGTCCTAAATTGTCCTATTTGTACTAAAATTCAGATATTACCTATACATAATTCGTCCAAAAGCACGCGTTATAAATTACGTCCTAGGACACTGATGATTACTACTGTAGATGACTACTTTAGGGCAGTTTGACAATTGCTTCAATGTTGGAAATTTCAATTATGGTGAAATAGGACATTTAGGACAACCCAGGGAACTATAATAAAAACACTTAGGGTGACCGTACCGGTAGAGCTATCGCTTTTCTAAGTTTGGAGAGCAAACCATGTGTTAATTATAGATTTGGCAATGGCGAGTGGAAATTTCACAGCGGTATTGCTATTTTCCTGTCAGACATAGCGTGAGGTAATGGATTTTCGCGATGGGTGGAAGCTTTCCTGGACGAAGCCGATGAAGACGAAGCTGCATTCATGGCTGCCATTGAACGAACACCTCGTGGTATAGCCTATCCTGCTTTCATCCTGAGAGAAAAACGTTTACTGGTATATTTTTTATCTTTAAATATATGACAGGAGCACCATTTTCAGACAGCGATATCGCATTGCTTATTGCTAACATCGATCCAGGCCTCCCAGAGAGCCTTACCTTCCCATATACGAGAGTTTGCTCTTCGTGTGGCCACTCATCTGACTGCGAGCCGACGTTAGTCACGCTATCCAAAGCAATTTTCACGCCAAATTTGGCCTCAGAAATAGCTCTGGGATCGGAAAGCTATTTTTTATTTGGCATATGGCAATACCGTTGGCGCCACCTGGAGCCAAAATCCAAGCCAAATTTGGCACTTGTCGGCTGGATAGCTCGACCGGTACGGTCACCCTTACTACAATTTTCTATCTTTAGAAACCAAGACATTAATCAAGTGACAACCGTACCTTTTATTGGAAAATGGATTGTATCCTTTGATGACTATCGCTAGAATGATCATATTTTAACATGCGAAGCTCCCTACTAAAGAATCGATCGATTTCTGAAGAGGTTTATCGACTATGGCGGCTAGCGGACTTAAATACGAACTGAGTGTCGAAATGATGAAGCGTTTGAAGGATAGTACCGCGCACATCCCCTCTGTGGGTGTTTTCTATATAGGCAACGTTACTGAGGGCAACACGCCCTCCGTTCCCCTATGCAGGCACTACAGGCGCGTGTCCAGGCGATGAACCGTTATGCCAGCACATAGCACTCGCACGGTGTACGCAACTGACTAAACCTCAATTTCATGTTATCCTCCGCTACTATGATAATCGTATCTGGACGTAAAAATCGTTAACGATATCAAAAGCAACCATTAAACTAATTTCGATACTAGGGCCGTTGGTGCTGTTGTTTCCTGTGTTCTGGCGCGGGTTTGTAGTAGTGTAGCCCCGGCGCTCGCCCACTCATATTAATAGTGTCATATGATATTATAAGTGTTTTATTATATAATGCCAAGTACTAAAACGCATCAAAGCACTGATCATCAGTACTTACGTCTTCGATTAATACTTTCACAATCTCAGTGCTTAAGTTTGATTTATGGACATTGCAGGACACTAGCGCATTTGCTCTAGCCTGCGGACTTGGTCAGTCGCGATGTCTATGAAAATTAAATATCGAATTGCAGCTGTAACGTGGTTACACGCACAAGTGGCTGCAAGCCACTTGTGAATTTAACAGATAGGTTATCTGTTAAAAAGTTTTAGATACTTCCTCACCTTGGTGTAAGACACACCAATGGATACATTGAAATGGACCACCACAATGAGTGGTCCACACATACCCAAAGATCCTATTGGTAGAAAGCAGCATCTTTCTACCAATCAGAGTCATGCATATTAGCGGGGCTCTGACAGCCAGCCGCTGCCAACCCTTTCATAGATGATAAACAGTTTTTAGCAGATTTTAGAGGAAGATCAATTTACAAGCAATACAGTTCTCATTTTACCTAATCTAAGTCACTTGGAATCCCTTCTTATTTAACTTATATTTGTGTATTCAAATATAATTAACCTAAGTAATTACTAAGTACTTACGCTTCCTCATACACGTTGCGCAACGTGTAAGCTAAAGTAGTGAGTCAAGTTAGACCCACTACACCTGGTAGCACTTTGTAGTCCGTCCAACGACCGACTGCTTGACGTTCGTACGCGGTGTACGAACGCGGAGCCGAGAACCTCATGAGTACGGAGGTGCTCATGGAGAGCTCCAATACGCCTGCAACGCATGTTGGACGCGCTGACTGCCCTCACCCGTCTGACCCAGAGTGGGAAGCCCTCCAACGACTGTCAACAGTCATTGGAGAAGCGGCGATAGCTACAATGCTGCGTACGCTATCGCCGACGGAGCAACATGGTGTTGCTCTGGGGTTCATCATGAAGGAGAAGCGTGACGCTGCTTCCTCAGTGACGGCGTCGTCAGGGACGACACCGCGTGCTCAACCATTAAAGTTGAGCGTAAGCAATTACGTGGGAAGAGAGGGCGAGCCTCTCCTCCGATGGCTTGTCGAACTCGACACAGCCATAGCGGCTCGACGCATCGTCGACCCGCTGTCGAAGGTCGCGTTCGCCATGTCCTGCCTTGGCGGACGCGCAAGGAGTTGGGCGTATGGACGCCGACTCTCCGATCCTACGTGCTTCAGCACGTACGAAGTGTTCAAAGAGGAGCTCAAACAAGCGTTTGAGCCCCCGCAAAACGAGTTCCGGTCGAGGGCGGAGTTCCTCGACCTTCAGCAGGGTAAGCATGACGTCCATGCTTACGCGCAGCGCGCACGATATTTGGTATCAAATATCGTGACTAACCCGATTGACGAGGCGACCAAGGTCGTCACGTTCATGAAAGGGCTTAGAGATGGGCCTGTGAAGACCTATCTCTTCCGAGAGTACCCGAGTACTCTCGAAGCTGCGATCACTCTTGCCATGCAAGAAGAGTTTAGCGTGCGGCAGGCTAAACTGCATGTGAACGTGCCGAGGCCGCAACCGCGCCCGGTAGCGAGGCCGGGAGGTCCAGAACCAATCGACCTCTCGAATGCAACAACTGCTGGTTACCAGCAGCAGGGAGGTAACGTGCGATGCTTCCGTTGCGGAAGGATCGGTCACTCTGCACGGGAGTGCACAGCTCCCATGCCCCCTGGAGGTGGCCGTCGTGGCGATGCTAGGCATCGCCGCGGACCAACAAAAAACGCGAACATCCAGTAGGCGCGGGGCGCCCTACTGGTAATGCAGTCGCGCGTGCCGACATCGGGCACGCGACACTGAGGACTGCAGCCCCCAGTGAGACCAGCTCTCACTGCAAGAAACAAGATGACAGGCCGAACCTAGTCATCTTGAAGGTTTACTCGAAGAGAGCGAGTGACTCTCTTCGAGCTTTGGTAGATTCAGGCGCGTCGAACAACTTTGTTCGACTACGAAGCCTGTCGAGACTTGACTTCGAGGAGGTAAATGTACCTCGAAGTCTTCTGGAGGTACGACTGGCAACAGGTGCCATCGTGAAGACCGAGAAGCGCGTCGTGAACGTGCGCTTCTCGTACAAACAACGAATGTTTGTCGAACGCTTTATCGTCCTGGACCTGGACGATAAATTCGACGTAGTAATGGGCATGCCGTGGCTTGCACGGCATGATCCGGTGATAGACTGGAAGAAACGCACGCTCGTGCGCTTCGGACGCGACAGCGGAACAGAGAGCGATGGCCCTGTTACCGCAGCGCACGCACCAGCAGGTGCGCGCGGCTCACCAGTCGAGACAGCGCTTTATGCCGCTGTCCCGGAGTGCCCAAGAAGTGCGCGAGGGCGCGCACAAGTGAAACCAGCGTCGGCAATGCTGCCGACGTCGGAAGAAAAAGATGTGTTGGTTCCGGGAACCAACACCCACGTTCAAGCGTGTAAGGGACAGTCCCTGACCGGAAGAGGTCAGGTCGACAACGGCGCGTCGGCTCCGGGAGCCGACGCACCCTCGGTCATGAGGGGCTCCGCCAATGAATGGCGTCGAGGTGACGTAGGCGTGTCAACTCCGGGAGTTGACGCTGCAAACAGTGCGGACGGTTGCAAACGTACCGCACTGACGCAATTTGAATGCTGTCGTGCAGCCGGGCTGCACGACAAAGCGCCATGCGATCAAGCCGGGCTTGATATCGCGCGCCCGCAGACATGGTCTGCCGGCGAAGGGACACGTTACCGTGCAGCCGTGGGAAGTACCACTGAGAGTGAAGACGCTCTCAGTGCGAAGACGAAGCGAGAGCGCTTCGAGGAACAAGGTTGGGACTCGTTAAAGTCGAGTCCCTATTACGAATTGTTGAGGGAGTACAAAGACGTACTCCCGGAAGAGATTCCTGCGGAGCTTCCGCAGGATAAGGGCATACAGCACGAGATTGATCTCGTGCCGGGCACGAAATACTGTGTCACGCGGCAGTGGCCACTGCCGCGAGAGCAAGTCAAGGCGATCGACGACTTCTTCGAAAGTCGTCGCAAAGCAGGACAAGTGCGGGAATCAAAGTCCCCGCACAGTGCTCCGACGTTCTGTGTCAAAAAGCCACAGGACGGATGGCGCATCGTTCATGCCTACAACAAGCTGAACGATGCGACGGTACCGGCGCAGACGCCGATACCGCGAGAAGATGTTATCATCGATTCGATGGCCGGTAGCACCGTTTACAGTGCTCTCGGCTTGCGAGACGGATTCTATCAGATCCTAATGCGTGAGAGCGATATCCCTCTCACGGCAGTGAGCACGCCAAGCGGCATGCTCTGGGAATGGCTAGTAATGCCACAGGGGCTTAAGAACGCCCCTGCGACTTTCAACAGGTGCGTGACGCACTTGTTGCGCTCGGTGCGCGACTTCGCACCGAGCTACTTCGATGATGTATTCATCCACAGCCGGGCTGTGGACGAGAAGACCGACGTAGAGATGCACAGGGTGCATCTCCGGAAGCTACTTGAGCTTATGCGAAAGCATAAGCTCTACGCGAACCTGAAGAAGTGCATCTTCGGGGCGAGCGAGATACCCGTCCTCGGGTGTCTCGTAGGGAAGAATGGTGTTCGCCCTGACCCGGAAAAGGTCAGAGTGATCAATGAATGGCCAACGCCTTCAAGTGTCAAGGAACTGAGGCAGTTCCTTGGCTTGGCCACGTACTTGTGCAAGTACGTGGAGGATTATGCGGGCAAGATCCGCCCGCTGTCACAACTTCTTCAGAAAGAAGCTGTGTGGAATTGGACACCCGATTGCCAAAAGGCATTCGATGCAGTCAAGCGGGGCTTGACTGAGGCGCCGATCTTGGCAGTGGCTGACCAAGATCGCCCATTTCATGTAGTGTGTGACGCATCCGATTTCGCGATCGGATACGCGTTGATGCAGCACGATCACGAGGGCCGTGATCGTGTCGTCTACTACCAATCGCGTCAGCTGAAGCCAGCTGAGCGCAACTATCCGGTGCATGACAAGGAACTCCTTGCCATGAAGTATGCACGCGCAAAGTTCCGAGTGTATTTGCTTGGGAGTAGACCATTTGTGGTCTACACCGACCATGCATCACTGCGCACCGCAGTGAAGTCGCCACACATATCACAAAGAATGGCGAGATGGCTCTCATTCTTTGCGGAGTATAACTTCCGGGTCGAATACAAACCCGGAAGATTGAATGTAGTGGCCGACGCGTTATCACGTCGACCGGACTATGCAGAAGCAGCTGACGTCAATGCCATTGACGTCACGCGATCGAGCAAACCCACATCGTCCCTGTTGGATGATGTGAAGGCTGCGTACGCGCACGACGCGGACGCGAAGCTCTTGCTGGCCTATGACACAGCGCCTTCTGACAAGTCCCGTCAGAAGCTGCCCAAGCACCTTCGAGCGCGTGCACACCGCTTTCGTGTGCACGACGGACTACTGCTTTACAATGCAGTCGACGACAACGCGATCCGCGTTGTCGTGCCGAATGACCATGACCTGCGACTCAGGATCATGTACGAATATCATGATGCCCCGACTGCGGGACATCTCGGACGTGAGAAGACATACGTCCTTCTCACGCGTGACTTCTACTGGCACCACCAGTACAAGTGGGTGCGCAAGTACGTCCGTGCTTGCGAGGTGTGCCAACGCGTAAAGCCTGCGCCATTCGCGCAGGCTCCACTGCGATCACTACCGACTCCGTCGGAGTGTTGGAAGTCCATGTCTTTGGACTTCATCTTTGGTCTTCCCCCGGACAGCGGAGGGAATACCGGTGTTGTGGTCTTCGTCGACCGCTTCAGCAAGATGGTACATCTTGCTGCGGTGCCAGCAGAGGTGACCGCGAAGCAGACGGCCCGTCTGTTCGTCGACATGGTGTTTAAACACCATGGCATGCCGTCCGACATCGTGTCGGACAGAGACCCGCGCTTCACAGCGCACCTGAAGCAAGAAGTGTTTACACGTCTTGGGAGCCAACTTTCAATGTCGACTGCGGATCATCCGCAGACGGACGGTCAAACCGAGCGCGTGAATCGCGTGCTCGTCGATATGTTGAAGAGCTACGCTCACTCGTTCCAATACTGGAGCGAGTGCTTATCGATGGCAGAGTTTGCCATCAATAACTCAGTGCATGCCTCAACAGGGCATACACCGTTCTACGTGAATGTCATGCGACATCCACGTCTACCGAGTTTACTCGGAGTGATGGCTCCCAGTTTAAGTGGGGGAGGATCTACGACTGCAATACAGCAGCCGCAGAAAACCGCTGACACTTGCACAGTGTCAGCCGCGACAACAAGAAACAAGACAACCAGGTCTGCGCGGGGCGCAGACCTTAGCAGGAAGAACCAATGGTCAGCGCCCTTCTCTGACCCCCAGAACAAGGAAAACGAGTCTATGCAGAACACAGACTCCCCCAGGAACAAGGACCACGGGTCTGCGCAGGGCGCAAACACCGCGAAGAACCACGCAGAGGCCGGGCCTCTTGCGGAGAGCGAGCTGAATGACTTCAGCTTGGATGCAATCAGTTTCATCACCAAAAGACAAGCCGTAATTCGGTTTGTCCAAGACACTATAGCAGCTTCTGTTGATCAACAGAAGCTGCACGCAGACAATGTGGGCAGAGGCAACACAAATGAATTTAAAGTTGGTTCATTAGTTTTGTTAGCTACACAAAACCTGCCTAAACATGCAGTTTCGGATTTCGGAGCAAGCTTGCTTGCTCCGCGCTTCATCGGGCCGTTCACTGTGTTGGCACGGCACGGCAACGCATACACGCTAGACATACCGTCTAGCATGCGCCTCCATCCGACCTTTTACGTCGGACGGCTGAAGCCATACCTGCAGCACGAGCCATCTAGCTCGGCTGACCCGAAGCCTCGGCAGGAGCCGAGGCAGAAGCGGAGGACTTGGCCTCGGCGACGAGCAGCCTCTCCTCCAGCGCGCGGACGCGCTGGACCAACCCCTTCATCTGGGTCCCCAGCTCGACTTGGATATTCGAGGCGGTCTGGGAGACCGCCGCGACTTGGGCCTTCTGGTTCGCCAGCTCCTGTTTCAGGGCGGCGAAGTCAGCGCCCTGCAGACGCTCCACGACGGTCACCCGGTCGTGGAGAGGCGCATACTGATCAGCCCGGGGCTGATCATACCCGGGGCGTGTTCCACCCCCGCCACCGCCGATCCGTGACGCCCGCGACTCAACCTGCTGGATTGTTGAGCGGATTGTTGACCATAGTATCCCGAAAACGAACCCTCAAGGGGCTCGTTTTCGTATTCGTTGGAGAGGATTTCCTCCCCATCAAGATACATGGGAGCCGCGGAACGTCTTGCTGGAGGACGTTCCGGAAATGGTGAGGGCGTGCGAGGAGCAGTACGCGCTGGCGCAGCGGAAGTAGTACGAGCGCTGCGATCATCGCCAGCGCCCGAACCCTCACGTGCTAAGAACTTAGCACGGAGCTCTTTGAGACTCTCGGGCACACGGAACGACGTGTACCCGTTCAGGTCGCGGTCGCTCAAGCGGACCGCGCCTGGGAAGCACTTCGTGCACTGAAAGCCCTCGGGCACAGCGCACGGCACATTTGCCTCCTCAGCAGCAACATGAAGTTGCTCCAGCTTTCCACGCTTCGAGTACGTCCCGAAGCGATCACGCGCTTGCTTAATCCGATCACGGTAAGCATTCGGCCTCTTGTTGAAGTTTTCAACAAAGGCGTTCCAGCTTTGACAAAGTGCCTGCCATTCGGGCACTTTGCTGCGAGAAGAGGTCTTCTTGCTTTGAAACCATCGGAGCTCATGAAAGAGTCCGATGTAGTAATCGCGCCTTTGATGCGTTTCTGCATCAAAGGGCAGCTCGGCAGCCACAGCGTCATCTTTGATGGCGCTGCATACGTACAGCGACACCTCATTCGGAGGTACCGAGTTCCCATACCGGTCCGCGATCTCGGACGCGGACGGCATCCATGGATCGCGCGCTGCAGGTGCAGCGCGCGGAGAGCCTTGAGCTTTGACATCACGCGCTGCAGCTGCAGCGCGCGGAGTACTAAGAGCCCCAGCGGAAGCGAGTGGGGTATCGCTTTCAGTTCGCGAACGCTTCGAGCTCGAAGCGTCCGATTCGTCCCCTTCACGCGGGCGAATGTTCTTGGCGTGAGGGTCGAGCGATTCGCTCGACACTGAGTCTTTGCGCTTTGAGGGCGAGTCCTCCTCGCCCTCCATATCTTCATCGTCGTCGTCGAAGTCGACGACGTCGCCGTACTTCACCTTCTGGCGTTCGAAGTAGTCGTCGATGGAGAGATGACTCCCCACCGACTTTGTGGACTTCTTCTGAGGCGCGCTCATCGTTGAATGAGCGCGGATTTCTTCTCCAAACGCGGAGAATTGACGAATGGTCAATTCCGAAGATTGACGTGCGGAGACCCCGCGCGTCTAACCGTAAGGGGGGGATGGTGTAACGTGGTTACACGCACAAGTGGCTGCAAGCCACTTGTGAATTTAACAGATAGGTTATCTGTTAAAAGTTTTGGATACTTCCTCACCTTGGTGTAAGACACACCAATGGATACATTGAAATGGACCACCACAATGAGTGGTCCACACATACCCAAAGATCCTATTGGTAGAAAGCAGCATCTTTCTATCAATCAGAGACATGCATATTAGCGGGGCTCTGACAGCCAGCCGCTGTCAACCCCTTTCATAGATGATAAACAGTTTTTAGCAGATTTAGGAGGAAGATCAATTTACAAACAATACAGTTCTCATTTTACCTTAAACTAGCTACGTGGAGTCTTGTCTAAGTTAAATTATATTTGTGTATTCAAATATAATTAACCTAAGTAATTACTAAGTACTTACGCTTCCTCATACACGTTGCGCAACTTGTAAGCTAAAGTAGTGAGTCAAGCTAGACCCACTACAGCAGCGCTCTCTACGCTCGCTCGCCCCCGGCGGGTGTTGGAAACGGATGAATGCACTGTGTGAGGATCGCGCTCGCCCGAAGAGGGGGTGGTGCTTTTAGTATTCTGAGGATTGTCCTAATGCAATTGTATACGATAGTAACAGTATAGTAGTTTGTCCAGCCGTGCTGTCCTATTGTAGTAATGTCTGCTCTATACTGCATATAGTACTATCGACAGGAATTTCCACAAATCGAACTTAACCTTTTGTCTCCAGGCTGAAAGCGTACGGGTAGCATGGGTACAATCCTACCCGTACGCGCGGCCTCCGATAGTTTAATATGAAAGTTTGTATACTAGTGGAGCATCACGAATACGTGTTGCTTGATGGGGCGACACCTCAAAATATGTGGACACATATTTTTGGCGACGCCCCCTGACGTTTCCTGGAACATCATCGCCGCCATGGCGAAAATGATGACGACACCCACAGTCCAAACGAGGGGGCAGCGGACAGCTTAGCGATGCGTGTTTTGTAATATGTGGCTGTAGCGTGATACGGTGTCGCGTGACGCAAGAGCACTCGGGATCTACCGCGGCTGCTATCGAGTTACTCTCGTCGCTCAAGACATATACCATTCTCTAGGAAGTTTATCCAAATAGTCGGTGTTTGCATCACAATTTATCCGGTGTTTGGGATCGTGACTTTTCATTGGAGGAAATACATTCCCCGACTGGTACTGAGATTCACAGCAGAGGTAAGCTATTAAAACACATTCGGAATTGCAACTACGTCAGACGCTAGCAACTGCGAGAGACGTACTGCTGGGGGATGAGTTCCAGGACCATCGACATGTCAAAAACCTGAACCCGATGCAGGGTTCGAGAGCATATATTCATTCCATGTCGACACCTACTTGCCGCTGATTGGGGTGCTTGAATTTGCGTGACGTGCAGCTCCGAGCCCCGGAGGACAAGTTGTGCAGTTACGGTGACCTGCGGATGTTGTAGATACATTTGCAAACGAGATCATTGTTAACGCGCTACACGGCCCGCCATCGTTTCCAATGTTCGTGACCGAATGTCGCGTTGGGCCCGAAGAGTGTTTGCCGTTGAAGTGGGTGGGAGTGTTGGTCCTGTCGAGAAGCGCGGTAGTTGTGGTCGATGTGCGGGGTAGACGGTTTATTTAATACTGAATTGCTACTGCTAGCCTAACATGCATGTGTGGCGATGCGGGCTCCAAAATCAGGGAATAGCCTCGCGGCTAGACCTCGATCTCAGACCACTCAACTCAGAATCTGAGATTAGATCTCAGATCCCAAGCTGGGCGAGGCGTGTGTTCCTCACTCTTGCAATCCCTTGACTTGGTTCTTCCTAAGGCTACGCTGTGGGCCCAGACTTGCGTCGGCCACACCAGCTGCCTCCGAACTCGACAGTTCCCAGATGCCCCCAGACGAAGCTTGCTCCTTGCTTGGAAGGCCCTTGTACTCACGTGCTGAGTCCGCTGTGCCCCGTTTTCTTGAATATAAACACGTTCACTCCACACACACTTAGTCCACTTCTCTTCTCAGGCCAATGGACTCTGGGCCTTAACAGCCCCCTCCTTGCTCAGCGACTCCGGCTTCGAGTCGCTTCCAGTCACGACACTTCCTCCGGCGGCTCAGACTGAGAGCCGCACAACGGTCTTCACTCGCCCCTCAGACCAGAGTGGCCCCGAGAGTTGGCTCGGTCTGAGCCTGCCTTGATCCAGGGTTCTCGCTCTGCACCCTGGGACTTCCGCGCACCACGCCTTGATGTAGGCGACACAGCGAAGCTGGGAACCACTATCCCAGACTATTCGCGCCACACGGATACCACTAGCAACCCCAGAAACCACTATCCCAGGTGTTGCTCTGCCGAAACCTCAGAGCGGAGCACCTTCCGCCCGAAAATATGAAGCACCGCCAGGAAACCAGCCAACCAGCACGAAAAACCAGCAAAACCAATGTCCCGCGTGTGGAAATACAACAACGAAGGCAAACCGGGCCGAAACACGAAAAGGCTTGGTTGTTGAACTTGAATTTATTTGGAGTTAGCTGAGTTTGACCGTAGAACACTCGTAGCGACTCCACTTGACCTTGCGCGCGCCGCCGGGGGCAGGGACTTGGTCCCTGTGAAGCAACACGCCCGTCGGCGCAAGACGAACTCCGCAGCTTGCGGTCTTCGGGGCAAAACAAACTCTGATTATTATCATGCACATGTACATACAAAGGGCCTATCAAGTAAGGGGTGCAAACATCTCCTGGGTACACCTTGAACAAGGGTGAGACACCCACTAAGCTACTGGCTTGGCGGCGCCCGTGAATGCGCGTCGGCCCTTCCATTGGCCTGTCTGTGTCAGTCAGCACTTGATTACACTGATTACACCTGGGTGCAAATCAGTGATATCCTGATTACGCCAGGATCTTGTGGTCGGGATTGGGCGGACTTGGTCTGTCATCACCTGATTACACTGATTACTCTGGGTACAAATCAGGTGTAATCCGGATGACGCCCAAATCCTGTGGCTCCCGTTGGCCCAAATCCATAGGCGACTGGTCAGGCCGAATCTTGTGTGCCCGACACCAGGGGCCGAAAAGCCACAACGGGGCGACCCTTCAGAGTGACCCTCCAAGCGGCAACCGCCAACTTCAAAGAGCAACTACCGCAGCTCCCAGACCGGCAATGTAGCCATCGCTTGTGTACCCACTTCATATGTGAGACCACGAAGCCGCACTTCAGGCCCTGCAGGCACGCCGTAGGCTTTTAGTCACGTCCTAGGCTCGGAGCGTCAGCTGTCTTTCACCAGTTGCCACTTATCCTTACGAACATCGTACATCCAGACACCAACTTGCACCCACAATCACCGTGTCTCAGTTTTGGCACAAGTTGAGGGACTGCCGGGCTGAAAACCTGAGCTGGGGGCAATAATACGATGTTGATTCCATATCCCGGCTGTCCAACCAATTTGACGAGTCTCAGTTTTGGTTCGACTTCTGGGACTCTGAGTCTGGGAATCTGAGCTGGGGGCAAAAGTACGATGTTGACTCCATATCTCAGTTGTGGCACCCCAAAGCCGAGATGAAATCAGACGCCGCACGCCACGCCCTCTTCCCAGACCCCAGACTGCACATCTCAGGGTCTGGTCTACAGGCAAACCTCAGACCGAACTCCAAATCACAAAGTCTCAGACTTTTGCCATCACTCTCAGGTCTCAGAACGCCGGGCATTCCATACTGTGAGGTCACCAGTCTGAGACCTGGGGTCTGAGACTTAAGTAACCATGGGGCTTCGAATCACAGACCCAGAAGGCCAGGACTCAGTTCTCCACCCAGAGCCCGATCCAAGGCCTGGAACCTCAGATCTGTGGCCTCTAGAGCGATTCTCAGACCTCAGACTCCAGACCGAATTCAAATCTCAGACCTGGGGATCTGGGGTCGCCGCAACTCGACGGTCGCAGAGCTCAGTTTCCAGATGTAGCCGGCACAACTTGAAGTATGTACAAAAACCAGACTTGGGTCAAGAAATATCCACGTTTCAAGTGACATGTGGCCGGTACGTGGTAGGGTTTGGGCTTCTGACTGATGGGTCCTGGCCAAGAATTGGCTCGGACCTCGTCACAACCGTCCCTTATGTGCGCTGGGTCCAAAGAGATCATTCTCGAGTTGGCCCCAACGCACATAACCGGAAGATGCCCACACTCGCCCCGTCCCGGCCGCGAAATATGTTGCCGCGGCTCCCGGGCCTCGGGCCCAGCCATTTCGCGAACAGTCCGGAGTCACAGAACTTCACATTGCAGCGCTGGCACGCGCAGCACATTTTTCGGATGGCCGACAACCACGCGGACGACCAGCGGCTCCCCGCGCCATCGCAAGGTGGCGGCGGACAAGACGCGGCGTCGCGGGGCGCTCCTGCGGCTCCCACAACCTCCGGCAGCGTGTCCACGTCCACAAGCAGCACGTTCACGGCCTCTGGCAGCACTCCCACGGCTTCCGCCTCCGTGTTCACGGCGACGGTGACCTCCACAAGCGCGTTTGCGTCGTCGGCGACCTCCACGAGGGCGCACACGGGTTCCACGACATCTTCGGCAGCTTCCAGCATGTCTCCGGTGACTCCAGCATCCGCCTCGACGGTCCCGCGCTCTGCACCGGCACTGCCGGCTTCGCAGCCACCGTCCGGCAGCACCACGAGCTCCTGCACGTCGATTACACCACCATCCGCATCCACGACGCTCGCATCCGTGAGCACGGCAGCTTTGACGCCACCACCAGTGTTGCAGACGCCTTCGGCGACGTCTCCGGCGGGTCCACGGCGGTCGTTCACGCTCTTTTGTCCCTCGCAACGCCACCCGTCGCCCGTGCCGTCCACCATTCGGGTCCCCGCGACGCTTGACGACGTGGAGAACCGCGCAAACCTCGTTGATGGGTTGGATGGGGTCGCGCGCATTGAAGACGTCACGCGCTTCTCGAGCAACGAGTTGGCGTGGTTGAGCAGGATGGCACATGTCACCGCTTCGCAGGACGTGATCCAGCCAGTCGCTTCCGTGCCGCTGAACTTCTCGGATCCAAGATCGCGTATCCGCTTCGAGCGAGAGACCGTCCCTCTGGTGCAATGTTTCGGCGTGGAGCACTTCGCGCGCCGCGTTGTCGGTACGGCCCAGTGCTTGCAGCGCGTGCTGAACTACGCTCAAGCACTCGAGCGTCCCAGTCCCGGTGGTGCGGCCCACATTCAAATCGGGCAGCTCTCGGCCGAGATCAATCGGCTGACCGTGGAGCTGAAGCGCGAGCGCGAGCGCCACGCTCAAGAGATGCGCGACTATCAAGGCTCTCACCGGTACGACGCTGCCGCAGCCGGGCGAGAACAGGTGGTCCGTGGTGAGCTCCAGGCCGCTGAGGCTCAGCTCAATTTCCAGCTGTCCGAGAACAAGAAGCTTCGGGCTCAGCTCAGGGCACAGCCACCAGCCCCACCTCCGGCCAGCAGTCCGGATCGGCTACTTCAAGATGAAGTTCAAGCGCTAACCAAGAGGCTGGACGACGTGCAAGCTGAGAACCAAGCGCTTTGCGGGCAGCTGAAGTAGTGCGGCAGCGACCTTGCCGCCTGCCAGAGCACTCTGCACGCCAGCGACGTCTACACCACGCAGCTCAAGCACCAGCTACTGAGCGCGGTCCCGTTCTCAGCTGAGGCGCTGATGAACTTCCTGATGGCGAACTGCAGCACTTCGGGGCACTGGGCGCGCCTGTATGAGCTGCTTCAGCGCTTCCAGAGCCAGACGGACGTCCCAGCCAGCTTCAGGACGACACTCCAAATTTCGGCGCGGGACCAGACTTCGGATGACTGTGGGCCCTACGTTCCGCCCAACACAGCCGATCCAGTTCCAAGCCCAGCGTCCGCGATCGTTCTCAGCGCTGCGGCTTCGACGTTGACGTCTCTCTTGGGTTTGGCTGTGCCTCCGGCGACGTCAGCGACATCGGCTCAGGTTACCACTTCGGTCCCGATCCAAGCTCAAGCCTCAGCTCAGCCCAGCAGCACGTTAGCTCAGCCTAAGGCCACGTCAACAGCAAAGCCGAGCAAGGAAAGGAGCAAGAAGCCAAGCTCCGCCCGGACTCCTTCGCTGAGCAGCACTCGAAAGGCTGGTGGCAAGGTAGCCAAAGCTCCAGCCCAGCCAAGCAAGTCTTCAGGTCTTCTCGCCGCTTCCAGCACAAGTCCATCCAAGCACCTCAGGATCAAGCGCATCAACGATCGGATGAGTCTGCCCGGCTACCCTTCGTCCCATTCGCCCCAGAAGGTTCGCGCCTCCAAGGAATCTCCGTCCCGGGTCTCAGATCGTCTGGCAGCGCTCAAACTCCCCCGACATCTGCCGTGGGAGCATGTCCGTGGCGACGTCAGGGAATTGATGCGCGCCGGTGTCGACTTCTGGGACGCCGTGGACCAAGCTGTGAAGGCGCAACACCTGCATGACCAATTTGGGAAGAAGGCCCTCGTGAGCATGCTGGTCTCGGCGATCTACTGGGAGCAATTGGACTCCACGCCTTGGCTGGCGTACGTGCCGTCAGCATACTATGAGGCAGCGATCAAGCGGCTCCGCGACGTGCACTTGAGCCAGCGGCCGCCCAACTGGGATCCCTTGCCTGAGAAGCCCAGCCTGGAAGACGAGGACGACGACTCTTCGATCGACACTGACTTCTCAGATCTCGGCGACGATGTCGATGACGATGATGATGAGCTGGGCAGTGGCGGGTCCTACCAAGTCAAGAGCTCCAAGTCAGGTGCCGCTTCAGGAAGTAGCTCCAGTGGGGGCAAAAGGATACGCGACCCAACTTCGTCTGCCGGTGGCTCAACTTCCAAGCGCGGCAAGACTTCGTCACGTACGACTTCGCATGGTAGATCCAGTCCTGTTGATCCGCAGCTTCCAGTGTCTGACCAAGCGACTGACCCAGCGCGTACATAGGCTCCGCAGCAGATCTCAGCTCGCTCGAGTGGACGCTCTAAGGCAGGGCTCGCAGCGCGCCCAGATGATGGAGTTATCGAAGAACCGCAACCGGGCCAAGGTAGCTGGTTACATTATGGCATCAGAGTCCAAGACCTTCCTCGGCAGACGTTTGGCTTCCCCAGATACGCGCCGTGCAGGAGCCATATTCAGCACCTGCACCAGCGCTGGGAACCGGTCGAGTACTTGGAACTTCTCAAGTCAAAGCCCTGGGATGCCATGTGGAATCAGCGAATCCAGACTCTGGTATTCTTTCGATGTCGCGACTTGGGCCCGGTTATGGTTCGCGCTCTGAAGCGCGTGGTCAACTTCATGAGCCTATGGCGGCGAGCTTACTGGGAACGCTTGTACTGGGTCACGATGGATACACGTTTTGATTATGAAGCGATGGCTGCACTTCTGGGCATTCCTGAGCTTGTGGATCTCTACCGTGACCGCAAGGAGCGCAGTGCCGAGTTCGAGGTTCAACGTCGGGAGCTCATGCATGATCTGGGACGCGTCAAAGGCTACACGGATGATATCTGGTACGAGCCTGGACTCTGGGCCGTCCCTCACGATCCCTGTCATTGGATCCTTCGCGACCCAAGTCGCCAGATCTCGCTCCCGGACCAGCTCGAAACTTTGGATGATGCTGAGCCGGCTCGCACGCAATTCGCCACTCGCAGCTCGGGCGACGCGTTTCTGGACCTGGCCCCTGCCGATCTCCAAAGAGACCCACTGGACGATGAAGAGCGAGCCTAGAATCCGATCGACCCAAGCATCATTTACGATCAAGCTGAGTTGGAGAAAGTTTTGGAGAGCCTTCGGCGCCACCGAGGAGAGGAGGATGAGTAGTTCACAGAGATGTAGCGTTTTTAACTTAATATGACGTCCTCACAATTTTGCATTGCGTGTGTCACTTGAGTTCTTATGCATCTCAGCTTGTTTTCACTTCCTCAGCTAGGAACCGCTTTGGCTCACTCCAGGCATCTTCAGAATAGGGTAAACATGTAAAACTTCAACAAATTTCAAACACGAAGCAACACTAACACATGCACGGTTTAGGCTGAATACCTCTACTGAGCCTCAGGCTCAGGAGGTTCATCACCAGCCTGCATAGCTTTAAACCGTGCATGCGCTCGCGTGCTTTTGTTGAATTCGTAAAGTAAAGCTCCACAGTTCAGCTGCGACATCGGCAGCCATTCCAACTCCGAATAACCCTTCCACTTTACCAAATACTCTCGGACTCTTCTCGACGTCCGGGTTCTCTTGACCCAGCGGACATCTCGGATGGCCTCAACCTCATAGACATCCTGAGTTTCATCGGGCTCGTCAATATCCTCGGGCAGTAAAGCTGCATCTAGATCATCTTCCTCAGAAACTTCAATCTCAGCTGTGGGTCGGTCTGGGAACAGTGCTCGTGGCTTGAGTCGACTCACGTGGACCCACGGGTAGAGCTTGTACCCAGTCCCCTCGATTTTCAGCTTGCACCGATAGTCATCTGAGACTTCCAAGATCCGGAACGGCCCATGCCAGAGATGAGCGAATTTCTTGCTCAGTCCAGGTTGCACTCGGGCCAAGTATAACCAAACAGCATCACCGACAGCAAACCCTGACTTCAGCCTCTCAGAGAGTTCAGCCCAGACCTTAGTCTGAGCTTTCGAACGTTTCTCTTTGGCTTTAGCTTGGAGGTCCTTAGCCCAAGCTTGGGCGTACTCATATTGCCTCTGCACGTTCCGTCGCCACTCATAAGCGGTCCTTTGATCCAGCCCAGTTGGGGGAGATCCCAGCATAGCTGCGACTGTGCTTTTCGGGTCCCAACCGTGAACCAAATAAAATGGAGTGTCGAGACGAGTAGCGTCGAAGGACGTGTTCAGAGCCCATATCAACTTCTCCACTTGGTCGTCCCAGTCGCTATGGTCAGGCTCGGAGACGTAAGCTCGGATAGCTCGGACTACGGTTTGCACAGAGCGTTCTTGCTGGCCATTGGCCTGAGGGCGGTAGGCTAGGGTCGCACGCTGTCGACTTCCAAGCATTTCCCGGAACTTGGTGAAAACCTCACTCATAAACCGAGGATCTCGGTCATGACGCAGCATTTCACTCGCTTCAAACCTCTGAAAGACATATTCCATGTAAACCTCAGCCACATCCTGAGCTGTAGTAGAACTCATAGGCCGCCCAATAACATACCCTGAGAAAGCACACTGGAAAAGCAGCAGAAATACATTGCCACGGTCTGACTTAGGAAGATGTGTCACAAAGTCCAAAGAGACCACCTCAAAGGGCCGAGACGCCAGAATATTTCCGGGTGAAGGCCCTGGGTTAGGCGGAGCTCCTTTAGCAGTGACACAATCCACACATTCCTTGACATAGCGTTCCACATCTGCATACATCCCAGGCCAATAGTATTATTGGCGAAGTCTCTCGAAGGTGCGAGTAATTCCCTGATGGCCGCCTTGATAATCTTCATGGCTCAGCTGCAACAGATCGTCCCTGAGAGCGGAAGGTACTACCAATCTCAGATTCCCAGCAGCGTCCCTGGGTCGACCTGGAGTAGGACGGCTCAGATAATACAGGATATCCCGAAAGTCTAGCACGTAACGATCCACAACCTTCGCCACATCTTCCGCTTCGGCCGCGGACATGTCTTGAAGTTCACCTTTAAGATAAGCTCTGAGCTGTTTTTGTCCAGGGCTCAGCTTCTTGCTGCACGAGGATTCGTCGCCACCTTTCGGCTATTGATGCGGCGGGTGTCGTCATCCCAGGTACATACCTGGGCTCTGTTTCAGCCTGGATTTCTGAAATCTCAGTTGGGGGTTCCCTGTCTACATCAGCGCCCGCTTCTTGGCGCCGGGCTTGATTACGAGTGACCACAAAAATCTTTGCGTCAGGAGTCAATGGTTCAGCCGCAGCTTCGAGAGAGGTTGGTTCTGTCTTGGGTCCGGGCGCAGTTTTTGTGACAACTGAGTGTTCTGCCGAGGAGTTAGCAGGTTCAGGTGCCTCAGATTTTACCAATTTCTCAGGGATCCGATTCATCTGTCTGAGCTGACTCAGCTCCACCGGGTCATCAACCACTACTGGGCACTTAGCAAGGAGTGTCTTTGAGGTTAAATAATCTGCGGCAGCATTGAATTCTCGCTTGACATGTACTAATCTCAGCGATTTAAACTTGAGGCGGGTAGACTCGAACTGAGCCAGCAATAATTGAAGTCCAGGATTCAAACATTGAATCAAACCTTGTGCCTGCTGAATAGCAATTCGAGAATCTCCAACTACAACCAAATCTGAGATTCCACGTTCCAAAGCCATGCGAGTGCCCTCGATTAGACCATGATACTCGGCTTCATTCACCGTGACACCTTCGAAATGAAAACCTCGAGCTTCTACAACGTCCCAGGACGGCAACTTCCACAGGATGCACCCAGAACTGCCTCGCCGATCTGAAAGTTTAGCTGCTCCGTCAAAACTAAGCAGCCATCCCTCCTAATCAGCTTCAAGCATCTCCAGACTGATGGGCGGAGCTCGGACTACACGTCCCTTAGCTGGGATCAGGTTCTCAGCGATTTCATCAAGCTGCTCCCGGGGGGTAATCCCAGCTCCTAGAATTGCAGCGAGTCCGTCTTCATCACGCTCTACTCTGTGAACCTCCAAGGGCCATGGAGCCAAGCGAGCAGCCCACTGCTCACAGCGACCTTCCAGGGACTGAGACCTGAACAACCACTTCAGAACTGAATACCGGGTATAGACCTTCAGCAATTTGCATCCAGCCAGCATTGTGTAGAAAACTCTGAGAACCCTGAGTAGGGCTACGACTTCTTTCTCAGCTGGGTGATATCTGAGTTCCTGATCATGAAGCACCCTTCCGGAGTAACGCACCGGATGAATTACTCCATCGTATTCTTGTCCCAACACGGCACAGACAGCCCAGGGATTAGCGTGAACTATGATCACAAACGGCTTTTCCCTGTCTGGGTGTCTGAGCAACGGCGTTGAAACGATTTTCTCTTTCAGGATCCCAAACGCCTCCTTAGCTCGACTGAGATCTCGGCCTTCCCGGACTTGATCGTCGGTCAACTCGTAGAGGGCAGAGGCTACAACTGGGTCTTCAATAAACTTGTTGTAGTAATTGAGACTTCCCAGAAAAGACTGAACTCCCTTCAAAGTCGACGGGTACGGCAAATCTCGGACTCCCTTGGCGATTTTCGGCTTAGCTCGGATCCCCTCAGCCCCAATTTCGTGGGACAAGTACGAGATCGTCTTTTTACCGAATTCACTCTTGGGTAGGCTCACAGAAATTCCCCAGTATCGCAGTCGGTACAACAATCGATTCAGGTCGATACACAGTTGATCCCAGGTCTCAGCTCCATAAGCGATGTCATCGATGTACGAACTTCGTCCCAGAACTGGGTTCAGCTGAGGAGGGGCTGGTATGTTTCTCCGAAACACCGTCAGCTCTCCACACAACACCGGCAATTCATTCTCAACTCCATCTGAGACCTTTGGCTTAATCCCCAGAAACCTCAGCACATCTGGGTCCACCTGAGCCTCTTCCGAGGCTGGGAGGCGGCCAAATCCCCACAGACAATTGTCCAACATTTGTTGGTAGATCAGCGGGGCATTTTTCAGTCCAAACGGCATGCGGGTCCACTGATAATGGCCTAACGGGCAAATAAAAGCTGAGATGAGCTTAGCTCTGATCGTCATAGGCACAGCCCAGAATCCACTAGCCATGTCCAAGCTGAGAAACCACATCGCACTCTCAAACCCAATCAATAAGTCATCGATCAAAGGCAGCGGGTAATGCATTAGCTTGATCAGCTGGTTCACCAGTCTGTAGTCAATGCAAAGTCGAATATCAACTCCATTCTTCTTCATCACAATGACAACGGGTGATGCCCAATCTGAGTGTGAAGTCTCGATCAGTCCAGTTTCCAGTAACTTCTCGAGAAGATCGTACACCTTCGGCAACAGATGCGGAGGAATCGATCTCGAGCGCTGAGCTATAGGCTTGGCGTCACCAACATCGAAGTCACAAACAACACCTCGCGCAGGGGCCGGGACTGCATTCCCATCTCCCAGAAAACTTGCGTGATGTCTTTCCAAGATCACCCGGATCTGGGAGTCCATCTCAGGTGTGGTTTCACCAACTTCGCCGATGTCAGCTGAGTTCAGGTCCGCTTTGGGGTTCAAGTCCTTCAGTTCAGGGAGAGCCGCTAGTTGATCTCGGAGATCGCTCAGCAGCGCGCTTCCTTCGTGATAAAACACCGTAGCTTCTTCATCTATCTCAGCCTCCATTCTCAGACATCGGGAAAAAGTCTCGTCCAGCTGAGATCTGGGGTTGCCCACAAAAGTCTCAGATTGTCTCGAAAAAACTCTCTTCAATTCCGGATCAGCACTCTCAGAAGTCTCACCACCCCCAGTAAGTGTCACGGGGCATGGCCAGGCCTCAGACTCATCACCATCGAAGCGTTTCTGAGATTCGTCACTCTCAGGCTGAGAAACATCTGGACTCGCAATCTGAGCGTGATCCTCATTACTTCTGGAACTCTCCTCAGGCTGAGAAGGAATTTCCGGTGGCAATGGCGGACGGGTCCAAGATTGAATTGAAATTGGATCTATAATCTGAGATCTCAACTCAGATTGGCCCTTAATGACATAGGCCGCTGCTATCTCAGAGTCTTCTTTGGTCTCTGGCTCAGATTTTCGCGCAAATCTCGGGTTCGTTAGGATCTTCTGAGGCCAAGGATAAGAATGCTTCTCAACGGCAGGGGGTTCGTTCAACTCCCGGAGTTTCTCAGCTTCCTCTTCCCGTCTCAGAAAATCTTCAGAGGGCTCAGCTTCAAAAATTAACTGTGCCCATTCCCGATACTTCCGAGATCGCGGCCGCACAAAAAAGTCTCCATGTGGCAGGTAATCCTTCTCTACCAAACAAGCAACCACATTGTGTTGATATACTGGGGTCAACCGGTCTGAGATATTGACAATCTTGACTGCTTTCGGTTTCCGCCCAGCTCCATAGATGAATTGTGTCACCCATTGCTTGCCCCTCCCAGCCCATTCCTGGACTTTCTGAGGGTCGGCACGGTCATACTTCACAGGGCGAATCACAGATTCTCCTGGTTGTAGCCAGGCGGTCTCCAACATTCTGACTCCGATTTCCAAACCGATGTGATCCACCTCAGGTCCTCCAACTAAGAAAAGACTTTCCTCATCTGGGAGTTGGACCATGCCTTCGCGTGCACAGAGGCGAACCCCAGCAGCAATCATGAAGTCCATTCCCAGAAGACAGTCAACACCTTCTCCAACATTACCAACCCAGATATCCATGATGTAAACAACCCGAGTTCCGAGCGTCAACTTGATCCTAGCTTGTGCTGAGACATAGGTGGGAACGTCCCCGACCCCAGTTATTTTGAGTCTGTAACCACGTCTGAGCTTGAGCCTTAACCTGCGTGCAAGGTCTAAGCTCATAAAACTCGTAGTAGCCCCAGAATCCAACATAATCTGTAATCTGTGATCGAAAATCGCTCCATGCACCTTTGCCACCGCCCGTTTTTCACCAAGTAAAGTGTGATTGCTCCACCAGCCATATCTCTGACCTGGGACTAGGGCAAACTCGAGATGGTTCTCAAGCTCAGCCTCAGAGTCTGGGTATTCGAGGTCAGCTCCAACGGAATAGACACATCCTTGCTCAGATGAAGACATACATTTGAGGTTATTACTGCGCCAACATGGAAGGGCAGAGCCCACATATGCATATGCGCAGCATGCTTGGGACTTCGGCTCGTCACGCACTGGTTCCCAGACCAGCGAGCCTAGTGGTTTAACGGCATCCCAGACTCCGGGCCATCCAATAGAGCTTGGACTACCTCAGGAGCGAGGCCCTCGATGGAACCCCCAGCGCGGATGACATCCTGTACTGCTTTCAGAGCCGACCACATGTCGCATAAACCCCGGCGATGGTATTCGCCGCACTTGGAACATGATTGGCGTCGACAGAACTGAGTCGGGTGACCCTCTTCGTGACAACGTCCACAGATGAGCTTGCTCCAGCATTTCTCCGTAGTATGGCGGCTGCTGCCGAATTCTCCACAAGTCTCAGCATGCTGGTACTCATCACTTCTGGGCTGGGATCTGGGCTTCCAAGCCAATTTCTCAGCAACTCGGTAAATCTCCTCATCCAGCAGGGCTGTTGTACAGCTGAGCTCAGATGGTTCTGTGATCTCCTTCCCGGACATCTGTGCCTCTTTGAGGCTCAGATTCTCAGCTCCTGTCTCAGTTTCGGTCTCAGCTTTATTATCTGAGGGAATCGCAGAGTCATCCTTGAAATGGACATGTCGTCTCAGATCTGAGTCGAAATTTTCTCCATCAGCCAAGAACGCCCGGCCCTCAGCTCGTCGTTGCTGAGGCTTAAACCTGCCAAACTGCACAGTCTGAGATGGGCTTGACTTTTGCTGAGCATCCCGGCTTTCATCTCGCTGCAGAGCTTCAATACGTTTCAAAGTCTCCTCCAACTCGCTCAGGGTGTCAAACTTCTGACCTTGCAGAGGGGTTCTCAGCCGAGAATCACCCACAGCTTTGATGAAGCGCCTAATATGCGCCTCACGGTCTGGGGTTGGCTTCAGATAAGCGATGTTGGCCTTCTTTGCAGCACGGTTGAGGCGGTAGAAGAACATTCTGGGGGTCTCTCGGTCTCGGATCCTCATCTCGTAGTACCGCTCAGACTTGGAACCAATGCTTCGGCACCATTCCTTCTTGAAAACGTGTGAAAGCTGTTTCCAGTCTGAGCGGACATCATCTGAGAGCTGAGTACACCAGTCTTTCAGAGAACCTGAGAGTCTCATACGAAGCTGGACAATCCGAGTTCGTTCATCCCAGGGTGCCATGGTGGCGTAGTACATGAAACGCTCCCACCAGTTGACTCGGTCTTCCAGGGGTGCATATTCATTGAATTTCTCCAGAGCATCATGGGGAATCATCGCTTGAACCACCACTCGAGTCCCAGAGCTGGGATCAGCACTCTTGGACTGGGCCACAGCTCCAAACTGATTTTCGAGCTCGTCCTGAGAAGAGTCACTTGAGCTGGAGTCGTTTGACTCAGATCCGCTATCATCTGGGCCTTCTGGCGGCGACGTCCGAGATTTCTGACTTCGGCGAGACGCTGAGCCTGACTTCATCTCAGACCTGGTCTCAGATTTGGTCTCAGAAGTCTTGGTCCTGGTTGAAGCCTGGGCTTTCCCAGCTGAACTTGTCTTGCTTTGACTGGCTTTTACCAATTGTTGCACAATACTCGTCGGCTGAGTGAGTTGGGCTGTCACAGAGTCCCCAGGGGTCTGAGATGTGACCGGGATCGCTGGGATAATCTGAGCTGGGGTCTCAGACTGAGATCGAGAAACAGCAGTTTGGCGAAGTTGTTCTTGAGCCGCTTGGAAGCGGCGGATTTTCTCTTGTTGGATCGCCACTGCCTTCCTGTGTTCGATCTGAGCTTGGGCATATTTCTCATTCATCATTCTCAGCTCAGATTCGTATTCGGCTCGAATGCGGCTCGCTTCAGCTTCCTCAGCTTTCTTCCGCTCAGCCTGCCGAGCTCGATCCTCAGCTTCTCTGATACTTTGTTGCACACCCAAGAGATACCGAGCTCGGGTTTCATCTTCCTTGCGTTTCTGAGACTCCTCCTCAGCCCTCTGCTTGGCCAACCGCTCGAGTGCTTCCAACTGAAGTTGTTGCTCTGACTTCTGAGATCTGGGAGCTGAGTTTAAACTTGTTTGGGGAATGTAGTGCTGAGCGCGGTGACCAATCGACTCAGCTCCTTGCTCAACAAGTAAAGTTCTCAGCTCAGCCTCGAGCTCAGCGCGTCTTGCCTGAGCCGCTGCAATTCTGGCCTCCGCCTCCGCTCGGACTCGGGCTATCTCGCGTTGATACACATTCTCCAGTTCAGTGTCAGTCATAGGAGGCTGAGAAATTTCCGGAAAAGCATATTGCGCAGTCTGACGAATTTCCCAGATCGGCTTCACAGTTGGGGTCACAGTTCTCTGAGGTTCCGCGTCATTCATGCCACTGAGAGCGTTCTTCTCAGATTCTGGTGTGCCAGGCAATGGCACTTGCGAGGGGTTCACGTCCCTGGCCGTCCCAGTCTCAGACCGAGCTGAGGCTGAAGTAGTCTGGGGTGTAACTGAGACCATTACAGCTGGGAAATTACTCCGCGCGGCTGAGGTCACAGATCCCATCATCACCGTTGCACTTGAAGTGGGTCCAAACGTTCCAGCTCCAACACCATAATCTGAGAAAGACATCAGAGACGATCCCGAGGAACTTAATCCAGACAGGTCCGTCCCTTGGTCATTCCCAGCCATGGAGGCATCAGAACCAGCTTTTGCACCAACCACACTTGGAACTGTGCCCGATCTTGCACTTCGTATAGCATCCGAATCACTCCCAGACCCGTGCCAGGATAGCAGAGATGTTGGGGGGATCGAAGGATCTGAGCGCGACGAGGGCAGCGGAATCTCAGCCGGTCATGGCTCAGCTGGGGTTTCTTGCGAATTGGTTCTTCATCCAAGCTCGAAGCTGGGCTTCTCGGCCGACGACCAGTCAGCTGAAGACGCATTACCACTTCTGGGCCAAGGAAAAGCTGGGCATCCTCACCCATAGCCACATCTCCATCTCGATCAATTGGGAATCCGAGTTGGGTCTCAGATCCCTGAGCGGCAGACTGGGTCTGAAGAGAATCTGAGGTTTGTCGAACATAGTATGCTGTAGTACCAACCACAGATTTCCAAGTCGCCAGCTCAATGCCGAGGAAATGAGCAATTCGCTCGATCTCAACTCGGACCCGAGAATCTGGGACCCCAGACACTTCATCCAAGCTGGGCCAAGCTGGGACTCGGTTCACAAATTCATACCCAGCTTCCCAGAGCATAGTCTGCAACAGCGCCACGCAGGCAATCGGTGGAAGCAATTTCAGCGAAACGTTCACAGCTCTCAGGTCTGAGATGACCGGGAGTCGACGTCGCTCAGCTCGAACCACGTTCAGCCACCTAGCGGCAGGCGACCGGGTCACAGAAAACAAGTGTCGACCGGTCGACTCAGCAGCTTTGATGAATCCCCACAGGTCGTAACCACCGTGACACGGGTTGTACGCGATGTCGACCGGGTGAACAGTCTCAGCTGGGACTCCCATCCACATCTCAAACTGGGATCGCGCATAGCTCAGCATTTCTTCGTCAGTCATTTCTGGGAGTGGGGCCAAAGCCCAAGTCTCAGCTTCTCCCTCAGGCACACCTTGCAATCTGCGAGTGGTTCTCTGCTCAGGCCACAGAGTACTTGACCAAGCACCGCCACCACTTGCATAGCTGGGAAGTGTGACACCAGGCGCATAACTCAGCCTTGTAGGGGTCGTCCCAGCCCCAGAAACACGTCTCGTTCTCAGATGTAGCTCGCGCTTACCCAAAAGGCTGAGCGCACCACCCTCGGCTTGGCTACCGGGATTACTCCCAGTAGTTGGCTCTGGGCTGAGACTCAGCGCTTGAGCAGTGGTCATCTCAGCTGAGAAACTTCCTCGATGTGTCGAAATGTGACTCGCTGGTGGTAATCCCAGACTCGGACCATCATTTCTCGGAACATCTTGCCTTGGATCCGAATCTCGACCAGTCTCAGCTTGCTTCTTCACAGGCGAGCTGGGCGGCAGCTCGGCATCCTCAGTTTTGGGCGCAGCTTCAGGTTCAGCACTCATCCCAGCTTTTTCCTCAGCAGATACGCTCAGATCATCACTTTCTGGGACCCTTTCCGACTTCCTGGATCTGGGCGTCCCAGCATTTTCCGTCATCACTTCAGCCGGCAAACCAGCAACTCTGAGACTTCGCCGAAGCGAAGACTCAGGCATCTCACCACTTGTCTTGGAAACTTTCGAGTCGGGAGCAGTCGACATGACTTGCACACGTCCGTCATCAAAGTCGTTTCCTGATCCGGGCACGCGCACCAGCTGTGGCGATGCGGGCTCCAAAATCAGGGAATAGCCTCGCGGCTAGACCTCGATCTCAGACCACTCATGTCGTGTAGGAACACGCGCTAAATTATATATGGCACACTTTCCCCACCAACAACACCCACCGAGTCACCGAAGACTCAATGGGCTTGTTAGGGTTAGAACCTGAAGGCCCAGGAACTTTCCCTTGCACCGGGTTGATGTTTCCCCTGTGTACCGAGCTTCCGCTAGTCGACCGACGGAAGACTCAGCGTCACTAGCCACGAGCAAAGGCTAGCACGCTCTCACACACAAAATATACCTCGCAGGCCCTCAGAAGGAAGGGTCCCGGCCTTTTACGGCGTGATACGAGGGTGCCGGAGCTATACTCCGGCGGGAAGAAATAAATGGAGTGCGCTCTCGCTCCTCCAGTTCCTGGCGACGACTCGTCGCTACCAATACACCGGCCACTAACTCTTGGCCCTGCCAGGGATGAACACACGCTACACTAGTAGATGTGCCCGCCGACAGTCATAATCCTACCTACCAGGTTTACCTTGAGCTGCAGGTCGTTCACTGCAGACACCGGTGTCGCCCTTGCGTGGTTGGGAGGAAAAGCTGTTCTGTTATTGTTGCCCGAAGGCTTATCTGGTCTTCTCTTAAGTTTCCTATCGATCAATACAAATATCAAGTATAAACGCGTCCGTTTTTGGACCGCCAGTTGTAACTCACGACTCTTCGGCGCTTTCTCTGCGACGTGGCAGCGTTACCGACGACTCAAACGGCCGCTGAAACGCCACCGACGACTCGGGACAGGCGCCGACGACTCATAAGTTCGGATCTTGCCAGTAGGTTCGCACCGTACTTAGCGAGCTGCAACCGCCCGCGCTTGACTTGGGACCGTCGACGAGTCATCGTCACCGGCCTATTTAGGCCAATCAGTGATCGGGGGGTTTGGTCCAATGACTGGCGATGGGTTGTGAATTGCCAGTCGGTGCCGGCGCCTCGAGTCTTCTGCGCACCCTGTCTCGGCTGCATTTCTCGACACCACAACTGCCCCCACCACTATGCGAACCATTGTCTGGCGAGCGTCGTGGTGCTCCTTGGGTCTGCTTCAACGCTCGTGGTGTCCAGCGCTCTCGTACAGGTTTCGCGAGCTTTGCCTGCCTTGGCTCAACGAATGTACCTATCTCTGACTTGGTAGCACAGGAACATGCCACAGTAGGCATCCGCGAAGCAGGTGTGTCTTCGAGAGTCGCTGCTGTCGGTGCAACAGCTCGTACTAAAGCTGTAGCGATCACTCCCGACGACTCGCAAAGTCACGCCGCAGCCAGGGTCATCGGCTGCTGAGTCTTCGGCGGCAGCTGAGTCATCGGTGCGGTTTTCTGCTACAGCGCCATGGCACCTAACACCACACCGCCTCCGGAGCAGCTTCAGTTCCTTCTGCTGCTTGGTGAATCTGAGGGTGCACGTGCCCTGCTGGCCGATTGCACGTCTTGAAGGCTCAGAGCCGCGAGCTCCAGCTGACGCTAACAACGTGACACCCAGTGACCGCTCGAACTGTCTCTGGTCACCCAGCTGGTTATCCAGAAGCATATGCTGATCACTTGATTGACACCTGCTGATTACGTGGATGAGTTTGTTGAACCCGTGAACATCGTGTTGGTTCCGGCATCCGAGTCGTCGGGAGCAGCCTGCGCACTCCCGGGGCAGCTTGTAAAAGTAATCGCTGCCATCAGTGTCGTCTTCAGGCTGTCGTAGTCTGTAATAATCCATCGATTTTGTGATTTCCATCCAATTTGGCCGCGTTCGGTCTCCATGTAGTCATGCAATACTGCAGTAGTCATCTTCGTATGTGGCTTGGGCTGCATTGCCCCAAGTACAGGTCATGGTGGCGACGAGTCTTCGGCACCTATTCCACTTCAACAACCAGGACCATTTGCGGGTGCTGACTGCTAGTGGCTCCAGGATCGGTCGTCCAAAACGATTTTAGGCACCCATACTCGAGAAAGAGAGCTTGAGTCATCGATTGCACCACTCCCAACATCAAATCCAAGTTGCGAGTCTTCGGCGACGCTTGAAGCGGCTCGGGACGTTAGTTGAATATTATCATTGCACGTCCGCTTCAATTGAAAGTCGTCACCTGATGACTTGAGCTCGCATTTGAACTTGGTCACGGCTGGGAACATATGGTTGTGTGGATGCCCCTGTCTCTTGGGGGACAGTGATTTGCCCCGCTCCATGTATGGCCAGATAAAAGGAAGTTGGACTACGAGCTGTAAAGCTTGAAACACTTAAAGACGGCTTCGGGCCGAGATTGCAAAACCAAAAGTAAGATTGATTGAGTGAGTTTTAGCTTCTAGCCTGCCTACTATGCTCTCTTGTTGGCAAAAAGAAAAGCAAACATCTGTGGGAATCGAACCCACGACCTTCGAGTCAAAGACCCGGTACTAACCCACTAAGCAATACAGACTTGTGCAAAGTCATGGACACCCTACTCCTACATATGCAAATACTATGCACCCACCCGCGCATCCACGCAGCTTGAACATCCACACGCGCTCCCACGCGCTCGTCCTCATGCACACGCAGCCTGCGCGTCTCATCTTGAGCATTGGACGCCTCCACAAAGCCTCGCACACGCGCACACACACACGCACGCACACGCACACGCACGCACGCACGCACGCACGCACACACACGCACACGCACACGCACGCACACACAATGGCGCGCCAAGTGTGAAGCCACGCGCACGCATCACCCTTTAACACTCTCCCTTGATGCGCTGTGCCTGGCGTCTTAGTCGTCCATGCCGAGTCCAACGATAAACTGGCGGTGCTTGGGTCGTGCCAGCGCCTTGGTAAACCCGTCCGCGACCATCTCGTCTGTCGGCTTGTACTCAAGCACGATGATCTTGTCTTCCACCTTCTCGCGCAAGAAGTGATACTTCAGGTGGATGTGCTTCGTACGTGAGTGGTAAGCTGGGTTCTTGGCCAGCGCAATGCATCCTTGGTTGTCCTGGAATATTGTAGTAGCACCCACACACTCAGCCCCCACGTCCTTTAGTAGCTGACGCAGCCATACTGCCTCTTGGGTGGCATTGTATAAGGCCATATACTCTGCCTCCGTGCTCGATGTTGCCACTGTCGGTTGCCGCTTCGACTTCCACGAAATCGCACTCCCATTCAGGAAAAACACGTAGCCTGTAGTCGAGCGCCGAGTGTCCAGATCGCCTGCCCAGTTCGCATCCGCGTAGCCGAACAACTCTCCCTTGGTCCGGCCGTTGAACACAAGCCCCAAGTCTTGAGTCGTCTTCAAATACTTTAAAATCCTTTTTGCGGCCACCCAATGAGACTTGTTGTAGTACTCGCAAAACTTGGCCACTTCACCCACAGCTTGAGCAATGTCCGGACGGGTGCAAGTTGCGAGGTACATTAAAGCCCCACCAACTCGCGGTACGGGTACTTAGGCGCGAAAACTTCGTCCTCCGAGGGTTTCACCAGTTTCGAGTTGCTATCCGCTGGTGTGTGCACTGCCTTGCAGTTTTCTACACCGAACTTTTCTGCGAGTCGCTGAATATACGCTCGTTGGTTCATGATAATGACCTTGCTCTCACGGTCGCGGTGGATCTCGATGCCGAGACAGTACTTTAGCTCACCGAGCTCCTTAATGCTGAACTCACGCTTCAGCGCCTCCTTGATCCCAGTAATATCTGCTTTCGTCCTGCTGAAGATCATGAGGTCGTCCACATAGACGACAATAATGCTGAACTTTGAGCCAGAACGCCGAACGTACACACACGGATCCGCCGCCGATCGACAAAAGCCTTGGCTTTCCAAGTGCTTATTCAGCTTGCTGTTCCATTGACGCGCCGCTTGCTTCGTGCCGTAAAGTGCTTGCATCAGCAAACACTTCTTAGTCGGGTTGCTTTGGTCCTCGAAACCATCTGGCTGGTCCATATAGAGTTCCTCGTCCACGTCACCGTATAGAAACGCGGTGTCAACATCCACGTTTTCAGCCTCCATGTCTTCCTCTGCAGCAATTGCCACAACCATGTTGATGGACTCCTTGCGTGCTACAGGAGCGAACGTCTCCGTGTAGTCAACTCCTGGGCGTTGTGTGAAGCCCTTTGCCACCAAACGAGCCTTGAACTTGATAATTTTCCCGCTCGGGTCTCGCTTGATGCGGAAAACCCACTTGCACCCGATTGCCTTTTTGTCTGATGGCATATCCACCAAAGTCCAGGTGCGGTGATCCTCAAGCGACTTCATCTCGCTTTCCATGGCACGCAGCCACTCGTCCTTGTACTTGCTGCGCATAACTTCGTCGTATGAAACAGCACGCTCGCCGTCGTCGTCTTCAGTAAGTAGACAGTAGAGGGAATCGAACTCACCCTCAAAATCGTCCAAGTTGAACTCACCACGTCGAGTCCCGGGGTACTCGTCCTGGTAGCGCACAACTCCACGCCTTTTGCGTGCCGGACGCACCATCCACTCCTCCTCGCCATCTCTCCCCGGAGTGCTAGAGCCACGCGTCGGCACAGAGTCAGTCGGCCCGCTGTGATTATCAGGTTCCCGGCGTGGGTGAGTTGGGGTGTGCGGAAACCTTCCTCAACGCTGGGTTCTTCCGTGCGCTCCTCTTCTTCGTCGTTGCCGATGATATCGATCACCTCCTGGCTGCCCTCCTTACGCGCCGTAGCGAGTGGGGCTTCAGCAAACGTCACACTCCTTGAAATCACGATTGATCCGTTAGTTGGATCCAGCAGTCGATATGCTTTGTGCTGTTTGGCGTAGCCGAGGAAAACGCACTTGATACCCGAGTCATCCAGCTTTTGCGTTTTTGCTTGGTCACATGGGCATAGCACTCGGTCCCAAAACGCGCATGTGCTCCAGACGTGGCTCCCTTTTGTAAACCAGTTGGAACGGACTTGAGTGTGGGTTTGAAGTGTTAGGCAACACGTTCCGAATGTCTGCTGCAGTCATCATAGCCTCACACCAGTACGACTTGTCAATCCCGCTCTCTTTCAGCATGCAGCGTGTCATTTCGACCAGAGTACGGTTCATTCGCTCTGCCATACCGTTTTGCTGCGGGTTGTATGGTACCGTAAACTCCTGCTTGACCATCTTGTCGTCGCAAAGAGTCTCCATTGCTGCGTTGCAATACTCACCACCATTATCACTGCGTAACACCTTAACCTTGATGCCCGCGCTTGTTTCTGCCTCTTTGAGAAATTTCTTGAACGCCTCACACACTTCGCTCTTCTTGCGCAGTGGATAGATCGTCACAAAACGGCTTTTCATCAAAATAAAGCTCACAATATACTTGTAGCCCGACTTGGATGCGGGGGTGACAGGCCCCAACACATCAGAGCACACGGTGGTGTCATTGCGTGCACTCTCCCTGGCTTCGAGCTCCTTCTCGGTTGAACTGAATGGCTTGCGTGCTTGTTTCGCAGTCGCGCATACACCACACACGGTTCCAGGTGCAACTTGCGCACCACTGAGTTTTCCGTCCTTAACCATGGAGTTCAACGTGCTGAAAGACACGTGACCGAGTCGCCGATGCCATAGACCAACGTCGTTTTCAGCCACATGACACTCCTCACCACCATCAGTGTTGAGGTACATCAGCTTGCCTTGCTTCCTACCCGTCGCCACAACTTGGCTGCCGCGTTTCACAACGCACCGCTCGCTGTCCATAGTCACGGTCATACCGCGTGCTGTTGCAGCCGTCAGAGAGAACAGGTTCTTGTTTAAGTCTTCAACATGCAACGTGTTTTCCAGCCGCGCGTTTATCCACGAACTTCCAGTCCAGACACGCAAAACAACTGTTCCAAAGCCGAGAATCTTCAAGTTCGCACTGTTCTTTGCGCTCAATATGCTGCGCGCAGTCTTTATAGCCGAGTACTCGTGAAAGGCGTCGCGTGTCTTGCACATGTGTGCCGAAGCACCACTATCCATCACCCAGCTCTCGCTCGCAAAGCGTCGGTCGCGTTAAACGCAACGTTTGACTGGTCTTGGATACTATCATCGGGACTTGCCCTAGAACGGCAATCCCTCGCGTAATGGCCCATCTTGCCACAGTTGAAACACGCTCCGGAGAATCCCTTCTTGCGTCCCCCGCGTGTGTTCTTCTTCTTCTGTTGCTGCTTTCCATTGCCCTTACCGGCAAGAAGCGCGGTCGCCTCTTCGACGCGCGTCGAGTCCTTTTGACGCACTTCTTCCGCAATCAGCTTGCTCACGAGGTCTGCAAGCTTGAAATCGCTCACTGACATGCGAAATGCTTGAACCAGGCTCTCGTAGCTCGATGGTAGACTCCGCAACATCGTCGCACAGACGTCTTCTTCGCTTGGTTCACACCCCGCGTTCTTCATATCCATCACGAGCTTCTCTAACTCCGTTACGTGATTGCTGACGGAGGATGCTGTAAACTTGAACGCCGAGAACTTCTCTTTGAGCCACAGTCGGTTCGCCATGTCTTGAGTCTTGTGGAACGTTTTCAATGTGTCCCACGCTTCCTTCGCAGTCTTGGACGTCACCACGTGCATCAACTGCGAGTCGTTGAGGTTGAGCACAATCGCCGCGTGCGCTTGCTGCTCCTTAGCCGAGGCCACCTCGGCTTCTCCGCTGACCGCATCCCACAATCCCTTGGACATCAGGTACATCTTCATCTTGTAGCTCCACAGCAAGTAGTTCGAGCCGTCGAAAGGCTCGACTTTGAACTTGGTGTCGGTACTTGGGCTCATAACCAAAAGGAAGTTGGACTACGAGCTGTAAAGCTTGAAACACTTAAAGACGGCTTCGGGCCGAGATTGCAAAACCAAAAGTAAGATTGATTGAGTGAGTTTTAGCTTCTAGCCTGCCTACTATGCTCTCTTGTTGGCAAAAAGAAAAGCAAACATCTGTGGGAATCGAACCCACGACCTTCGAGTCAAAGACCCGGTACTAACCCACTAAGCAATACAGACTTGTGCAAAGTCATGGACACCCTACTCCTACATATGCAAATACTATGCACCCACCCGCGCATCCACGCAGCTTGAACATCCACACGCGCTCCCACGCGCTCGTCCTCATGCACACGCAGCCTGCGCGTCTCATCTTGAGCATTGGACGCCTCCACAAAGCCTCGCACACGCGCACACACACACGCACGCACACGCACACGCACGCACGCACGCACGCACGCACACACACGCACACGCACACGCACGCACACACAATGGCGCGCCAAGTGTGAAGCCACGCGCACGCATCACCCTTTAACACAGATACGGTGGCCTGGTACAATGAGAGCTTCTGGAACGCGGTGTTCTGGAAGTTTGTATGCGTGAATCAACCAGTGGGCGGACGACTTGTTTTGGGTCGTCGGCCACGGTGGCTTTGCCTTCGGTGGCTTGCTGCGAGGTCTGGTCTGCTTCTTTTTCACCTCAGCTTGTGCGTGAGTCGTCGGCATAGTGGCGAGAGCCTCCGTATACATAAAAACAGAGTCGGGAACATTGGGCTTGTCACACAACGTCGCGATAAATGTCTGTTCGGGTACCGCCAATGAGTCGTCGGGGGAACGGGCAGGTATCGTTTGAGTCATCGAGGCATGTCCCGGCGCTCCGTTTGCCTTCTGTACTTCCTCGCCACCATGCGCCGTCGACTCGCTAGTACTCGAGTCTTCCTCAAGTGCTTCCGAAGATATGGCAACATCTTTTTCGGCGTCGATCACCTCCGCTGAGTCGTCGGCGGTGGCAAGGAGGTTCCGGTAGTGCTCTTGCACTGCTGATTCCGAGTCGTCTTCCACCGGCGAGTCATCGGGGTTGTCGCTTCCGTCGTCAGCATCGACATTTCCGCCTTCTTGCCCCTTAGCGACCGCTTCTGGACGTCGTAGGATGCCCCTGGGCGTGGGGTAGCTCGGTCGATCCACTATCGGTTGTGGTTTGACTAACCACTGTTGATAGCGGTCAGCCTTCCACTTCAGCAGGGTCTCATCACGCACTTTCTTGTCCGACTTCTGCACCGACCACCATCCCATACGCTCGCCGGGTAATAATCGCTCTGCAGTAGCGAGTCGTCGGGGCATGTCTCCGTGCACTGCACTTATCAGCGAGTCATCGGCAGTATCTCCAATCACTTCATCGTCATCTTCTCCACTTGTAACACCTTCACCGAGGCTTCTGCCTCTCTCCTCTTCAAGCACCGTCGTTATCACATCGTTGCCTTGCTCATTTTTCGTCCATTCGCTCTTGCCCACGAAAGCGTAGATACACTCCGCTTCAATCGCAGGCTCGGCTAACTGTGGCAGCCCGATTGGGACCAACCCAGTCGTAGTTGGCGGGCTGCCTAGTTTAAATGGTCCGAAAACAGGAGTTCTTGGAGCTTGGGTGTGAGGTCTTTCTTGTCCACCTTGGACTTGACGATTTTTGTGAGTTGTTGGAAAACCTCGCACGTGTCAACATCGTGGACCTGCATGCACAGCTGGCAACGGTGTTGACAGTAGTGCGCTAGGTGATGTAAGCCTCCGCAGGCTGCACACGGCCCGTACCGGCGAGATTTCTCGTCGCGGTAGCCACGACTCTGGAGCCGACTGTCCCGGTCTTGACTGCGGCCAGCTGGGTCACTCCTGAATTGTCGGTTGTCTGACCACGCGCAGGTACCTTCAGCGGCGACTCGTCGCCCCTTGTCGTTGGCTGCTGCGAGGTAGTCGTCGCTGCCGTCTGACGAGTAGCTGTCACCCCAGTCTTCGCCAGAGCACTGTGAGTCGTCGGAGCCGTGTTCACTTCCATCGTCGCTGTTGCTGATGCCATTATATCGGTGGCGCGGGTGCTGCAGATCGCTCCGAGCGTCCCTCATGTGTCGTCCATGAAGTTCGGCGATTATGTCGGCGACAGAGGCTTCAGCTAGGTTCACTTGAGGCATATTGCGTGAGTCTTCGCGACGACGCTCATAACCACGTTCGCGTCGGTCACGACGGTTGTAGGCATCTCGCGAGTCGTCGCGGCGGCGGTTATCACGTCGGCGAGTGTCTTCCGAGCGTTCGTGGCGTCGCGACGACTCGCGCCGTCTGGCATCACGTTGTCGAGAGGCATCGCGAGCTCGGGAGTGAGACAGCGACGACTGGCGGGACGAAATGCGCTCGTCAATCTTCAATATCGCTTGGATCATTTCCTCCAACTCATGGATATCCGCGATACGCAGATGGCACAAACGCCGTTCGAGTTCCCGGTCGCCGCAGGTCTCGAGGAACCGCTTGACGTGGTCGCGTGCTTTGCGGCCGTTGCTCTCAAACCGGATTCCGGCGTTCCTGGCATAGCCATTGAGCCGGTTTAGGTAGTCGCAAACATGTTCCTTGTCTTCGCGCTTGGCTGAGTAGTAGCGAGTCTCCGCTGACTGGCTGAACTGTGAGCAATAGTATTTGATGAAGGCTTCGCTTAGAAGGCTCCATGTTCGCTTGGTCCTCTTGGGCAGTTGTCGGTACCAATGTAGAGCGCCGTCCCGAAGACTCAGCTCGAAAGGCATGCACCATTCATTGGGTGATGCTCGCGTCCCTTTCATCTCGTAGACAAAGGCGCGAAGCCATTGCATCGACTTGTCGCTCTCGTTCCTGGTGCCCGAGAATGCTTTGATCTGCCCCAGTGATCGATGTGTTGCCACTTCGATCCTTGGGGTTGCGTTCAGCAACTCGAATTCGGTCACTTCATAGATTTGACGCAGGTATTCGTTCGTCTGCGCCCCACCATCACCGGTGAAGACTGCTTCTTCGTCTGACGAGTCGTCGGTGGACTGGTAGTGACGACTCTTGCTCCGTCCGGAACTGCTTCGCGTGCTTCTGTACAGTTTTGAGTCATCGGTGGTGCGTCTAGCGCGGTCCGAGTTGCCCGTAGGTGGTGGAGTCACCATGTGGGGATCTTGAAAGTACGGGGATCGCTCCCCATACGCGCTAAACACCCTCCCAGTGGGGTTTTGGCTTGGGTTTTCGTGCTTTGTCCTTTTTTGAGTCGTCGGCAGCGGTACGCTAGCCGAGTTGACCACTTCGCGGGTCGCACAAGTGTTCCGCGAGTCGTCCAGAGTGAACGAGTTCACGCCAAAGGCTGTGCGGAGTCGCTTCTTCCATTTCCAGAGCTCCGCGCCCGCTTCGGCCGGCACCCAGCACTCCAGAGTCGACGGCGAAGGGTGCTCCAGAGATCGAAGCCCCAATGCTTTCAGAAATCGCTCGGTTTCCTTCACCACTTGTTCGATTGCCACGGAACTCACTGGGCGAGCCAACTCGTGACACAAATCGGCCCAGACCGCTCGGCGAGCCATCGTTGGCTCGAATAGCTCACCCCAGTCGCTCTTCTTCATCTCTTCGTAGAGGCGACCGAGAACCTTGTTGGCCGCCAGCGTGTCACCGTTGAGTGGCGGCCGGTTGCTGGAGGTTTGCTCGGTCATTTGCGTCGTCAGGACCGGTGACCTTGAGTCGTCGGCGGCGTCTTCAAAGTCTCCCAAGTCGTCATACGGTGGCCCTGGGCCATTCACATCATCCAGTTCATCCACGAGGTTTCGCGTCACGGAGCGCGCGTCATCGTCAAGCTCAACCGCGAGGTTTCGCGACAACGAACGCGTGCCCGCTCTGCGTTCGGCAGACAGCACTGCATCTTCCGGAGTCTCGGGTGTCACCACCGCTGGCACAGGTGCCTTCTCCTCCAGGTAATTTTCGTAGTCTTCATCCATTTCTTCGTCCTTGGCGTCGGATCCAGTCATCGAGTCGTCGAAACTGAAGGTCCGCTCAGCAATCGAGTCGAGGTGCGGCGTGATCAGGGCCGCAGTCGAGTCGTCGCCACGCGTTCCGCCAGTCTTCATAGGGGTTGCTGGTACCGCTGAACGTGATCCTTTCGCCATTCTTCTTCTCGTCTTCTTTTTCTTCTTCTTCTTCGCTTCTTCTCTTGGTTGCTGCTCGTAAAGTCGATCGACCTGCCGTTGCACGATACACAGAAGGTCACACCAATCCCGGGTCGCGGCACCAGTTGTCGTGTAGGAACACGCGCTAAATTATATATGGCACACTTTCCCCACCAACAACACCCACCGAGTCACCGAAGACTCAATGGGCTTGTTAGGGTTAGAACCTGAAGGCCCAGGAACTTTCCCTTGCACCGGGTTGATGTTTCCCCTGTGTACCGAGCTTCCGCTAGTCGACCGACGGAAGACTCAGCGTCACTAGCCACGAGCAAAGGCTAGCACGCTCTCACACACAAAATATACCTCGCAGGCCCTCAGAAGGAAGGGTCCCGGCCTTTTACGGCGTGATACGAGGGTGCCGGAGCTATACTCCGGCGGGAAGAAATAAATGGAGTGCGCTCTCGCTCCTCCAGTTCCTGGCGACGACTCGTCGCTACCAATACACCGGCCACTAACTCTTGGCCCTGCCAGGGATGAACACACGCTACACTAGTAGATGTGCCCGCCGACAGTCATAATCCTACCTACCAGGTTTACCTTGAGCTGCAGGTCGTTCACTGCAGACACCGGTGTCGCCCTTGCGTGGTTGGGAGGAAAAGCTGTTCTGTTATTGTTGCCCGAAGGCTTATCTGGTCTTCTCTTAAGTTTCCTATCGATCAATACAAATATCAAGTATAAACGCGTCCGTTTTTGGACCGCCAGTTGTAACTCACGACTCTTCGGCGCTTTCTCTGCGACGTGGCAGCGTTACCGACGACTCAAACGGCCGCTGAAACGCCACCGACGACTCGGGACAGGCGCCGACGACTCATAAGTTCGGATCTTGCCAGTAGGTTCGCACCGTACTTAGCGAGCTGCAACCGCCCGCGCTTGACTTGGGACCGTCGACGAGTCATCGTCACCGGCCTATTTAGGCCAATCAGTGATCGGGGGGTTTGGTCCAATGACTGGCGATGGGTTGTGAATTGCCAGTCGGTGCCAGCGCCTCGAGTCTTCTGCGCACCCTGTCTCGGCTGCATTTCTCGACACCACACTCAACTCAGAATCTGAGATTAGATCTCAGATCCCAAGCTGGGTGAGGCGTGTGTTCCTCACTCTTTCAATCCCTTGCCTTGGTTCTTCCTAAGGCTACGCTGTGGGCCCGGACTTGCGTCGGCCACACCAGCTGCCTCCGATCTCGACAGTTCCCAGATGCCCCCAGACGTAGCTTGCTCCTTGCTTGGAAGGCCCTTGTACGCACGTGCTGAGTCCGCTGTGCCCCGTTTTCTTGAATATAAACACGTTCACTCCACACACACTTAGTCCACTTTTCTTCTCAGGCCCTTGGACTCTGGGCATTAACAGCCTCCTCCTTGCTCAGCGACTCCGGCTTCGAGTCGCTTCCAGTCACGACACTTCCTCCGGCGGCTCAGACTGAGAGCCGCACAACGGTCTTCATTCGCCCCTCAGACCAGAGTGGCCCCGAGAGTTGGCTCGGTCTGAGCCTGCCTTGATCCAGGGTTCTCGCTCTGCACCCTGGGACTTCCGCGCACCACGCCTTGATGTAGGTGACACAGCGAAGCTGGGAACCACTATCCCAGACTATTCGCGCCACACGGATACCACTAGCAACCCCAGAAACCACTATCCCAGGTGTTGCTCTGCCGAAACCTCAGAGCGGAGCACCTTCCGCCCGAAAATATGAAGCACCGCCAGGAAACCAGCCAACCAGCACGAAAAACCAGCAAAACCAATGTCCCGCGTGTGGAAATACAACAACGAAGGCAAACCGGGCCGAAACACGAAAAGGCTTGGTTGTTGAACTTGAATTTATTTGGAGTTAGCTGAGTTTGACCGTAGAACACTCGTAGCGACTCCACTTGACCTTGCGCGCGCCGCCGGGGGCAGGGACTTGGTCCCTGTGAAGCAACACGCCCGTCGGCGCAAGACGAACTCCGCAGCTTGCGGTCTTCGGGGCAAAACAAACTCTGATTATTATCATGCACATGTACATACAAAGGGCCTATCAAGTAAGGGTGCAAACATCTCCTGGGTACACCTTGAACAAGGGTGAGACACCCACTAAGCTACTGGCTTGGCGGCGCCCGTGAATGCGCGTCGGCCCTTCCATTGGCCTGTCTGTGTCAGTCAGCACTTGATTACACTGATTACACCTGGGTGCAAATCAGTGATATCCTGATTACGCCAGGATCTTGTGGTCGGGATTGGGCGGACTTGGTCTGTCATCACCTGATTACACTGATTACTCTGGGTACAAATCAGGTGTAATCCGGATGACGCCCAAATCCTGTGGCTCCCGTTGGCCCAAATCCATAGGCGACTGGTCAGGCCGAATCTTGTGTGCCCGACACCAGGGGCCGAAAAGCCACAACGGGGCGACCCTTCAGAGTGACCCTCCAAGCGGCAACCGCCAACTTCAAAGAGCAACTACCGCAGCTCCCAGACCGGCAATGTAGCCATCGCTTGTGTACCCACTTCATATGTGAGACCACGAAGCCGCACTTCAGGCCCTGCAGGCACGCCGTAGGCTTTTAGTCACGTCCTAGGCTCGGAGCGTCAGCTGTCTTTCACCAGTTGCCACTTATCCTTACGAACATCGTACATCCAGACACCAACTTGCACCCACAATCACCGTGTCTCAGTTTTGGCACAAGTTGAGGGACTGCCGGGCTGAAAACCTGAGCTGGGGGCAATAATACGATGTTGATTCCATATCCCGGCTGTCCAACCAATTTGACGAGTCTCAGTTTTGGTTCGACTTCTGGGACTCTGAGTCTGGGAATCTGAGCTGGGGGCAAAAGTACGATGTTGACTCCATATCTCAGTTGTGGCACCCCAAAGCCGAGATGAAATCAGACGCCGCACGCCACGCCCTCTTCCCAGACCCCAGACTGCACATCTCAGGGTCTGGTCTACAGGCAAACCTCAGACCGAACTCCAAATCACAAAGTCTCAGACTTTTGCCATCACTCTCAGGTCTCAGAACGCCGGGCATTCCATACTGTGAGGTCACCAGTCTGAGACCTGGGGTCTGAGACTTAAGTAACCATGGGGCTTCGAATCACAGACCCAGAAGGCCAGGACTCAGTTCTCCACCCAGAGCCCGATCCAAGGCCTGGAACCTCAGATCTGTGGCCTCTAGAGCGATTCTCAGACCTCAGACTCCAGACCGAATTCAAATCTCAGACCTGGGGATCTGGGGTCGCCGCAACTCGACGGTCGCAGAGCTCAGTTTCCAGATGTAGCCGGCACAACTTGAAGTATGTACAAAAACCAGACTTGAGTCAAGAAATATCCACGTTTCAAGTGACATGTGGCCGGTACGTGGTAGGGTTTGGGCTTCTGACTGATGGGTCCTGGCCAGAAATTGGCTCGGACCTCGTCACACATGCCTCGCTGTGCTCCTACGCAAGCACAGGACTCTCTTTGCGTATTTCTGGGGGGTTTCCTTGACTATGTGCTACCCTGCGTCTTTTTGTTTTCTTTTCCTTTCTTTTCTACTAAATGCATGTTCCATGTTTCTTTTTCATGTTTTTTCCTACAAAATGCATGTTCACTGTGACGGCTGACCCTCTCGGGTAGCTGCCACAGCAACTTCAAGCCTCTGGCCGCGAGCAAGCAAGCCAGAGCCTTTGCGCCGCATCGCTCTGGCTTGCTTGCTCATCAGGCCAGAGGTGGGCCTGACATCTCCCCCTGGTTGACTTCGCGTTGGCGGAGTCGATACTCATCTAGGCGTTGACGCCAATGCGAAACGTTCTTGATCTGCGCTTCGCTTTACCAGGTTGCCTCATGCTCCGGTCATCATCAGTGATCGCGACTCGAATTGGGCGTCCATGCAAATAGTGTCTCCACTTCTCCGTAGCCACTTTGATAGATAGTAGCTCCATCTCATGCGTAGGCCATCCACGCTCATGTTTATCCAACTTCTTCGAATAGAAGGCAATCAGATAATCTGCTCCGTCATACTTCTGTGACAGAACTCCACCAATACAATGTCCTGACGCGTCCGTCGTCACGATAAACGGTCGCTCAAAGTCCGGCAACTTCAGCGTAGTCGCTTGCTGAAGTGCGAGCTTGAGATGCAAATACGCGTCCTCCACAGGCTTCGTCCAATTCCATGGGGCATCTCCCTTCGTCAAATCCCTCAACGGACGAGCAATCTCGGCAAAATCACAGATAAATCTGCGATAATATCCTGCCAAACCCAAGAAACTCAACAACTCCTTTCGATTCGTCGGAGTCGGATACTTGGTTATCGCTTCCGTTTTACGCGGATCAACGCTTACTCCTGCCTGCGAGACAACATGTCCTAGGAAAGCCATTTCGGACTGACCAAACGAACACTTTGCCATGTGCGCAAAAAGCTTCTCGCGACGCAGTACCATACAAACTGCACGCAGATGCTCCACATGCTCCTCCATACTCTTCGAGAAGACGCAAATGTCATCTAGATACACGACGACAAATCCGTACTTGTCGAACAGCTTGCTCATGAGCCTGGACCATGTCTCTGGCATTTCAGCCACTCCCATGGGCGCTACACACCACTGGTACGTTTCCTTGTGTGTTCGAAACGCAGTGTACGGACGACTTGACCTCACCACCAGCATTTGATGATATCCCTGCGCAAGGTCGATCAACGTGTAGATGACACAATCTACCATCTTATCAAACAACTCCTCGATTAATGGCAACGAGATCTTGGCAATGACAGTCACGCTGTTGAGATAGCGGTAGTCGAACACCCAACGCAACGGAATCTTCAAATTGCCGCTACGCAACTATTCAGCCCTTTTCGGCATTTGACCTGTGACTGGGTCCTTCTTCGGGATAGCGAAGATGTTCGAAACCCACGGCGAGTTCGACACTTCAATCCATCCTTTCGTCAACTTGTCTTTGACAATTCTTCGAAAGCATCCTGTTCCATCTTCGACATGCGGAACGGTGCACGAGAGCTTGGTTGAGCCCCCTTCTTCAACGTCACTTCAAAGTTGACTTCACGCATCGGAGGCAATCCGTCTGGTAATTGCTCCGGAAACACATCCCTGAACTCCTTACCGACTACGTTGAAGATCGGTACTGGAATTCCTTCCACTTCGGGCACAAGTTGTATCTTCACCCGAAACACCTGCTCATACTCGCCTTCCTTCAAGTTCTGCGAGAACGACGGTGCATCGACGTCGATGAATTGCATCCGGTCAGGTATGACAACCTCCTCCTTTTGCCAGGGTTGTAGTCCTTAAACCACGGTTTCCCCAAAATGACGTCGTGCGACTCCGGCAACTTCCATTCCACGAACTCGGTCGCTGGAAAGAAGTACCCATCCATGCTCACTGGCGCTCCCACGTGTTTGACATCCGTCGCCGGCGTTAACGTTCCATCAAAGCACTGAGCTTGAAGTCGTCTTGACAGAAGCACATTACTAGCCAAACCTGGCATAATCATGTTCGTGCTTTCACCCGTGTCCAACAGAATTCGGACATCTCTGCCATTGATGCGACCCTTCCTGATGAAAAGGTTACTCGTACGTTCGGACTTCACTGCGTTCACCTTCAAGGTCTCCGTTGTACTTGTTGGTTGCGATCCTTGCTGAACCAACGTCACTGGCTGCTTCTCATGCAACTCAGCTTCCTGCTCTGGCGGCGATCCGCACACACCAGACCCCAATTCCGGTTGCATCGCATGCAAACTCGGTTCTTCAACTGGCTGTAGTCCACACGATCCAGCATCTTCCGTCCTTTCTGACGCTGCAGTGACAGTCTCTTTCACTTGTACACGTGCCTTGTCCATGAATGCCTGTAACTCATCCGCTTGTTCCTGGATGTCAGCCACACTCATAGTCACGCGATCCATCACGACAGTATCCACCTGTTCGTCATCCTCGAGGACCATGTTCATCCTCGGCTTACGCCCTTGATTACTGCCCGAGTTGTTGTACTTCGGCGCATTCCGCTTAGCCATTTGCGTCTGCTGCGGCTGTATCGGACATTGGCGAGCCCGATGGGCGCTACTCCCGCACCGGAAACACAGGTATCGGCGCATACATTCCTCCTTCGACGGTACCCTTACGTTGTCGATCTCCATCGGCACTGGTCCATCGTTGTTGCTCTTCGATCGTCTGTTGTCGTACGATCGGTACCTCGGTCTGTCGCGTGCTCCATCCGAGCGTCCACGATGCGCGTGAGACCGGTCATAGTCGAGCGCTACGGTAATAGCGTCGGTCAACGTTGCACTCCTGTGATACTGGACTTTCTCCCGAATACTTGACGGCAGACCACGCAAGAAATACATGATCTTGTTCAGTTCGCTCATCTCCTTGACTTGAGTAATCAAGTGCCTGAACTTGCTGATATAATCGGGCAAGTCTCGACACTGACGCTCCTTCAAGTCATTCATCTGGTCCCGAAGACGTTCTTGCAGATCTGGAGGCACGAGCTCTTCCTCCAGCTTCAAAACGAAGTCTTCTCCACTCTTTACATCGTCCTTCTTCACGATGTACCACTGCGCGGCTCCATACTTCAGCGATCCCGCTAACACAAAAATGCGTCCACTCAACTTACTATCCTTCCAGTCTATGCCCTTAGCTAAAAAGTACTGCTCCACCTGCTCCCGGTATAGTTGGAACGATTCCTTGAGCGTCCCCCCCGTAGCTGGGCATTTTTTTCCCATCCAGCTTTACGTGCGACAGCTGCCTTGACTTGCGCAGCTCGTCGATCAATTCTGTCTGCTTCTCCATGGCCGCCGACATACTATGCATTAGTTGGGCCGGATCCGCCATCTTGAACACGCGAAAACTTCGTACTTTGTGTGTTCACCCTTGAAACTTGATACCGGTGGGAGCAATCTACTTTTAGGGGCACTGACTAAAAGAAAGTAAAAGAGAAAATCTGTTAAAGAAAATATCCTACGCTACTTCCTAAAATTGGCCGAGTTATGCGCTGTGGGAGGTCTTGGACTTCTTCGATGCCGTTGAAGAGGTCGATGACACGTGAGAGGTCGATGACGCGTGAGAGGTCGAGCGGTGACGGTTGTCGTCCTGGTCTTTGCTTCGCCAAATTTTGCTGTGCCGGGCTACCAAGAACAAAAACTGGCTAACCGGCTTCGAGACTGACAATGCTCGATTTATATGCGGTGCAGTCTTTTGAGAACAGTAGCTACATAGGCAAATGGGCTGTCACCGGGGCCAGATACAAAACAGATTTGCACCACGGCTGCCCTCCCGTTATTTTCCACGGTCAGCGTACAATAATAGGCTGTCCTATTAATGTACCAAAGTCTCCCCAACAGCTGGGTTGGTCACGCAGACGTAACACTTACACATCAAGCTGAAAAAGCCTCCCCTTGAGTGCCGTGTAGCAGCGAGCCTTCCCCCCGCAAGTGCTACCAGATGTCGCGTTGGGACCGAAGAGTGTTTGTCGTTGAAGTGGGTGGGAGTGTTGGTCCTGTCGAGAAGCGCGGTAGTTGTGGTCGATGTGCGGGGTAGACGGTTTATTTAATACTGAATTGCTACTGCTAGCCTAACATGCATGCCTCGCTGTGCTCCTACGCGAGCACAGGGCTCTCTTTGCGTATTTCTGGGGGGTTTCCTTGACTATGTGCTACCCTGTGTCTTTTTGTTTTCTTTCCTTTCTTTTCTACTAAATGCATGTTCCATGTTTCTTTTTCATGTTTTTTCCTACAAAATGCATGTTCACTGTGACGGCTGACCCTCTCGGGTAGCTGCCACAGCAACTTCAAGCCTCTGGCCGCGAGCAAGCAAGCCAGAGCCTTTGCGCCGCATCGCTCTGGCTTGCTTGCTCAGCAGGCCAGAGGTGGGCCTGACACCGAAAGCTATCCATACTACATAACCATCAAGTGGTGACACAACTCGGCGTCGTTAAACCCAGCACTGAGTCGTTTTTTCTATCCGGCATGTACACTAAACACGTACGAAAAGACATCCCGACAGATAAGGATTCGTTTGCCATTAGAGAATGACCATTGTAGTATTTGCAACCGCACAGACCACAATGCTACCCGTTGCACCCGGACCACAGACGACGTTGAAGGTTCGGATGCAGATATCCAACCCGGAGAGTATGTTGTAGGAAGCAGTCCTTTCGCAGCATGCAACGTTGCACATCGAAAAAAACAGGTTTTTATTACGTTTACGTAAAGCATTATTTCAATTTTTATACTCATGATCATGCATATCGTCTCGTCATGGTTGTCCACATCTCGGCAGCATGTTACAGGCAGCTATCTGTACCAGGAAATAATCGCCACTGTCATCGATATAATCTATCAACCAAAATAGGGTAGTCATCCTTCAATAACAGTAGCAAGCAATCTTTTTGTATGATAGTACCTCACCTCGGTTCGCAACACAGCGCTATAAACTCTGCAACCACGCTCTTGTTTCCGCCTGCTCAAATACAGTAGCAATTACGCTAGCCACCGCTGCGTAACAGTAGCAAGTTAGCTACGACGCGCGTACTACCCTTCATATGATTGTCAACCACCTATACGATGTTTGGCGACATCGTAAAAAGTTGGTGGTGGCCCCACCAGTATCGAAGGAAGCATGTAGTTAGTCTTCAATCTGACAGCGGGATCCTACCTCTTCGGACTCCAGAAGGCAGCACCTTCCTACCGTTAGCACCGCGTTAACCCTCATATCCTGTCGTCCATCGCTTTGATAGCTAGATCAGCGGAACAGACAACACGTGTGGTATCAGTGAACATGAAGGCGGTTGTTACATCTGCTGTGAATCTCAGTACCAGTCGGGGAATGTATTTCCTCTAATGAAAAGTCGCGATCCCAAACACCGACTATTTGGATAAATTGTGATGCAAACACCGACTACTTGGATAAACTTCCCCATTCTCTAATGGGTCTAATCATTCGCTGATGCAGGGTGCTGTTGCGGTGGAAATGGCAGGCCTACACGCACAGGCATACTTCGCGCCAAGTCAAAGCCGCAGGTTCCACGGCCGTCAACGCACCACGCTCCCTGTGGTCCTCGATGCCGACCTCCGAACCCTTCCCGACAACTATCACCTTCGACGAGCTGCCGATCTTTATCTATTACGCTGTCACGCACAAGACCCGAAGGAATTGGAGACGACTTATCCGGTACCTCCTCGCCTACACACCTTCAGAAGAGAGAGATCTGACGTATGCGAACGCTGCATTAGCCAGGAGGCTCAATAAGTTGACTCTTAACTAGCGTAATGAACGCGAGACCACGTTTACTACTACTACACGCACAGGCAGTACTCCGCCGCAACCTCTCCTCCCTGGAGCAGGTTGCACAGTGGCGCACCTCAGTCGTAGTGCCCAGCGTCGCTGCTCGCAGCAGCCGCAGACTTTTTACATCTACTTCTTACGCTGCGCCGTTTTTACGAGATATATTAAGAATTGCAGTTTTTTCGCTAAATCAGGTCCTATTAAGCTGTCTTAACAGACCCTAAACTTAGCGATTTAAGCCATTTCCGCGGACCCCTATAGTGAAGGCGTCTTTTCCTGTTTATTAACTTCGAACCTTGCGTTAACGTCATTTGGTCACTGTCGACGATTCAGCTGGCGCTAGGGTACAACATTATCAGCAAAGTGTCCCACTCCACAATGTTCGTAAACAGAGTTTTTTTGCAAAAAATGGCCTCAAGTAGACAAGATTCTAAGTTGTACACCTAACCCATTCTCAAAACTGATAAGTCCCTTCGTAAAAACGTAATTCAGAATGTAAATCAGAGTAATGTACCACACACAAACCCATAAAACAGAGTCCATGATTATAGGCCCAAAAATTACATATAGATAGCAAAAACGCTACGCGGATACGAAATCCGAGATTTGACGTTCTTAGCCTACGTTTTTAAGGTATTTTGAGGAAAACTTTGTTAGCAATTTTTGGTGCGATCCTTGCTCATTTCAAGTATCTCTAAGTTGTGTCTAGCTCTCTAAGTGATCATCTTCCCACTGTGCTAAGCCGTTTCTCCGTTGCATCTCTAGTTTTCTCAAAACAAAAATTTGGTGATTTTTATCGATTTGTCCAACTTCCGACAGCAATGTTGGGCTGATGCGTAACTCGAATCGATCCAAGGAAAAAGCTGAGTACTCTTCAGGTTTTCCTCTTTGTCCTCATCTATTTTGTTTGTCTATTCGAGCTCTGTAGCGCTCAGACTTTGTTTTCAAAGTTGAGCCTACCCGTACGCGCGGGAGACTCACTATCCTACCCCTGGAGACAAAAGGTTAAGCACTGAGATATTTTTTAAGATGGTGATAATTGTTTCTTACTGCCTTGATACTAGTACAGTCTTTTGCCTGAATAAAGAACACCAGATGTATATTCAAAGTCCAAGGTGATCGGACTATACAGGCAAAATGCTTGAGTCTCGAAAACAGCAAAATACACTAAATTATGTTAATTGAGAATGAAGCTGATATCAGCCTTACTAAGCAGACCGGTGTGTTGCCAACAGTGCTCAATAGTCTCAGCGGGTAACTCCCGCCATGCATCCGCACAATGTGTGGAAGTGAATCAATCTTGGCGCCTTCCAAGGTCATTTACGCGTGCAATGCATGGTTACCAGCTTTTCGTCGATGTCCTCGGTTTGCGGTCTGTGATTGGCGGAATCGTTGTAGATACCATCTAATTGGAGGAATCCCAAGTTCAACCCTTCTTGTAGCAGTGCAAGTGGCTACAACTTCAGTAACATAAGAAACAGAAGGTTATCAGCTTCTACCTGTTCTTTATTCAGGCAAAAGACTGTACCGTAAATCACGGCTGTCATGTAACGTCGTAAAAGTCCAATACATAAGCGTAAAAAGCCTCGTAAAAGATTTCTCGACGCCATTACGGAGGTGTTTCCTATCTGATAGGGGGCCTCACGTTTCTCCATCTCTCAGATGAGACAAGGGAATACAGCGTCGAAAAACTTTTTACAAGGCTTTTACGTTTATGTATTGGACTTTTTACGATGTTACATGACCGCCGTGATTGACGGTACTAAGGTAGTATTATTATTAATAATAATAATAATATGATGCCTCTCCCGAAGCATGACTTACTGCGACAAGTGCAAGATTCAACATAAAACAAACGAAGTTATCCACGTACTGGAATGTGTTTATCCTAAAATTTTCAGTTTAGTGACCGATAGTGACCGTAAATTCCGCGCGATTTTAGGACAAATAGGACGTTTAGGATACCAGTATGCAGATGCTCATCAGCGGCGGGACCGATACGAGGTCGGTGTCGAGCCTGGTCGTCGGTTGTTTCTTGCTGTCGTTGTCTTGCCCGTGGGTCGGTGGGTCGGACGACTGGTTCGTGTTTCCGGTGGCATCGACTCGGGGCGTCTGCAGGTCGATGGCGTCTTCGGCGGGGAATTCGAGCTGAATGTGTCCACCAGGTCGTTGAAGAGCGAGGACGGCACTGATCTTGCTGAACTTGGCACTCGAGAACGACCTTGTGCTGGAAGGATTGCTGTCGCTGGTTTCTTCTACCCTGGCACCGTTGTGCATTGTCGGCGTGAATGCCTTTGGCGCGAGTCGTTGTGGTTGTGAGGTGACGGGGGAGGGGAAGATTGCCGTATGTTGTTGCTGCTGTTGTTGTTGATTTCCAGGTCTGTAATCATTGGAGGATTACTCGCGCCTCTGATTAAAAGGAAAAGTAAGCTACCTCTGTTTTGCCAGCTACCACCTGTACCTTGCCCGAATCTCGCGCCTGCAGTCGTGAGGTCTTCGGTGGCTAACGACGACAGCTCGACTACTTATGCAATGTACAATATCTACTGACAGGCAGAGCTTCGCTATCGCCGAAATTGTCCCAGGTACTGCTTGCACGTGCTCTCGACCCTTTGCTTCTCCTTTAGGCCCAGAGAGGCTGTAGCTGGTTGAAGCTGTCACTATGTAGACCGTGCCCACGTGCGCGCACAGCCTTCGTGTTCTCCCTTCCGACGGTCTTCTACCGTGGGGCCTGTCGACGAACGTCACCAGTAGTACGGCGACTACGGCTTGCTTCGGCTTCAGGTGCTTCCGCACGACTTCGTTCGACAGTGGCTTCTTCACTAGCGCTCCTCTAGTTGACTCAAGTAGATACTCGCTCAGGAACTCAAGTATATTTCTTCGTTAGCTTGCTGCTGCCTGTACCGGCAGGTACGATGCTCTGGTTAGCGCTTGCTTCGCAGCGCACGCTCTTCCGCGTCTTCGGCTTGCCACCGACTCCGCAGATCTTAGACTGAGCCGTCTTCTGGGTTCGCTATCCTTGGTCCTGCCTGAGCGTGTCTTTTGGGGCGGGCGATCTTTGGCAGCGACGTTTGCCAACACGCCTCAGCCACACAATTGTCAACCATACAGACGATGTCATGGCGGTCTGCGCTCGCTGTCACCTTGCTCACCCCTTCCGATATCTTCGCGCTCGCTGGTGCTGCAATCTTTCCACGCCGTCGCCTGCCGTCCTTGATCCGTTACGCCACTATGCTGCTGTATCCTGCTGTCATCGCCGTCAAACACCACATTAAACACCACATCAAACATCACCTGCTCTCCGCTGTCCATCCTAGACGGTCGTCTTCTCGAATCAGCGTGACCTGAAAACCACTCTGCTTACTCTCTCCCCCTAGCTCCATCATCGTCCCCGATGATGTTTCCTTTCGGTGGTAGGCCGTTAGTCACCCCCTCTGTGCTGTTGGCTTATTTGAAAGTGTCAGCTAATGTTGGTTCGCCTCGTCCTCGTGGCACATTCGACCTTCCCGCCACAGCTGCTCGTATTCCTGCTGGTTAATCCAGACACACTCAGGGTTTTCGCTGCTTGATCGACTACCGAGCCTTTTAACTTCAAACTCCAATACGTAACGTCCGGAACGTGTACGGTAACGACGGCGTCGACACTCGCAGACTCGTTCATCCGGTCTGACCCGAATTCGACTGGGGGCTGAAGCTGCCAAGCTGTCCACACCTCGCCGTCCTCGACCAGCGAAAACGTAGATATGCTCGTCTTCAGCTTGCATAAAGGTTCCTTGTTCGCCTGTTCTTGTTGGTTGTTGGGTGGATATTGGACCCTGTGTCGAGGGTGCAGCACTGCTTCGCTTGTCATTTGCGTCTTCGCCTGATATTGGTGCTGGGGTTTCTACCTCGAGCGCTCTGCCACTAGCTCGGGGCCCTTCGGGATCGACTGGTTCACCGATACTGTGATTGTGTATATCCACCCGAGGGTACGGTGTTTGCCGCAACTGTGATCTCGTGCGTCTGGCAATGCTGTCACAGGGAACGTCGTATTGAGGCCTGTCACTGGACGACTCAGCGGCATTTCCTCGCGATGAAATTCGTCGTTTCTTTGACCGTGATCTGTCATTACTACCGGGATCACCATCATGATTTGCGATTCCACTCTCTTGATGCCTTGCACGCTTGTTTGATTCCGCCGGCGTGACGACAACTGGTTCTGAGCCATGGGCATCTTGCTGGTCACCTGCCAAATCCGCGCCAAGTCCTTCATGTTCTGGCTCCACTGGTTCTTCCTCCCGCCCGGGGTCAAGTTCAATAACGTCACCGGCTGCGTCGGCTTCTTCATGCAGGTCGAGCGCGATGTCCTTGGCCATCTTGTCCAGCAAATTGGTGGGATAGAAATACGGTAATAAGAACGAGCAATGCGTGACTAGCTCGGCTCCTGACTCTAGCATCGTTAATTTGTAGTTGTCAAAACCAGCCGGTTCTATCACTTGCGCTGGACCTCGCCACTGGTGACGGAACTTAGTGATACCAGGGCCTTTGGACGGCCTATAAATCCAAACTAACTGTCCTGGAGCATACGAAGCCTTCTGTTTGACACGTCTCTGATTGTAGTAGATGGCTTGTCTCGCCTGCTCCTTCTCCAGGGCCTCTTTAGCCAATGCTCGTGCTCGCTCGAGATCATCAATTAGCAACTCATGATATGCTTCAATTGGCTATATTGGGTGAACTAGACGACTCTTGCGCAGCAATTCACTAGGTGTTCGCAACTTCCTCCCCATCATAAGCTCGTTTGGCTGGTAACCATGTGTCGTATGGATTGATGAGTTATACGCATAGACAGCAGCAGGTAGAAAATCGTCCCAGTCATCATGGCGATCATCAACGTACAAGCTGATCATATCCTTCCATGTCCGATGGAAGCGCTCAACCAGTCCTAATAAATTTGGGCGGTATGGAACCGGGGTTGTTTGCTTTGCTTGCATCAATTGGAGGAGCTCGTCCATCGCCTTGCTATTAAACTCAGCTGTTCCATCCATCATTACTTCACGCATGGGTCCGAAAACTAGCACAATCCTCTCCATTAAGAACTGAGCGACATCTTTTGCCGTATGTTGCGGCACTGCAACTGCGACAGTATAGCGTGTGGCATACTCAATGCCAGCAATAACGTAGCGATTGCCACGCGGGGTTACTGGAAGGGGACCCGCGACATCGATAGCCCACCTATCACATACATCACCAGTGCGAACACTGCGCAGCGGTGGCACTACAGCCGTTGGTTTTGCTTTTCTGGACCCGCAATCTTGACACGCTGCTACCCACTGAGATACGCTTTCTCGCATACGAGGCCACCAATACATACGTCTGAGCCGCTCGTATGTTGGCGGGCCTCGCAAATGGCCTGCCCAGATGCTGTCATGAGCCTCTTTAAAAGCAAGCGGCCAATATACTGCCGGTAAAATAATCCTATCACCATCAGCGCAAGTCAAGTAGACAAGACCATCATTATGCACTGTCACAGGGCGTCCTCGGTAACACCCACGCCTCTTTAACATTTGCACCATCACCGAACTTTCTTGCTCACGTCTAATGTCATCATCAGTAAACTGTACGACACCCAGCTCAGCTGCTTCCACTCGCTGCACCTTCACTAATCGAATTACATCTCCAGCTGCGTCGTTAATCATCTGCGCAGCATGCTCGTCAGTAATTTCGGCGTCCTGTTTTTCCACCAGTCTCGCAAAAGTGAGTCCTTCCGGTGTGCCCAGTAAAGAACCATTCTTTTCTTTATCCCTGCTGTCAGTAGTTAGATTCACAGAGATCTCGTCACCACTGCAGAAGATTTCATGAGTCGTATTGACAATTGCTTCCGACCCGGTAGTTACCTCCAAGATTTTCATAGCCCACGCAATTGCATCTTTCGCTGCACGCTCGATCCGTTCTCGCACAACGTTGGTTATCATGCTTGCTCTAGAGCTTGTTGCAGCATTACTTGTGTCTGTGCGTTTGTTGTCCGGGTCATCGTGGCGTACTGCTTGTATCTCCCGCTGAGAAACGACTTGTCGACCTACTACTCGGTGGACTTCAGCAACTACTTCCACAGCTTCCGTATCTGTGGTTCGATCAGTGGCTGAGACTGGTGTCTGCCCCTCACCGGCGGGAAGACATCGAGATAACGCGTCTGCAACGTGATTCTCTCGCCCAGGGCGATACTGGATATCAAAGTCATATTCTTGTAGAGCTAACGACCAACGATGCAGGCGTCCAGCCAAATCTTTCGCAGTTAGCAACCATTTCAGAGCCACATGGTCGGTCACCACAGTAAATTTACGCCCATAGAGGTGGGGTCGAAAAAGCTTGACAGCCCACACAACTGCGAGACACTCAAGTTCAGAGACACTGTAGTTCGCAACAGTAGGGTTGTTCACGCGGGATGCATAAGCTACTGGTTGGTCACCCGATCCTTGATCTTGCGACAACACGGCACCTAATCCTGCTCTTGATGCATCGGTCGTCAACTTGAAGGGAAGATTGTAGTCCGGGTATATCAGTACAGGCTTCTGCATCAACTGTGCCTTAGCCCATTCAAATGCTTCCTGCTGCGCCGCACTCCACTCCCACTTACTAGTCTTACGCAAAAGGCGAGTCAAAGGCGTCATTCGTGCGCCAAAATCACGGATAAATCGCCTGTAATATCCGGCGAGGGCTACAAATCTACGCACTTCGTCTGCATCCGAGGGAACGGCGAAATCTTGAACAGCCTGTACGAGTCTCCCCAGAGGTCGAACGCCATCGGGCGATAACTCATGACCCAGATACTCCATACGTGTAGCTGCGAAGCTGCACTTGCTTACTTTGAGGCTCAGTCCTGCTTCTGCCAAGCGTTCCAGTACTACCGCGAGTTCAACCACATGTCGTGCCACAGATCCTTTTGTAAACACTATTACGTCATCGAGGTAGACTAGGCAACTGACCCATGTGAGTCCTCGCAAGACACAGTCCATCAGCCGTTGAAATGTGCTGGGAGCATTGCACAAACCAAATGGCATTCGGCAGAATTGGAATAGACCTCGCCTCGTAATGAATCCTGTCTTTGCTTGTCTTCAGCTGCAACGGCTAGCTGCCAATATCTTGAATGCAAATCAAGTGACGTATAACGCTCGCTGCCATTCAAAGCTTCGAGTGTTTCATCAATTCGGGGTAACGGGTATACATCCTTGATTGTAACAGCATTTAGAGCCCGATAGTCAACACAAAATCGTACAGCTCCATCTTTCTTCTTAATCAGCACGACTGGGAATCCCCATGCACCTTGCCCTTCTTCGATAACGCCCTGCTGTAGCATGTCGTCCACTTCTTTGTCAATAATTTCGTTCTCGACTACAGCTTGCCGCCGACGTCGGAGCATAATTGGCGCTGCATTACCAGTATTTATGTGGTGCTCGACCGTCATCTTTGCAAGTGGTGGACAACCAACTTTTTTTTCTACGATGCCAGCATATTGACGAAGTAATGCAATCACTAAATTACGGTCTTCAGTCGCCATCTCTCCAATATCAAGGTCGTCTTCATTGGACAGAGGTGCAGCGTCAGCTGTGCGTAATTTCACCACCCACTCCATCACTCTCTCACGTTCTAACTGCCCATTTAACGTCAGCAACTCCATTGCATCATCTGTGGGTATCCACGAACCGAGTTCAGCTCTGGCGGGCAATTTCTCTCGCTTGCCTTCCACGTTAAGAACTGCAACAGGTACCATACCATTTCGCACGGTTCCAACGGTTGGTGCCAGAAACAGATGACGTTTGTGTGTGGGTTTTGGCAGGAAAATGCCGGTCGTTCCATCCACCGCGCCCACACTAACGCGCAGAACGCTACGAGTATTTGTTGTGAGCTTCACAGTTTTGGCCATGCGTACAGTAGCAGCCCATTCATCTGGCCCAGCCACTAGAGGTGTCCCTCCAACACAAGTGAAAGGCACAACCACTTTCTTCCCGCGTTCATCTTGGTATTTGAGCTCCCGCTTGCCAAAATCTAGGTTCACTTGGTGCTCTATCATCCAATCTTCTCCTATTAGCAACTCGTCATCATGAGCATCGACAACCAGTGCGTTGACCACCACTGTTTGTTGATACTGCGTTGTTCCCCTGAATTCCCATACACCAAGCACGCGTGAACGACCTCCACCAAACCCTTCAATTATATCTACGGGACTTTCTCGAGTGACACAACGTCCGAACTTTCGCAACCCCGCTCCGGCCACGCTGTACTGGGCACAGGTGTCAAGCCTGGCATCCTGTTTGTGATGCTTCCCCATCGCTAGTACTATCGTAGGAAGACTGATCGGAATACTGCTACCGACAGCACGAAGTTGAGCGAGGCGTAGCATTTTGCTATCCTCGTCTTCCACTAGTTCTGGGTTACTGTACACGCCTTGCCGCTCGTAGTGATACGGTTTTGTGAGGTCACCACCACTCATCGCTGCATCCTGATCCACACCACTTGGCGTCAACACATTTACACAGCGTGCTTGTTTCTGCTGCTGCAGGCGCCGCAGACGTCGAGCTGTTTTCAATTGTTTCACCTCCTTCTTCACCTGCCGCCTTACGGCTCTCATCTCTGCAAGCGTTCCTCTCTCTTCTAGGTATTTTGGGACGCGCGCTTCAAACTCGGCCACTCGTGCTGCCCATTCTGCATCAGTGTCGGGTCTCATCGGCTTATCTCTCGGTGGCGCGGAACTCGCGCGTTTCTGGTGGGGCAAAAGCATATTGGTCTCGATGGATGCTCCATGATTGATCACCTTCACTGCTACTTTTCGCACTCGGGCCAACGTGCGCTGAAAGTCAGCTCGTTGTTGACGGGCTGTCGTAATATCGTCACGGTCACGTAGCTCAGCTAACATTTGACGTACGGCAGCATGTAGTTGTTTAGCACGAGCTTCATGACGTTCACGCAGTTCGCCGACTAGGATTTCCTGTACGCGAGCCATGTCGTTTTCAGCACGGCGCTGACGTCGCTTGGCTGCTGACGTTGCTCCACCGCTCAACGCCACACGAGTGTTGAGTAATGCACTCGGCCGTATGTTCACTGCACCCTGTGTATGCTGCTGGACAGCTTTGAAGTTGGATCGATCTAGTGCACCTGCGGCAGGATCGTTGGCTATGGCTTCGTCGCCTACACTCACTACTTTGGTGTCGGCACTGAGAGCGGTTTCATCCCCGTCCTTCGCACAACGATTGGAACTTGTCGATGTCGCTGCAATGCAGTCATCATCACCAAATAGCTTGCTCTCGAGGGTCACGGCGCTGATGGTGACTTCTTTACGTTGCGCGCCCTGTAGTGCTTCTATCCCACCTACACCTTGTAATCCATGCTCCGGACGCTCTTCCGTTTCATCGATTCGATTCGTCGGCTCCATAGCGATAATATCCGCTGCAGCGGCAGGTAAGTTGCGATCCGTCGCATCTCGACACGATATATTCGGCTGCACTGTGACGATAGTTGCTGCTTCGTCTTCACTGCTTCCATCGTCATTTTTTTCTCGCTGAACTGCCTGTTCTGATTGACTTTGTCTTCCTCCATCTCTTCGATTCTGACCCCGTCCAGAATTCACCTGCTGCTCCTCAGCTTGAACGCCTCCGAGCATGCTCTCCCCCTTCGTCGGTGCACGACCCGTTGACACGATTTCGTCTACCACTCGGCTAGTTAAGGGAGTGGCTGGCAGATTCCATCGAGAGTGCCGTCGTCTCCGCTTCGCTGCCCTTTGTTCATTGCTGCTATTCGGAGTAGTTTCATCGCTGGGGTGTTTGTCGTTTACCGACAGTAGAGTCCCCACCTCTACTGCCGTGCAGCATTTCCCGGCGATGACTGCGGCTGCTGTTGCTGGCTTGGATTCTGATTCGGAGTTGCAGATACATTTGACCCACTGGGCTGTCGTGCTCTCAGCGCTTGTCGTTCTTGTACATCGGCGATTCTCGCGGGACACTCGCGATACCAGTGACCGGTTTCGTTGCAGTAGTGGCAGTGTGTGTTTGCCTTCGCGCCTGCTGCAGAATTAGCGCTTCGTTCTGGCCCTCGCCCCGCCCAATCATTACCACCGAAGCGTCCTCCTCCTCTTCCAGGATAAATACCACCATATCGGCCTCCTCCATGTCCGGCAAAGTCTCCACCGTATCGACCTCCTCCTCTTCCGGCATAACCACCTCCGTATTGACCTTCTCCTCGTCCTCTACCACCGCAACTTCGGTTGTTATAGCCTCCAGCTGAGTGACTGCTTACATACGGCTGGATACTCCCATAACTTCTACCAAATGACTGGTACGCGCTGTTGTCAAGGATCAACTGATTGTCTTCACGCGGCCAGGTCGATGCCGTCGCAACTTGCGTGCTAGAGGCGAGTGGAAGTGGCGCCGACTTCTCTTCCTCCTCCGCCTTCACCTCCAGCGTCTTCGCGACCCTTGGCTTGGCCTGATTCGTACTGGTCATGGTGGCGGCTGATTTCGGCTCTGCAGCGGTAGCGGCTGCTCTTGCTGCGATAACGATAGCTTGTAATGCAGCCAACTGGAGCGAGTTCTCCTTCTCCAGACCCCTCAGGGTAGCCAGTTGCACCCTCTGTCCTTTGCGGTCATATTGTGGAGCTTGTTCTGCTTCGACCGCCCCAAGATTCAACCCCAGCTTTGTCCAATCGAGTTGATCGGGAGAGGTCACCGCAGGCGTCGCTTCGACTGTGGCTGCTTTTCCTGCACTCTCCAGCATTCGCCGTTGCTCGTACTTCTTCACGGCCAGCTTCCAGTCGTTGATCGCACTGCCTTCTCCATAGCGCCCGCAGTTGTCGATCGCAAAGCTGACGGCTTGCTCCAGCGTCGGCATTCTGGCGGAGGTCACCGTTTGGGACGAGATCGGATTGTCCAAGCCTCTCGCAAAGGCATCCACGTAGAATGACGGCGCCAAACTAGGGTGACCAGCTCCTAACTCGGTAAGGCTGTTCGAGTAGTCCAGCAAAAGTTCTCCAGGTTATTGTCTACGCGCCATTAACTTGTTTTGTATCTCCCAGGCTGTTTCGCGACTGCCATAGGCCTCACGCAGCTTGCGCTCCAAGTACAGCAAATTGCGGCGCTCCGGGGCCGTCTGCTTGTTCAGCGCGCGGAACCAAGTGTTCGCCGGCCCTTTTAAGTGTGCAGCGACGCCGTAGTACAAGTCCACAGGCGACCATTCCTCGCCGTTCAACACAAACTGAGACTGCGCTGCTATTGGGACCGTCTCCAGCCACGACCCAACGTCTTCGGTTGCCTTGCCAGTAAAGTCATCAATATCCAGTTTCTTCTTTCGTCGTTGCGGTTCTGCTTGGGGCATTGTCTGTGGTGGTGGTGTGGGAGGTGGCGGCGGTGCTGCTGCTGCTGCTGCGGCCATTGACGCTGGGGTAATCAACTGCAACGCGATGGTCCGCTGCTGCTCTGGCGTCAAGGTGTCCCACCAGTGTCGTTCTCTTTGGCCACCTTGAGGTAGCGCATCGTTGTTATTGCCACCTCCTACTTGTCGCGTGTCATCGTGTCGTGCTCGCCCGCTACCCGCTCGCTCGCCATGACGTCGTGCGTCTCCTCCACGATTCGCATTATCTTCGCCCCGAAGCACGGAGTCACGTCGACCGTCATCATCAGCATTATTGTTGTCGCTATCTCCTCCATTATCTCCAGGGTCACCTCCGCCAGCACCCACCGTGACCACCGTGGCACCCACTTCCACGTTCTCATTGCCGCCATTGTCGTTGGGGTCCACCGTCACCCTGGCCGTCCGCTGTCGCTTGTTTCTCCGGCCCAGTCCAGCGTCATCATCATAGTCATCCAGCTCCATTCTTGTACTTCGTGTCCGCGTTGCCGGCCCGAGTTGCGTGATATCTGCTTGCAAATTCTGTGCTCGCGTCATCTTTTCTTTGCGTTATCAATCTCCAACTCTGAATACTCCGCTTTTTTTTTATCCTTCCTCTCCTCCTTTCCGTCTGCAAATACCAGCAGCACTCCACGCCGATACACACTCTCGTTCAGATCGATCACCCCGCCAGGAAGATTCGCAATCCTGCAGTACGCCTAAGCACCACACAAGCGGCCCCCTTGACTTTTTCTTCTACTTCTACTACTGGGATTCGCCTGTGTCTTGCTTCTCGGCCGCAGTCAGGTCAACGCTGTATCACGGACCCCCTTAGTTGCCCTGCGACTGCTGTGCCAGGTGCTCCTCTTTGTGCCCGCGGGTGAGGTGACAAGTAGGTTACGTTCCGCGCAGCTTCGTCTTTCCGACTCCCCCTTGTCTCGCCAGCGCCTTAGAGCTCTAACCCCCAAAGTGTTGATCTGTTTGCCTGAGTTCGCGCCCGCTTGAACCGAGTCTCGTGAAGGCCCACAACGTAGCCTCAGCAGTAGGACCAACCGTGTTGATCGGCCCCTGTATGACCACCAAGTAAGCTACCTCTGTTTTGCCAGCTACCACCTGTACCTTGCCCGAATCTCGCGCCTGCAGTCGTGAGGTCTTCGGTGGCTAACGACGACAGCTCGACTACTTATGCAATGTACAATATCTACTGACAGGCAGAGCTTCGCTATCGCCGAAATTGTCCCAGGTACTGCTTGCACGTGCTCTCGACCCTTTGCTTCTCCTTTAGGCCCAGAGAGGCTGTAGCTGGTTGAAGCTGTCACTATGTAGACCGTGCCCACGTGCGCGCACAGCCTTCGTGTTCTCCCTTCCGACGGTCTTCTACCGTGGGGCCTGTCGACGAACGTCACCAGTAGTACGGCGACTACGGCTTGCTTCGGCTTCAGGTGCTTCCGCACGACTTCGTTCGACAGTGGCTTCTTCACTAGCGCTCCTCTAGTTGACTCAAGTAGATACTCGCTCAGGAACTCAAGTATATTTCTTCGTTAGCTTGCTGCTGCCTGTACCGGCAGGTACGATGCTCTGGTTAGCGCTTGCTTCGCAGCGCACGCTCTTCCGCGTCTTCGGCTTGCCACCGACTCCGCAGATCTTAGACTGAGCCGTCTTCTGGGTTCGCTATCCTTGGTCCTGCCTGAGCGTGTCTTTTGGGGCGGGCGATCTTTGGCAGCGACGTTTGCCAACACGCCTCAGCCACACAATTGTCAACCATACAGACGATGTCATGGCGGTCTGCGCTCGCTGTCACCTTGCTCACCCCTTCCGATATCTTCGCGCTCGCTGGTGCTGCAATCTTTCCACGCCGTCGCCTGCCGTCCTTGATCCGTTACGCCACTATGCTGCTGTATCCTGCTGTCATCGCCGTCAAACACCACATTAAACACCACATCAAACATCACCTGCTCTCCGCTGTCCATCCTAGACGGTCGTCTTCTCGAATCAGCGTGACCTGAAAACCACTCTGCTTACTGAAACTTTCAAGATTATCATTCAGGTCGAAGGCATATACATGTATTAATTAATACATGTACATGTGTTGTGCCTTTCTGTCGTGTAGCGTGGGAGTTTAAAGGCACTTTTTCAGTTGAAGGGAGTACCTATATCTTAGGATTTGAAAACTAAAACGTCGACTGTAGGCCCACGATTGGTGGCACCCAACTAAGGTAGCAGCTGAGGAAGTACCTACGTAGCGCAAGCACCTACCGATCTAACGCTGTCAATGCAACCTGCATCAATGTCACATTGATGCTCATCTATTTGTTAACGGTAGATGCCTCTTTTCCATGCTAGGCTGTCAGGTTGCTAAGGCCTACTTTCGTACATGTAGCAGGTAGCTGCTAAGGCATCCCCTCTATCGAAACGGCCGATTGGCTGTTTCTAGCTCTGCAAAAAGAGGCTTTCTCGCCTCCGCAGGGCTTTGGTAAATGCCTTCGTCGAGGATTTATCTGGCGCGCTATAATACAGTCAAACCTGTTTATATGAGGCCCCGTTGGTGGCCATTTACAACATTGGCTCATATAAAATGGACTCAGTTAAAATAATTATGTGGTGCACGTAAAGAAATCGCGCATAATTCGCTGCCGCCCGTAGTCTCCCGAACCAAAGCGGTCACGGTCTGTAAAGCTCTTCGTTCTCTATCAGTCTGCTCTCCGCATTGAAGCATAAATGCAGACAGCTCCATGCAGTGTCTCAGAGCGATGGCAGGTTGAATTGTGGGTTCCTGGTCCTCCTCCTCCTCCTCCTGCTCGTCCTGCGAAACTGCATCACTTCCTGCTGCTTCGTCCACTATCACATCTGGCTCGTGCGCAGGCACGTCCTCGTCCACTGCCAGATACTCACTAGCGCTCACAGCGCCCTCCCACTTCGATAAAATCGCTGTCAAATCCACTCAGCGAGCATGGGGTTGTTCATGCCGGGATTCTGCTTGAGCTTTAGGTGCACTTGGAACTTTTGTTCTAGCGTCAGACAGGTGCGAGGAGACATTGCGAGGGAAGGGGGCTTGCGTTGGGCGTTGGGCGTTGAGCAGTGGGGGCTTTGAAGAGTGTGTGGTCGTGAACAGTGTGAATCAAATAAACAGGTTAGACCTAATTTGGTCCACCAAAATGTGACTCATATACCTTGTATACATATAAACAGCGGTTATACAAAAACTAAGTAAAATATTTGGTAGCAACAAAGCTTGCATCAAATAAATGGCAAGGCTCAAATAGGGAGGATTATATAAACAGGTTTGACTGTACAGTAGTCACAGGTTACCCTACCCCCTACCCCCGTTTTTATCAATGATAGTTTTTCGGGAAAACCGGTTTGCATTGACAGCGTTAGATCGGTAGGTGCTTGCGCTACGTAGGTACTTCCTCAGCTGCTACCTTAGTTGGGTGCCACCAATCGTGGGCCTACAGTCGACGTTTTAGTTTTCAAATCCTAAGATATAGGTACTCCCTTCAACTGAAAAAGTGCCTTTAAACTCCCACGCTACACGACAGAAAGGCACAACACATGTACATGTATTAATTAATACATGTATATGCCTTCGACCTGAATGATAATCTTGAAAGTTTCCTTTTAATCAGAGGCGCGAGTAATCCTCCAATGATTACAGACCTGGAAATCAACAACAACAGCAGCAACAACATACAGCAATCTTCCCCTCCCCCGTCACCTCACAACCACAACGACTCGCGCCAAAGGCATTCACGCCGACAATGCACAACGGTGCCAGGGTAAAAGAAACCAGCGACAGCAATCCTTCCCGCACAAGGTCGTTCGCGAGTGCCAAGTTCAGCAAGATCAGTGCCGTCCTCGCTCTTCAACGACCTGATGGACACATTCAGCTCGAATTCCCCGCCGAAGACGCCATCGACCTGCAGACGCCCCGAGTCGATGCCACCGGAAACACGAACCGGTCGTCCGACCCACCGACCCACGGGCAAGACAACGACAGCAAGAAACAACCGACGACCAGGCTCGACACCGACCTCGTATCGGTCCCGCCGCTGATGAGCATCTGCATCCTCATCGTGGGCACGCGTGGCGACGTTCAGCCGTTCTTGGCCATTGCACAGCGTTTACAACGTGATGGCCACCGCGTTCGCCTAGCCACCCACGCCGTCTACCGAGACTTTGTCATGAGTCACGGTGTTGAGTTCTACCCCCTAGGCGGTGACCCGAAGGAACTCGCCGCGTATATGGTCAAGACGGGCGGCCATCTTATCCCCACGAAGATCGAGACGCTCACCAAGGACGTGCCGCGCAACAGGACCATGATTAACGAGATCGTGCTCTCCACGTGGCCTGCTGTATCCGAAGCAGATCCTGACGGCGGGGGCCCTGGTGTGCCAGGTCCACCGTTTCGAGCCCAAGCCATCATCGCCAACCCCGTGTCGTATGGACATATTCATGTGGCCGAACGTCTTGGCGTGCCGCTCCACATCATGTTTCCTCAGCCGTGGGTGCCCACGATGGCATTCCCACACCCGCTGTCGAACTTGGCGTACACAGGCAAATTGCAGAAGAAGAACTACATCTCCTACAAACTGGTAGATCTGATCATGTGGCATGGGACTGAAGGGATGATCAATGAGTTCCGAACGGAAGTTCTCAAGCTCCGCCCCATCCGTAACGGAGACCTTGGGTCCGAACTGCTGCTGGATCTGGAAATCCCCCATGCTTTCATGTGGAGCCCGAGACTTGTCCCAAAACCGGCAGACTGGGGAGATCTGTACGATGTCATTGGCACTGTTTCGCTGAAGGAGGCTGCGTCCGTTTACTCTCCATCACCGGAACTCGAAGCATTTCTTGGAGATGACGGTGGGCCCATATTCGTTGGTTTCGGCTCCATGGTGCTCGCGGACCCGCTAGCGACTACGAAAATGATCGTCGAAGCTGCCACGCAAGCGAAAGTGCGGGTACTGATCCAGTCCAGCTGGAGTGACATGGCCGGCGACCTCGAAATCCCCAGCAACGTCTTCTTCATTGGCAATTGCCCGCACGACTGGCTCATGCCTCGCGTATCGGCAGTTGTTCACCATGGTGGTGCGGGTACTACCGCCGCTGGGCTACTTGCTGGGAAACCCACTTTCATTGTACCGTTCTTTGGAGACCAACCCTTTTGGGGCCAGGCCGTCGTAAGTGCTCGGGTGGGTGTGGCGCCTTGCCCCATTGCACAACTAACAACCGAAGTGCTGCGCAAGGCTTTCGTAGATCTTCAAAACCCAGAGCTACGCACCAGAGCTGAGGCCTTGCAAGACATCATGCAGCAGGAAGATGGCGCCGAAGAGGCCGTACGCAGTTTCTATCGGCATCTACCAACCTACGATATGTGGTGCGACTTGGACCACCAACGCATAGCCACTCAATGGAACGTACACGACAAGATCAAGCTCTGCGACCGATGCGCATTTGTCCTTAAGGAGCAACCAGGCAGCAAACACAAGAAACTACTGCGATATAATGCCGTCGATTATTCAGCTCGTGGCCCAAGCTCACTGCTGACTGGAGTGGCAACAGGAGTTGTTGTCTTCGCACACGAATTAGCTGGGGCAATTACAGGAGTGTTATCTCAACCAGCGAAAGGTTTGATGAAAGGAGGTATCATCGGCGTCGCGAAAGGAACGGTGGCCGGAGTGTACTATCTACTAGTGCGACCCGTGCATGGTGCACTTCTGCTCGCCGACAACGCAGCTACCGGCCGAAAGAACGCGAATCGAGAGGAAGGTCACCGGAAATTAAACAGCGTGTTCGACCGGCACCTGATGGCTGCCTTGGGAGCAGAAGACGGGCTGGCTGGCACTTTCTGCTTAGCCGCACGTCCTAATGCTGTCGACATGGTGATTTTCGCGCGTAGGAAGGACCGCAAAGAGATGTTGAAGCGGCTGCGACGATATGAGAAGCACCGTCACCGTGGTCGCTATGAAGCTCTTTTGAAGGCTCAAAAGTCCAAGACGGTTGGAATTGGCCAGGGTGATGATGCTTCCTCCGTTTGTGGTGACATCGCAAGCTTAAGATATCACCCGAAAGTAACTCCATGGACGCACTCACACCCCAGCGATGACATCACACTTCTGGAGGCTGACGCTGACACCAGTAATACAAGCACTATGGTCGAGAGCTTGGATACGGATGCAAACGCAGAACCGTCACTTACGCTGCAAAGGGCCCAGCTTACACCGAGTGGAGTCGTGGAAGTAACGCTGACTTTTCCCGGTGAATCTGCTGACGTGGTGGCGCCCTCGACAATTCAGGAATGGGAAGCGTATTCGACGTGTCAGCACAAAATGCCCGGGGATACAAAACTTCCAGTACCAGTCATGAATATCTGTCTAGCTGCCATTGGCACATGGAACAACGGCGTGAAGCAGTTCGTCGCAATCGGGATTAAGCTCAGGGAGCAGGGGCATCGAGTTCGCATCGCCACTAATGAACGGTTCAGAACAGAAATCATGGCACGCGGTCTTGAGTTCTACCCCCTTGCCGGGGCCCCCGAGAGCATCCAGGATTTCGCAAAGTTTGTGTACGACAGCCAAAAAGCAACTCAAACGGCAGTGCCAGGTCGACTGGGTACTGGTGCGATTCAAGCATTCAAGGAACTCATTTTCTCGTTGTGGCCTGCTGCACACGGATCAGACCCTCATGGTGGTGGCACAAATATTCCTGGTCACCACTTTCGAGCAGACTCACTGTTGTGGCACCCACTGCTACTTGGTCATGTACATGTAGCGGAACGACTTGGCATTCCTCTCCAGTGCGCCAGTTTGGAGCCTCTCTCGCCGACGTACGCATTCCCCCATCCTCTGAGCTCGGTCGCTGGCTTGGACCCACCGGTTATGACAGTATGCCGAAGCAATTTGCTGACATACGGAATTGTTGACACGACGTTGTGGCATGGTGGCGTAGCCGACGTGCTGACCCAATTCCGCGCCTTTATTGGTCTTCAAAAGCGGTGCGACCAGCCTGATCCGCTTGTTCGGTGCGAAGTTCCTCATATTTACCTCTGGAATCCTGCGCTGCTATCGAAGCCGTTGGACTGGGGGGCTGAGCTGTCGGTCGTTGGCCATGTGATGCTCGGCAGCAATGCTGGTCTCAGTCGAAGAAAACGCAAGAAGCGCGAGAAAGAGAGCAAACGTTTCAAGTGGCCCAGTGCACTCACAGAGTTCGCTTTCCAGATGCCAACTCCACCAGTCATTTACTTCGGGGTCTCCACTCGAACAATGTCACCTGGCATGTTGGATGAGTTATTGCGGAAAGTGGACACTGCTGCTGCTACTCCAGCGCAGCAGGTCCGAATTGTTTTCCAGACTCGAGAAGTCGGTGACAAACAACGAACGCTGTTCAAGTCTGCAAATGTGCTGGAAATCGCCAGCGATCTACCGTATGCGAGGCTCTTTCAAGAGCAAGCCGTGGTTGGAGCTATCCACTGGGGCGAGCCCGATATCATTGCTGAAAGTCTATCTGCAGGCAAACCCACTGGCGTCTGCGGTACACACTCGTGTCAGCAGTTCATGGCAAGCGTTTGTGGACGATCCCAAGCAAGCCTGTCGTTGATCGACTGGAGAACGTGCACAGCGGAGTCTCTCGCCTCGAGCTTTCGGGGCCTGCTGAAACCAGACATCCGCGAGAAAGCCCAGTCACTAGCCACCACTTTCAATCCCAAGCAAGCCCTCAACGCTGCTGTCACGGCCTTCTACGCGAATCTCCCGATAGAAGCGATGCGGTGTGACGTGGATCCGGGAAAACTTGCGCGAGTATTTGACTCTCGCCACGACCTCAAGTTGTCACTCGAAGCGTACGTATCTATTCAACCGAGGTACGACGAAAGCAAGGGCTTTGTACCATACACACCCCTCCGATTCGGAGGATGTCGTACACCTACGTTCTTCATCCGTGGGAACCCGGGAGAAACAACACGAAATGTCAAACCGATTCCACAGCATGATGGTGTTCAACTCGCATTGGAGAGTCTTGAACATGGTCGCGGCAGATCATCAAGCAGCTCTTCGTCCTCCAGTTTGGATGTCAGTCCTGCTAAGATCGCGCTGTTCTGGTCTTCCGCAGAAGAGGAAGCGGCGGTGCGCAAAGCCACAAACGTGGCCTACGCCCGGCTCGTCAAGAAGTCGCAACGCAAGAGCAAACGGGAGGCATTGATGCGGTTTTTCGGTGTGGGTAATGAAGCAAGGCGTCGGGAAGAAGAGCTGCGATACATCTCGGTGGAGTAGTAGGTTAGGTGTATCTCTAAATAATGACTTTGGCTTTAGCCCTGTTTTCTTCATTCGCCAAATGGCTTGAGGCTATATCTAGCTAACCTGTTGGGGGAGTGGCTTCGGCCCAGTTGGATACCCCAACCTTTCTTTTTCCAACGAGCGCTGGCGGGACCCCGAAGTCGCGCGATGTCCATGCAGCTGCTCGGACGTGGCCAGCATCGGCTCCACACGCTTTCCCCTTCAATTCTCCCGAGGTATCAATATGGGGAAAAATACAGACACTTCTCAGTATGAATCTATGTAGAGCAACTTTTACATTCACAAAGGACGCACAGTTAAGTATCGTACTTTTAAATTCGACATTTTTATTGTGCTTTGCAGATGTTTATTTCAGGCTATGTGCAGTTTCTGTAGAAGCATATTAGTGCACTAATAGAAACGACCAATCACGCCAAAACCCTACGAGCTCTGGTATATTACTGGATGAAACAATTTTGTCTACTTTTCAGATGGACAACTATTACCAATTGCTACTCTTAATTAAGTGGGTAGACAAGCGCAAGAAAGGAGAATCGATGGAGTCTCGTGACGTGGCCCTCAACCACGCCTGAGGCAGAGCAGCTTATCGGGAAGCCGGCCAAACGTGGGGAAATCATTGCCAAGGCCAGCACGATCCTTGGTAGCGGCTGGTACAGGCGCTTTATGAAGCAGTGCCGGCGTCGATTAAGCAAGCCGCTTGGCTTCACGTGAAGAAAACCGTCCAACAACAGCTTCTCGTCCTCCCACCACCACGCACGAAAGGCAGGAAGCGGAAGACAGCGACAGTTGGTGAACTACTAGAGAACCTACAAGCAAAACCTCGAAAGGCACGGCAAAAAGGTTCCCGACTGACGTTCATACGGAGGTTGAAAATGCTCCAGGCGCACCCGAGCAATCGCTGTTTGAAGTTTAGTCAAGAGATAAGACAGACAGGCAAATCAATGTTAGTTACTGTAAGTCAATTGCACACACAGATGAGCAGATAATCATACCTTTATAACGTGCGTGTCCGAGGGACTCGAACCCGCGACAACCCTGCTCCCCGTAGAGGCCCTCATTAAGCCAATTTGATGTGTGTTTGCGTTTTATCACTCCCGAAATGCTGGCTACAAATACTAAGATAAAAACTGGCAAAGGCCATTCACTACAATCCATCTACCCAATAAGAGCCTCTCCATACCAGAATTAATCTGTGAAAGAGAGTAAACAAACACCTGTCTGGGCATGCATATTTTCTTGCCCTTTGAAAAGTGCACTAAATTGGCAAATTCCCTTAACGCAATTTTGACGATTTGGTTTTGTGCAATTTCTTAACTCGAAGAAAACTGTTTCACCCCTTCCCCCCTGAACATAGATGGTTTTACTAATAAATAGAAGCTCGAGCACGCAAAAGCAAATCATTCCTGTTTCTAGGGGGTGCCGTGAGGAAGGTTTTGACGCACGACGATTCTAATGCTGGCGAGGCGAAGTAACAAGAGGCTGAGTGCGCAAGTCGGACTTCCAGCCTATCCTGAGTTATCAAGGAAATCGGGAGCTGGCATTATTAATAACAAACGGGGGATAATTAAGTAGCAACAAATTGAAATTGTCCATCTGACAAAATTGTTTATGAAGGTCTTGCAAACCATTTCACCTGATTTACATAAACATCTGCAAAGCACAATAAAAATGTCGAATTTAAAAGTACGATACTTAACTGTGCGTCCTTTGTGAATGTAAAAGTTGCTCTACATAGATTCATACTGAGAAGTGCCTGTATTTTTTCCCATATTGATACCTCGGGAGAATTGAAGGGAAAAGCGTGTGGAGCCGATGCTGGCCACGTCCGAGCAGATCGCGCGACTTCGGGGTCCCGCCAGCGCTCGTTGGAAAAAGAAAGGTTGGGGTATCCAACTGGGCCGAAAGGCACTCCCCCAACAGGTTAGCTAGATATAGCCTCAAACCATTTGGCGAATGAAGAAAACAGGGCTAAAGCCAAAGTCATTATTTAGAGATACACCTAACCTACTACTCCACCGAGATGTATCGCAGCTCTTCTTCCCGACGCCTTGCTTCATTACCCACACCGAAAAACCGCATCAATGCCTCCCGTTTGCTCTTGCGTTGCGACTTCTTGACGAGCCGGGCGTAGGCCACGTTTGTGGCTTTGCGCACCGCCGCTTCCTCTTCTGCGGAAGACCAGAACAGCGCGATCTTAGCAGGACTGACATCCAAACTGGAGGACGAAGAGCTGCTTGATGATCTGCCGCGACCATGTTCAAGACTCTCCAATGCGAGTTGAACACCATCATGCTGTGGAATCGGTTTGACATTTCGTGTTGTTTCTCCCGGGTTCCCACGGATGAAGAACGTAGGTGTACGACATCCTCCGAATCGGAGGGGTGTGTATGGTACAAAGCCCTTGCTTTCGTCGTACCTCGGTTGAATAGATACGTACGCTTCGAGTGACAACTTGAGGTCGTGGCGAGAGTCAAATACTCGCGCAAGTTTTCCCGGATCCACGTCACACCGCATCGCTTCTATCGGGAGATTCGCGTAGAAGGCCGTGACAGCAGCGTTGAGGGCTTGCTTGGGATTGAAAGTGGTGGCTAGTGACTGGGCTTTCTCGCGGATGTCTGGTTTCAGCAGGCCCCGAAAGCTCGAGGCGAGAGACTCCGCTGTGCACGTTCTCCAGTCGATCAACGACAGGCTTGCTTGGGATCGTCCACAAACGCTTGCCATGAACTGCTGACACGAGTGTGTACCGCAGACGCCAGTGGGTTTGCCTGCAGATAGACTTTCAGCAATGATATCGGGCTCGCCCCAGTGGATAGCTCCAACCACGGCTTGCTCTTGAAAGAGCCTCGCATACGGTAGATCACTGGCGATTTCCAGCACATTTGCAGACTTGAACAGCGTTCGTTGTTTGTCACCGACTTCTCGAGTCTGGAAAACAATTCGGACCTGCTGCGCTGGAGTAGCAGCAGCACTGTCCACTTTCCGCAATAACTCATCCAACATGCCAGGTGACATTGTTCGAGTGGAGACCCCGAAGTAAATGACTGGTGGAGTTGGCATCTGGAAAGCGAACTCTGTGAGTGCACTGGGCCACTTGAAACGCTTGCTCTCTTTCTCGCGCTTCTTGCGTTTTCTTCGACTGAGACCAGCACTGCTGCCGAGCATCACATGGCCAACGACCGACAGCTCAGCCCCCCAGTCTAACGGCTTCGATAGCAGCGCAGGATTCCAGAGGTAAATATGAGGAACTTCGCACCGAACAAGCGGATCAGGCTGGTCGCACCGCTTTTGAAGACCAATAAAGGCGCGGAATTGGGTCAGCACGTCGGCTACGCCACCATGCCACAACGTCGTGTCAACAATTCCGTATGTCAGCAAATTGCTTCGGCATACTGTCATAACCGGTGGGTCCAGGCCAGCGACCGAGCTCAGAGGATGGGGGAATGCGTACGTCGGCGAGAGAGGCTCCAAACTGGCGCACTGGAGAGGAATGCCAAGTCGTTCCGCTACATGTACATGACCAAGTAGCAGTGGGTGCCACAACAGTGAGTCTGCTCGAAAGTGGTGACCAGGAATATTTGTGCCACCACCATGAGGGTCTGATCCGTGTGCAGCAGGCCACAACGAGAAAATGAGTTCCTTGAATGCTTGAATCGCACCAGTACCCAGTCGACCTGGCACTGCCGTTTGAGTTGCTTTTTGGCTGTCGTACACAAACTTTGCGAAATCCTGGATGCTCTCGGGGGCCCCGGCAAGGGGGTAGAACTCAAGACCGCGTGCCATGATTTCTGTTCTGAACCGTTCATTAGCGGCGATGCGAACTCGATGCCCCTGCTCCCTGAGCTTAATCCCGATTGCGACGAACTGTTTCACGCCGTTGTTCCATGTGCCAATGGCAGCTAGACAGATATTCATGACTGGTACTGGAAGTTTTGTATCCCCGGGCATTTTGTGCTGACACGTCGAATACGCTTCCCATTCCTGAATTGTCGAGGGCGCCACCACGTCAGCAGATTCACCGGGAAAAGTCAGCGTTACTTCCACGACTCCACTCGGTGTAAGCTGGGCCCTTTGCAGCGTAAGTGACGGTTCTGCGTTTGCATCCGTATCCAAGCTCTCGACCATAGTGCTTGTATTACTGGTGTCAGCGTCAGCCTCCAGAAGTGTGATGTCATCGCTGGGGTGTGAGTGTGTCCATGGAGTTACTTTCGGGTGATATCTTAAGCTTGCGATGTCACCGCAAACGGAGGAAGCATCATCACCCTTGCCAATTCCAACCGTCTTGGACTTTTGAGCCTTCAAAAGAGCTTCATAGCGACCACGGTGGCGGTGCTTCTCATATCGTCGCAGCCGCTTCAACATCTCTTTGCGGTCCTTCCTACGCGCGAAAATCACCATGTCGACAGCATTAGGACGTGCGGCTAAGCAGAAAGTGCCAGCCAGCCCGTCTTCTGCTCCCAAGGCAGCCATCAAGTGCCGGTCGAACACGCTGTTTAATTTCCGGTGACCTTCCTCTCGATTCGCGTTCTTTCGGCCGGTAGCTGCGTTGTCGGCGAGCAGAAGTGCACCATGCACGGGTCGCACTAGTAGATAGTACACTCCGGCCACCGTTCCTTTCGCGACGCCGATGATACCTCCTTTCACCAAACCTTTCGCTGGTTGAGATAACACTCCTGTAATTGCCCCAGCTAATTCGTGTGCGAAGACAACAACTCCTGTTGCCACTCCAGTCAGCAGTGAGCTTGGGCCACGAGCTGAATAATCGACGGCATTATATCGCAGTAGTTTCTTGTGTTTGCTGCCTGGTTGCTCCTTAAGGACAAATGCGCATCGGTCGCAGAGCTTGATCTTGTCGTGTACGTTCCATTGAGTGGCTATACGTTGGTGGTCCAAGTCGCACCACATATCGTAGGTTGGTAGATGCCGATAGAAACTGCGTACGGCCTCTTCGACGCCATCTTCCTGCTGCATGCTGTCTTGCAAGGCCTCAGCTCTAGTGCGTAGCTCTGGGTTTTGAAGATCTACGAAAGCCTTGCGCAGCACCTCGGTTGTTAGTTGTGCAATGGGGCAAGGCGCCACACCCACCCGAGCACTTACGACGGCCTGGCCCCAAAAGGGTTGGTCTCCAAAGAACGGTACAATGAAAGTGGGTTTCCCAGCAAGTAGCCCAGCGGCGGTAGTACCCGCACCACCATGGTGAACAACTGCCGATACGCGAGGCATGAGCCAGTCGTGCGGGCAATTGCCAATGAAGAAGACGTTGCTGGGGATTTCGAGGTCGCCGGCCATGTCACTCCAGCTGGACTGGATCAGTACCCGCACTTTCGCTTGCGTGGCAGCTTCGACGATCATTTTCGTAGTCGCTAGCGGGTCCGCGAGCACCATGGAGCCGAAACCAACGAATATGGGCCCACCGTCATCTCCAAGAAATGCTTCGAGTTCCGGTGATGGAGAGTAAACGGACGCAGCCTCCTTCAGCGAAACAGTGCCAATGACATCGTACAGATCTCCCCAGTCTGCCGGTTTTGGGACAAGTCTCGGGCTCCACATGAAAGCATGGGGGATTTCCAGATCCAGCAGCAGTTCGGACCCAAGGTCTCCGTTACGTATGGGGCGGAGCTTGAGAACCTCCGTTCGGAACCTATTGACGATTCCCTTGGCACCGTACCACATGATCAGATCTACCAGTTTGTAGGAGATGTAATTCCTCTTCTGCAATTTGCCTGTGTACGCCAAGTTCGACAGCGGGTGTGGGAATGCCATCGTGGGTACCCACGGCTGAGGAAACATGATGTGGAGCGGCACGCCAAGACGTTCGGCCACATGAATATGTCCATACGACACGGGGTTGGCGATGATGGCTTGGGCTCGAAACGGTGGACCTGGCACACCGGGGCCCCCGCCGTCAGGATCTGCTTCGGATACAGCAGGCCACGTGGAGAGCACGATCTCGTTAATCATGGTCCTGTTGCGCGGCACGTCCTTGGTGAGCGTCTCGATCTTCGTGGGGATAAGATGGCCGCCCGTCTTGACCATATACGCGGCGAGTTCCTTCGGGTCACCGCCTAGGGGGTAGAACTCAACACCGTGACTCATGACAAAGTCTCGGTAGACGGCGTGGGTGGCTAGGCGAACGCGGTGGCCATCACGTTGTAAACGCTGTGCAATGGCCAAGAACGGCTGAACGTCGCCACGCGTGCCCACGATGAGGATGCAGATGCTCATCAGCGGCGGGACCGATACGAGGTCGGTGTCGAGCCTGGTCGTCGGTTGTTTCTTGCTGTCGTTGTCTTGCCCGTGGGTCGGTGGGTCGGACGACTGGTTCGTGTTTCCGGTGGCATCGACTCGGGGCGTCTGCAGGTCGATGGCGTCTTCGGCGGGGAATTCGAGCTGAATGTGTCCATCAGGTCGTTGAAGAGCGAGGACGGCACTGATCTTGCTGAACTTGGCACTCGAGAACGACCTTGTACGGGATGGAATGTTGTCGCTGGTCTCCACCTTGGCGCCGCGGTGCATTGTCTAGAGCTGCACGAGTCGATGAATGGCGTTGAGGCCACCATAGGCAGCATCCCTAAAAGTAGCCTGTAGGCACCAAAAACATTGTCATCCTCTTCGTGCTTTCCTCAGACCAACAATAGTTTTGAAGAAGTGGATATATAATATCCATCCAATCCACTGGGCGTGTGACTTTTGCAGGAATCCATTCTTGGTGTCTTTGGCTGCTACTACTACCCATCCATGCAGACTTAGTTGCCGTCGTTGTTGCTGCCGGTCGTCTCTTTCTTCATGAGGTCGTGGATTTTCCGCAGCTCGGCCATTCGCTCTAAGACCTCTCGCTCGACAGCCGCCGCCTTCTCGGATCTCCCCAGAGCGATCATCTCGGACATGTAGCTTTTGCGCGACTCCACCTCCTTCAGTACTGCATTGTACAGCTCCTCCAGCTGGGCCGCGCGGTCTTTCGTGAACTTGCCGCTGCGCAACGCGGCGGCGTGCGAGAGTTCTCGGTCGAGGAGGTCTGTCAAGCAAACAGCACCAGTCGCTGTTGTCAGCATTCGCAGAACATAGACACAAAGCTGGGAGCTCGTACCGGCTCCTGGTAACAGCTCGCGGGGCAAAATGGTGCCTGCCGTGTACGAGAACGCCTGCTGGAGCTTCTCCTTCTCTTGATTTGGCGCTCGCCTGGGCAAGACGTCATGAAGAGTAAGCTGTATATCTGAGCGATGAACGCAACACACAGCTCGGAGGACACGCACGTAACGCAGCTCATGCGGCAGCCCTCCATCTGCCTCTTGATCTCGCTCACTTCCTTCTCGATCTCGCTCATGGGCTTCTTGTGCGTCGACAAGTACTCGATCGGGTGCATCTGAGCAGTTTGCACCAGACCAGGATCACATGTCAACAACACCGGGCACAATCAGCTAGCAGAGCGTCGAGCTGCACCTCACCTCCGGGCCCTTGGCCTTGGAGAACGCCGGCGCTTTGATCGCTCGACTCGACGTTCGCGCCACCAGCCGGTGGGTCCTCGCGTCCGCCCCCGCGACTCCGCCTCCAGGGATGAACGGCGCCGTGGGCTCTCGCGGCTTCGTCTTCAGCTCTACAGTCACCAACACACACACACGTCAGCCGCAGCACAGCACAGCACAACACACACACTGTGCTATCGTTGCAGAGACTCACTCGGGTACGACACCTTGGGCTTGGCCGTCCCGCAGTAGAGCTTCTTGAGCAGCCTCCCGGCCTCCGAGTCCGCTCCGAACGCTCTGCAGCAGCAAAGACAGCAGCAACATCAGCCGCCCAGCCGCCCTCCCACCCACTGCGCCATGCATACTTCCACGCCTCCTCCTGCTCCATCGCCCAATACGAACTACTAATACTAAGCAAATAGCTGCCAGTCGCCCAATAGCTGCCAGTCGCCTAATAGTTGCCGTGGTTGAAGTGTGTCGTTTCGCCCGCATAGACAGGGCGTGGGAAGAAGCCCACATGGCTACATCCATCCTCTCAATTCCACTCAAGTCAACCGCCGATGGAGTCGCTGCGCCGCCTCACGAGCTCCGTGTTCGACGCCGGCCCCGTGCGGCTCGTGCGTCGCGCCAGCCTGGGCGACGAGCGGCCGCCCGACGCTCGCTCGCTGGACCTGACGTTCATGACGGACCGCCTCATCGTCGTGGGCGCGCCGAGCTGCGGCGCCTCCGACAAGAAGAGCAACCGCGTGAACGCCGAGGAGCTGGCGCAGTTCCTGGACGCGCACCACCGCGCGCGCTTCATGCTGTTCAACCTGAACGCGCTGGAGGACGTGGCCGAGACGGACGCGCAGGCCGTGGCCGACGCGCTGCACGAGCAGCTGCTCGAGTTCAACTGGGAGCGCGACGGCATGAAGGCGCACACGCCGCCGCTGGAGCTGGTCTTCCGCATCTGCTACGCGCTGCACGCGTGGCTGTCGCTGGACGCGCGCCACGTGGCGCTCGTCAACTGCCAGACGGGCAAGACGCGCAGCGGCGTCGTCGTGGCCTGCTACCTGCTCTTCGCGCGCCTGGCGGACGACCCCACGGACGCCTTCGTCGAGTTCTACCGCCGCCGATGGGACATGAAGGCGCTCACGCCGCAGGCGCTGCGCGGCAAGACGCCGCCCTCCATCCAGCGCTTCCTCGCGGCCTTCCACGCGCTGCTGCGCGCGCCGCAGCACCAGCCGCCCAACGACCGCCCGCTGCTGCTCAAGGCCATCATCTTCCGCCAACTGCCCGTGGAGCTGCAGCCCTGCGTGCAGATCTGGGACGACTACAAGCTCGTCTTCTGCACCGAGGCCGCTGCAGGCGCCGAGACGCCCGTGCTGGACTGGAACGAGGAGGACGGCTTCTTCGCCATCCTCTGGGAGAACGGCGTCGAGCTGGACGGAGGCTTCTCCATCCTCTGCTCCTTCGGGGACGACTACGACAACGCGGACGACGTGGACGCGTCCTCGAGGGTGCTCTTCCGGTACGCGGACTCGACGCTGTTCCTGCTGCCAGGGCTCGTCACGCTCAAGAAGCACGACCTGGACCTGATGAAGCAGTACGAGCACGGCTTCGACGAGGACCAGTTCTCCGTGGACCTGGTGCTGCATGAAAACACCGCGAGGAAGCCGCGCAACTCCGTGCGCATGGACTGCACGGGGAACAGCGCCATTCGCCAGGGCCTCGTGGAGATCACCAAGCACCACGTGGTTTTGCCCGACCCAGCCATGCACTCGAACTTCATCCGCATGGGCTTCTGCGAAACACCGACCACGTTCGCACTGCAGTGCTCTCAGAACGCGCCGAATGTGGCACTGGACCTCCTGCACTCCAAAGGCTTGTCGGCTTGCTTTGCGCAGGAAGCAGCCGAGATAGCGGCCAAAAAGGAGCAAGAAGAAACTGTCAAGGACAACCAGAACCTGGATTCTCCTACAGGAAGTGACCAACAGCCGCAACTTCGTCGACAAACAACGGCAGAGATTGTTGCTATGCAATCTCAACGCTCGCGATACTCGATTCCTACGGCAGTTGACTCATCCTTGTGCGATACATGCAAGGAGGACGACTACATGATGCGCCCGCAGATTGTTCGGTGTGCAGGACGATGCGGGAAATATTATCATACGACGTGCGTAGGACTGCGAAAGATCCCATTCGGTTTGACGACAATGAGCGATCGCACCAACCACGCTGTCTACGTGAAAAAGTTTTTCAGCGCATGGGAATGCGATGCGTGTGCCCCGAAGTCGTCCCCGCTCTCGACAGCAACTTTGCCTAATGGAGAAATTCCGGCAAACATGAAGTTGGTACCGTCGTCCTGGGTTGGCGGGGAGCCGGGTAACCCTCAAGATGTTGCAGATGCAGGTCGTTCTGGTGACTCCACGAGAAACTCTACTCGTGATAATCTGTCTGTTGCTGTAGACGCAGAAGTTCACGCGACGACCGATGCAAATGCCCCAGAAGAATTCAACCAGCTTAAGGAATTTTTGGCGACTAACGGGTTGTCGATTGAGGATCTTATGAAAGCTGCTACCAGTCCGGGTACTACGAGCGCCTCGGTCGCTATGTCTCTGGCAAATACCCTTGCAGCTGCAACCGCTGTTGCGCCACCTAAAGTGGATGTGAAGTCCGCATTGCTCAGCGAGAAACAAAATGCGAGGAAGTATAGCGACTCAAGTGAAATGTCGACTGCGAGTAATGGAGACAGCAAGTACGCGTTGATGCTCAAGCGTGGTGTGCCGTTTGAGGCCGTTCAAAATTGTATGCGGAAGGACGGTGTTGATCCCTCGACGTTGAATCCCCTCCCTCCGAGTGAGAACACACTTTCTGATAGCAGTTGTACGAGTGAAGCAACTGATGATCGGAAAGTAAAGCTCAAGGATATGGAAGAGTTCAGCAGCTACTTCCGAATGCTGCGGATGGGGTGCCCAAAAGAAGCCGTAAAACAAAAGTTAATGATGGACGGGATCGATCCAGTAATCCTAGATCTGGGACCGGATGCTATCTATGAAGAGGTGAAGGATCGCATCGCCGCCACTCAGAGCGTTTCAAAGCTTCAGGATGACATAAAATGTGTGAAGCCGACTACAAGTGAAAACGCAAAAGATGCCGCATCGGAAATATTACTAAAAGACCATGAAGTCTATGCGAAGTATTTCAAGATGCTGCAAATGGGACTACCCGAGGGTGCTGTGCGTCAGAAAATGAAAGTGGATGGGGTTGACGAGCGTGCTTTGGATCTAGGTGGTGACACTCCCTTTTCGAAGTTGCCGAAACCTCCTGCGAAAGAAGAGTCTGTCGACCCGAAGAGCGATATGAAGCTGAAGGATGATCCGAAGTTTGCTAAATATTTTAAGATGCTGCAAATGGGGCTGCCGGGAGGTGCCGTCAGGCAAAAAATGAAGGCTGATGGCGTGGATGAGCGAGCTTTGGATCTTGGTGGTGATGCAAAGGTTTCACAGCTAGCGGGGCCATTGGTTGGAAACGGTATCAAACTCCAGGACGATCCAACGTACGCCAAATACTTCAAAATGCTGAAGATGGGGTTGCCAGAAGGAGCCGTTAGACAGAAAATGAAGTCTGAAGGTGTTGATGAGCATGCTCTTGATCTTGGTGGAGATGCTCTAGTGTCGGAGTTAACTTCTTCGCAGAACGATGTTAAGCTTCAGGATGATCCAGTTTACTCGAAGTATTTCAAGATGTTGAAAATGGGTCTACCAGAGGGTGCTGTTAAGCAGAAAATGGTGACAGAGAATGCCGACGTGCGTGCCCTGGAGCTCGGACCCGACGCGACTGTTTCGCAGCTGTCTTCTACTGGTGATGCCAAGACGAGGCCTGCAGTGGCGAAACCAAAGCGTCCGCGCAAGAAACTTCACTGGCAACCTATTTCGGAGGACCGCCTCAGCAATCTCAATCAGCAGACAATATGGGAAGACGAAGATGACGATGTTGACTTTGATATGGATATGGATGAGCTTGAGGCCCTTTTCTTCGCGAATCAAAACACGGGCAGTGGCAAGAAGAACTCGTCCCGAGGCCAAAGTAAGGCTTTGAAGCGTAAGCAGTCCGTAACTCTCATCGATGGAAAGCGTGCAATGAACGCTGCTATTTCGTTGGCGCGGGTTAAGCTGTCCTACAGCGATATTGCCCAAGCTGTGATCAAATTTGACCCGAATGGCCTGACTCTTGAGCAGCTTGTTGGTATTAATGAGTTCCTGCCCACGTCCGAGGAAGCAGCTTTGGTCTCAGGGTATACCGGGGATAAGGAGATGCTAGGAGAGGTAAGTGCCGATCGTGTTTGTGTGCGGGTCGGTGTCAATTAACTCACGTTGTTCGTAATCGTGCTTGCATCAGGCTGAAAAGTTCATTCTTGAAATTGCAAAGGTGAAGCGGTATGCACCTCGTATGGAGAGCTTAGTGTACAAGTTGTCGTTTACTTCGCGTAGTGCTGAGCTGGCCGTTTCGTTAGCCCACTTACAAAAAGCAGGTGAGGAAGTTAAGGGCAGCCGATTACTCAAGATTTTGCTAGCGATGGTGCTCAAGCTAGGCAACACTCTGAATGGAAGCGGCGAGGAAAACGGCATCAAGGGATTCACTGTCGATTCACTACTACGACTGGGACACACGAAAGCAGTGAATCAGAAAACGACGGTGCTGCACTACCTCGTCCGGCTGGTGAAGAAAAATCATCCTCAGGTTCTTGACTTCCAGGATGAACTGCGAAGCGTCCCTCTTGCAGCACGCGAATCGTTCGACACCATCGACGACGAGTACAAGAAGCTGGACAGGGGGCTGACAAGTCTCAACAACGAGTTGGCGCTATTAGAAAAGGTTTGTCGATGTTACGTTCTGTCGTGCATGGACCATTGATCTAACTCGCATGCGACCTATTGTATTGAGCAGCAAGCGGTTGAAAGCCTGGGCCTGGAGGTCACTATCAAGTCGATGCAGACTGCTGGTTCCGATATCGAGGCACAGATGAAGGCGCTCAAAGAAGGAATCGACCGAGCACGAGAGGAGGTATCAAGCGTGCTCGACTACTTTGGCGAAGACCCGAAGCGAAACCCGACGGAGTTCTTCACAACACTGGCTTCATTTTGCACGGTACGTTGCCCCTGGCCGTCATTGCTGCGATAAAGTAATGCTGACCAGGTAGTGTTTGTCCAGATGTTCCAACGCGCGCGCAATGAAGTTGATGCTGCGGACGAAGCTGCGCAGCGGGCTGAGCGCTTGAAGATGCGCCGATCGAACAGCATGAGACCCCAATCGAAACCAAGCAGCGGATCAACGTTAAAGGTATCACGTCCGATTCTAGAGCGATCGCAGACCGAACGTGCACTCGAAACGCGGCATTCTGACGATAATTAACTAATTGGAGAGGCCAGCGTATGTTAGGTTGGTCATATTATACGTAACGTGGTATTCTTTACGGGTTCGCGCGCGTGCTCCGACGTCTACACGTGCGATGACCCGCGTCTTCTTGGTCTTTCTGAAATGCTCTGCCGCTGTAAGCTGTCGAAATTCACCGCCATCCGTTCCATTTCGGCTTGACGCGCTTGCCAGGAGTCGATGCAATCCTCCTCGCCGGCGATGGTCCTGTGGCTGATCGGGCCGTGGCGAGAACCCGCACCGCTCCACCTACAGGGCTGGACGACGAACAAAACGAGTGAGATCAGGATCCAGACTTGTTCCAGTGAAGCAAACTCACACTCGAGGGGTACTGGCAGTGAGCTCACGAGAGGGTAGAGCTGACGTGCCAATAGTTGCCAGGGATAAATCGAATGAGACTTGCTTTGACGCTGCAACACTGTTGTCAACACTTGCACCTGCCTCCGTCAGATCAGCAACTTCGTCGTCGCCACGCTGCTTCTTCAGAATACTGGCCATGGCAAGCAAGTGAGATTCAGTCGACTACACCAGCATTAAAACGACCACCATGCTTACCTGCGAACTTTTTCGGACGCTGCCGATCTCTTCCTCTTCCCTGCCTGAGCTGGCCGTCTTGGAGGGCCAGTCTTTTGGTCCAAGGCGGACAAGCTGAGTCGGCGCGAGAAGTTTGTGGGAGGAGAAATGCCACTCGGCTTGCTGCCGCTCGTCGTCCTGATCTCTGCAGTTTCGGGCGAAGATTCATTGCCTCGCAAAATGTTTTCAGCAACGTTCTCGATGCCATTCAACCCCTGCGCATTAGCAAGTTTCTCCCTGTTCACACATACAACGAGTTAGTTTTGCTCCAACAGAACGGCAAGCATCGAGCGCCTCGGCACGCCGATCGGCTTACTTTCGCGTATATAAACTCCACCTGCGCGAAGAGATCGGGGGAGGCAGTTCTGGTGATGGCGTCCGCATTTGCTGTAACGCTCGTCTCTCGTCGCCCTTCGACCTGCGGCGATGTTCCTCCTGGCGATACTCTTCCAGCCGCTTCTCATACTTTTTGCGCAGCTCTAGCTCCGCTGTCAGTTTTTCTTGAAGCGCCTGGATCTGCGTGACTTGGTTGGCAACCTGCAAGGGCGACAACGAATGGCGTCCGTAACAGTGAGCACCATAATCCTCAGCTAGTACCAAACAAAGTACAAAGTAAGCAACGCCTACCACTCCGTTCAGCCGAGAGATTTCGGCCCGCTCTGTGCGTTTCGACTTGCCCATCTGGATGTGGCTCACGCGCGAGGCGAACTTTAGAGAATTGATGGTCTCGTTCACGTCCGCGCTTCTCGGGCTCACGTGGACGAGAAGCAGAGTCCGGTTGGCGCTGCCGCCCAGCGAGTCCTGCAGCAAGTGGGTGAGCTTGGAGTTCCGGAACGGAATGTGTTTCTCCTTGGCCAGCAACGCCGCCAGGACGTCGCCCACCGCCGCCAGCGACTTGTTGATGTGCTGCGATTCCCGGACAGTGATGGCGGGCGTCTCCGCCGTCTTGGACAGCCTCTCGGAGCCCGCCAAGTCCACGAGTGCCAGCCTTCCTGTGTCTGCGTCGCCGTTCGCCTTGCTGGTGCGCCTGATGTCGATCATCACGACTGTGTGGGCGCGAGTGCTCCGGTCGTTCTTGGCCCTGGCGGCTTTGCTGCGCGCGATGGCGTCATTGAGCTCCTTGACGCTGGGGGCGGCTACGGACTCGACGTTCTTGAGGTAGACCCCGTTCTCTCCGTGGCGGATCTCCGCCGTGGCGGACGCGTGGGCGGCGGGCTGGTTGCCGCACATGCTGGTGGCGCCGACGTGGCAGCCCCAGCTGGCCGAGCTGGAGGGCGAGCCCCTGTCTGCTCCGGCGGCGGCGGCCGTCGACGACGACGCCCCAGCACTGGAGCTGCTGCTATTGCTGCTGCTATTGCTGCTGCTGCTGCTGCTCGTGGCCAGCAGGTCGTAGATCTCCTCGTTGTAGACCTCCACGACCTGCACGGACACGCGGAAGGCGAAGACGTGCTGCTGCTGCGCCGCGCAGCTGTAGATGAGCTCCGCCGCGCGCGCGCACAGGCCGCGGTCTGCGTCCGAGCCCTGCACGGTGTGCGTCTTGCCCGCGCCCGTCTGGCCGTAGGCAAAGACGCAGGCGTGGCGGCCCGCGACGGCCGCGCGCACGAGCGGCGCCACCTCCTTGAAGACCGCGAGCTGCGACTGCTGCTCGTGGAACACGCGCGCGAACGAGAAGCTCTTGTACAGCGCGCCGTCCACGGGCGAGAAGACGCTCAGCTCGTGCGCCGACTCCACCTGCACGCGCTTGCGCCGCTTGTCCGGGCTGGCGGCGTCGCTCTCCTCGCCGCTGGAGCCCACGCCCGCGCCCACGCCCGGCAGCGGCCGCACGCGGCACAGCACGCGGATGTTGCCCTGCAGCTCCGCCACGCGCGTCTCCAGCCGCCCGCGCGCTCGTGCGCCAGGGCGTCCGCGGCCGCGCGCTCCCGCCGCCTGCCGCCCTCCAGCGCCGCCACCAGCTCGCCGCCCAGCACGCCGAAGTCGCGCCCGCACAGGCGGAAGGACGTGCGCACGTCGCTCTTCAGAGAGCGCAGGCTCGCGCGCAGCTGCGCTGCCAGACAGCGCGCCGACGCCAAGTCGTCCGCCATGTCGTCCGCCATGCCGGATTCAAAACGTTTTGGCGCGGAAACTCGGCCAAAGTTGCTGGAGATTCTCCCGCTGAGTTGCGCAACTCAAACTTGGGCCCTGAAGAATGTACCGGTAATACCGGTACGGGCAATTAACGTATAATACCGATTTCATGCACGGGTCGGTAAGATTGCCAAGGGATGTTGGTGTGTTCTTCTTTGTCGCTACAGCGATTGTCGACAAAGCAGATCAAGTGGAGAGTGTGCTCGAGTTGCTCTCGTGGGAAATCGATGAGTACCGCAGGAAGACGACCTTTTCGACAGTGTCGAGCAGGCCGTGCGTGGTGGTGGTGTTAAGGCGATTGGGGCGGCTGGCACCCCCTACGAAGATCGAGTCGCACTGGTGAATAAAAATTTCTACGTCGCCGGCGGAAACGCGCGCATGATGTCTGCCCTCTCGACTACCTGGGTCATCAAGTCGCTCGACAAGTGCCCTGGAGTCCGTACGCAGACCCTGGGGTGGATCGACTTTTGTATCGTGATAAGATGACGCAGCAGCGAATTGTGATAAAACTTGGCATCAATCACGGTCCCGATACGTTTCTGGCTACCGTGTATTTACGCCGGATGAGCCCTTTCGACTTTGAGGGCTGGCCCATTGGGTGTCTGGCGCGGGGTCTGGTGACTCTCAAAGCAGTTGCCTACTAAAAAGAACCCCATCGAATGGAAAAAAATCCGTTGGTTCACTTCAATATCGCGCAGTTGCAACGGAGAGTGAACATGTTTGCGATGACGCAGTGGTTTGTGCCGTTTAAGTGGAGCGAAAGCAGTTATGACATCGTCTTCTTGGACAAAGCAAAAGGTATCGTTCGGTTTATCCAGCTGAGTCGAGGATCTAAGCCCTGTTTCACCGCAAAGCCATTCCGTGACTTCTTACATCTTTTACACGCGTTCAAGTGGATGGAGATCCCCTCGGCAGAGCGCTGCTACGTGGTACCGGGCGATACTGAGGCCTTGAATATGTCGAAAGACGAGTTTTATCGCCAGGTTTTTTCGTGGACAAAGAGTTCCGCCCGTATATGAAACAGGTTTCGCCACACGATGAGCTTCAGAAGATCGAAGGAACTCCTATCGCATGCTCTGTTGTCGTCATGAAAGCCGTGTACAATGCCTCCTTCCACAATATGGAGTTTTAGAGAGAGGTGGAGTTAGCAGGAGTGTAAGCCTCACAGTATAACAGAAGGTGTGAGGATAATTGACGTAGTGTGCAAGTCTTGCATCATTTAAGCCTAATCCACAATTTCAACCACGCCGCTCAACATTCTAGATATGTAGGACACGTCCAACAAAACGACAAATTGGCCCGCTCGCTTCGCGACTGATGCACTGTTCTGGGGCGTCCTGCCACACGGACTGAGGTAGGCTGCTTCGACCATGGGTACATGTAGCTTTATTTTCGCTGCATGCGCTCGATGCCGATGACGAGCCTGCTCGCTGAGGCGGGAGGAAGGATGTGCTGCAACTTCACGGACCTTCACTTGAGCCGACTGCCAGCAGCTATGAGCAGCAATGGGAGCAGGCTCTGGTGGCGTAGGATCCTGCACAGGCACAGTATCCCCCCACTCGGCCGACAGCAATAACGTGGCCAGCAACGAAGCAACTGTCCATACACTTCAACCACTTCAACGTGTAGCTCCGCTTCGCATCAGAGCGACTGTAGAAACTGACGAGCTGTTCCGCCCACGTAGCCTACGCTGGTCACGCCGACAGCAACCCGAGTGCGACATGCACAATCAACACCGCGTGGCCGGCCAGAGTTACATGTACGCGGCGCTGGTCAGCCCCCAACCAAGACAGTCGCCACCTCCTCAGTCTCCGCTGCGCAGCCCGGTCAAAGTGGCGCCCTGCAGCGTGACCATCTCATCTCGAATGCTCATCAATCTCCTTGTTGAAGACGAAAGCCTGGTGCCGACTGTAAAGCGATTTCAGCGACCAAGCCCCGACGGCACATCGGCGTGCTCAGCAGCGGCACGGCAAGATGGAGCGAGAAGGCCAACGCGCGCAAGGGCAACCACGCCGCCTGCACGCGCAGCGCGTCAGGGAGATGGTGGCCGGATGGGAAGATGCAGGCCCGCGTCTCAATCTGTTTTCGCCGGCCAATCGGAGCGCTCCGCGATCACGAAATGCGCGCGGATTGGCCGAAAAGGGGTTCCGAATTCGCCTGTCAGGGAGAGGAGCTCAGAACCCAAACGCCCAGCTGCGCCGCAGTCGATGCCCGGAGCCCGCGAGCCCGCGCCTGCGAACCTCAACTGGCGCGCCCTCGCCCTCGTCTCCGCTGCCACGTGCACGCTCACGGCTGGTGCCATCCTCCTGCTGCTCGACCGCCGCCACTTCCGATCTTCCCGCCGCCGCCGCAGTAGCCGACGCTCTCGCCGCCTCAGCAGCAGCAGCTCCCGATCTGATTCTGAGAAGCAAGACAGCACAATGCCCGGAGAAGGTGCGCGGCATGGCGGCGACACAAGGGGGAGGTAGATAGACACTAACTGAGTGTGCTGTGCCGTGCAGTGGTGTACCTGAACAACCCGAACGCGTGTCTGGACTACGCGGTGGGCGCCGGGGGCGCCGACGAGTTCGACGACGCCAAGTTCGTGGTCAAGCAGATCTGCTCCGACTGGTGAGAGGCGTTCATGTTGCAGTAGTGAGGCGGGGCTCTTTCGTTTAACAACATGCCTGCGCTGTGTGTGTCTGACGTGGCAGGAAGGACGCCCCGAACGACGACATCTCGGTCAAGATCATCGTGGGCGGCATCACCAACCGCCTCTACCGCCTCATGTGGGGGGACAAGGTGCGGCGTCGAGAGCATTGGGGGGGGATCCTCCCCTTCACAATCAAGTGATGACTGAGTGACGGTGTGTTCTGTGTGTGTGTCTTTTCAGTCGGTGCTGGTGCGCTTGTACGGCGACCACACGGAGGAGTTCATCGACCGCAGCATCGAGAACAGTACGTGAGCTGCTTTGCTTGCCCTGGTGCTGCTGACGTATGCAGGGAGGTTGAAGTTCGGCTGCTGATCCCTTTCTGTGCATTCCGGTGTTGCAGTGCTCTTTGCCCTGCTCTCGGAGCGCGGATTCGCCCCCACATACTACGGCCGCTTCAAGAACGGCCGCATCGAAGGCTGGCTCGACGCGCGCCCGCTGGAGCCCGAGGACATGGGACTCACCCACCCCATCAACTACCTGCAGATGATCGGCAGGGAGCTCGGCATCATGCACGTCATGGACATCCCCGAGGACCGCGCGCCTGTGCTGTGGACCAAGATTGAGCGCTTCGAGAAGCTGGCGCTGGAGATCGAGCTCGAGGACCCCGTGAAGAACGCGGCGCTCGAGGAACTGGACCTAGCCGGCCTGCACCAGAAGCTGGAGTGGCTCAAGTCGATGCTCCCCTCGAACCACAACCACAATGGCAAGGACTTGCTCGACGAGCTCGACACGGACGAGATCTCCAAGCAAGCTGAGGCGTTCGCGTCTGACGTGGTGTTCTCGCACAACGACCTGCTGAGTGGCAACATCCTGCACAACCCCGAGTGGGACCGCGTGCAGATCATCGACTATGAATACGGCGGATACAACTTCCGCGCGTTCGACTTTGCCAACCACTTCTGTGAGAACTGCGGCTTTGAGCTGGATCTGGCGCTGTACCCGAGCATCGACAAGCAGTTTGCGTTCTTCAAGGCCTACATGAGCACGGCGGCGCCCAAGATGCTGGCCCAGCTGGAGGCCAACCGCGAGTCCAAGGCCTTCTTCCACGCGCTATACGACGTGGTGAACCGCTACGCACTCGCGTCCCACCTGTTCTGGGGCTACTGGGCCCTCGTGCAGGCGGCTCACTCCAAGATCGACTTCGACTTCCTGGAGTACGCTGGGAAGCGCTTCAACGCCTTCGACGTGCAGCGCGAGTTTTTCCTCGGATCAAGTTAGTTTGACGGTTATCGTAGCAGTGCACCGTATGATGCAGCAGGAGCTGGTGGTAGCTGTAGTGAAAGCAGAGTCCATGTGAACGTCCAGTAAATTGCGCAATAAAATGCCTCTACTTCCCTACTCGTGCGCTGCTCGCTGCGCTTACCATCATCACTTACAGCAGCCCGTACACACGCCCGAGTTGCATCGGTACTAACTAAGACCGTGCCAGGCGATCCTGAGCGGGGAGAGTTTGTCTTCCAGTGTCTTCGCCGAAGTCTACAACAGGTCGCTTAGCGCTTGCGCTTGACGTCGCCCGACGTCTCGAGGCTGATGTCGAACGCCGGCAGGTTCTCCAGTGATGTGGACTCGCTCGTCTTCTTGAAGTAGCGGTTGATGACGACGGGCGGCTTCTCCGGCAGCGTGAGCGTGAGCTCCACGTGCATGCGGCCGCGCGGGTCCAGCGTGCGCACGTCCGTGAGCACGCCGCGGAAGCCCGAGAGCTGCGTGACGGTCTTGACCTGCGCGGCGTCGCCCGTGACGGTGATGAGGTTGTTCTTGACGTTGACCTCCTGGCCGAACTTGAGCTGCTTGGTCTCCGTGAAGATGCGCGTGCGCCTGGTGATGACGAAGTCGCCGGGCGTCTGGCTGATGATCACCATCAGGTCCAGCTTGTCGGCGGCCTGGCGCGCGATGAGCGGCAGCCCCATGGCCTCCAGGTAGTCGTTGGTCGAGTCCGAGTCCTCGCGGTCCAGCGACCAGCGGCCCGAGAGCTGCAGCGCGCCCGCGCCCGCCGTGTTGGGCACGGCCGCGGCGGCGCCGGCGCTGGGCAGCACCACGCCAGCGCCCGCCACGGGGATCGCCGGCTTGAAGGCCGCGCTGCGCACGTGGCTCAGGTTCATCTGGTTGAGCTGCGCGGCCGACACGTTCATGGGCACGGCGGCGGGCGCGGCGGGGGCTCCGACTGTGGCGCCGTTGGCCGCGCCCGCCGCGGCGCCCAGGCGCGATGGGATGGCCATGGAGTTGCCCACCACGCTCGTGGCGTTGGCCGCGTGCAGGTTGGACGCGTTCTTCATCTGGTTCATGTTCATGGCGGCGGCGGCGGCGCAGGTGGCGATAATGGAGCTCTTTGCCTTTGGCCGACCCGGCTGCGATTGGAGGAAAAGGAGCTGTTGAATCGGTACGTGATTGGACGATATTGGATTTATGCTGTAAAATATGCGATTGGCGGGTAGATGAGCCAGTCGGAGCCAAGTTGAAGTGAAGTTGAAGTGGCTACTAGGACTTGGAGCAGAAGTTCTGCAGCGTGCGCAGCAGCCCCGGGGCCTGGTACGGCGTCGTAGTGCCCAGGAACGTCATCATGCGCTCGAGGCTGATGACGCCCATGAGCTTGCCCGAGCGCGCCACGAACACGTTGTTGAGCTTGAGCATGCGGAAGAGCATGTCCACGCGGCGCATGGGCGTCATCTCCATGAGCTGGAACGGCGACGGGTCGATCAGCACCGTCAGCTTGCTCGGATCGCACACCTCGTTCGTGCCCCAGTCCATGACCTTGCCGCCGCGCCCGAACGCGAAGTGGATTGGCGAGCTTAGCAACTGCACGGGCAGCTCGTCCATTCCATCCTCGAATTCGTCGTCGTCGTCGTCGAATTCATCGCTGTCGTCGCGCGGCATCGAGTCCACCGCTCCGTAAGCGGCGCGGACCACCGGTATCGGTTGCCGGATGGCAGAGTCGTAGCCGACTGGGGTGCGTATAGCGGTTGGGGTGGCCAATCGCGGTGTAGTCGGGAACAGCAACGATGTCGCCGCAGTCGCCATGACTTCTGTACTTGGTCGGCGCAAATTTACAGGTGTCAGCATGATCGGCGTCACACCTTGCCGTTGACAGCGGGACACAGCGTAGGCCAATCGAGAACGGGTGACTGTGGCAAGCAAGAAACGGTTCTCCAGCGAGTCCACGATTGGAAATACGGGCTCCATGTCTGAACGCTTTAGTAGTGTCAATGCGTCCTCGTAGGTAGAGTCGGCTGTCAGTACGCCCATCTCAGCCACATCCTTCATCACCTCCCAGGCAGGAATATCGTAGGCGGCCTTCGGGAGCTTTTTCAGCCGAGGCAAGTTACTTGTCACGATGAGGACGTCGTACACATTCTCAGTAAATCGCTTGGCAGTAAAGTATGCAGCCAGAATTGCTACTGACACTGGCAGGTTGAGGCCATCAGTGTGTGAAATTTCCATGATGATGACTGCTGTTGAGACGGCGTGGGTAACGCCCGACGAGAAAGCTCCAGCGCCGATGATGGCGAATTCGAAAGGCTCATAGCGGGTACTCATGAGATCAAAGGCTCGGACGGCTTCACCTACGAGACGACCGAAAATACCACCAATGACGAACGTTGGAGTGAACAGACCAGCCGGCACGGGAAGCACAATACTGATGAGTGTTAGCACATACTTGAGCGGCAGAAACGTCACTAGTGACCTCGAAAGCAACAAACTGTCCTCTTCAGTGTTTTCAGGAGTACCATCCGCAACAAATACTTGTTTATCCTTCGAGAATAACGCGTCAAGAATTTTTCGAGGGGAGCCATGCCGCAGAAACCACGCGCTATCCCCGTAGAACTCCAGCCAGCACGACAGCAATGTCACTGCTAGTACGAGCCCCAATCGCTTACCCAAAGCGTTCCACCTGGCCGCACGCGGCGTGTTTGCTGGCGAAGGCTCGAAAAAGTGGTCACGTGCACGCACCAATATCGACAAACTATAGTTGAAAAATGCACCACCAAGACCGCAGATGATGCCCATTGTAGCAAATACTAGCAGGTCAACGAAACAAGGGCCACCACTCCCGTTGACAGCATCCGTATCCGAAGAAATACCCATACTGCGGTTGCCAAAGAGCCCGTAGCGTGTGTTGGCAGCGCCAAAGTCGACGAACAGCGCGCCAACGATCGCTGCGAAGAATGAACGAGGTAGTGTTCGGACCAGGTAAAAGTGCGACGTCACCTCGACTCCAAACAACACGCCTCCAAATGGGGAACCAAAGGTAGCAGCGACGCCAGCAGCACACGCGCAAGCCAGCATCTCCAAGCGCTTGGTGTCATCATCACGGATGCGGCGGAATGGGCGCCAGTTCATAAGCACACTGGCAAAGCCACAAGAGATCATGATAAACGGACCCTCCTTACCAATGGACAACCCAGCACCCAGCGCTGCCATAAGTCCGACGATCTTGGTAGCGACGCAGCGGAACGACAGGTAGGCGCTCATGTCGATCCCCGAAATGGCCACCTTCATGAAGGGAAGCCCTGACCCAGCCGCTTGCGGGCACACGCACTGCGTCAGAATGGCTGCGAAGCCTCCAGCAAGCAGCGCCGACAGCACAAAGAGCATGAACCCTTGGTCGCCCAGCCATTGGCGGTACCGGGCGATCTCGACGCCCCACAGGTCGATCGCGAGCCCCACGCTGCCCGCGAAGATGCCGATGCCGATGAGCAGCAGCGGACTCTGCACCAGCACGAACAGCCCGCGCAGGCCTCTCGGGTAGTCGGCCACGTAGGTCGAGTGCAGTCCGTCGTGGAAGGCCAGCGCCTTCCTGTACGAGGGGCGAGCCTTCTTAGCAGCCGCCAACTGCGAGTGGCGCGCCGCAGTAGCCACTGAGGCGGCCGGAGGAAGAGCGTCGGGCGCCAGCTGCAGCGACGGCAGCGTCGGCACGGGTTTGTAGCGGTGCCAATGGGACGGCGACTCGCGGTCCAGGAACGGGTTCATGATCCGCTCCATGACGCTGTCGGCGCGGCGCCAGGGCGGCGGCACCCGCGGGGACGACGAGCGGCGGCGGCGCGGCGCATTGTGGGCACCGCTGGATGCAGCGGGCTCCAGGTCGAAGTTGGGGCGCGGGATCGAGCCGACGCCGAAGGAGACGGACGTGGAGCGCAGCCGCCGGTCCTTGCTCGTCATGACGGGCGGCTCGGCTCACACAGGAAGGCTGGGCGGAGGATTAGCGGTGGCGGCGGAGGAGGTACAACGGAGACTGCGCCTTCTTTATCGCGCATAACGACTCCTACAAACGCTGGCCAATGGGAGGCCGCCGCTCCTCCCACTTCAACTCCCGGCATCGCGTTTGGGCTCCGATAATGCGACCATGGGGCTCTGTTTGGGCTCCGATGGCTCTAATGTACGGCTGCGGCTGCAAGGAAGGCTGCACGTGGCGCGGAGATCGACGCTCGGTGCTCGTTGAGCGAGCTAAAACCTGGTCGGTCTGTGGAGGGCGGCGGACCGATTCGTTCGGCTGCTCCGTGAATGAAATGAATATCTGAACGGCGAGTCGTTCAAGCACCGGTAACGTCGGTGCTCGCACTCTATGCTGTCAGACGACAGATCCCAGGAGATGTTGGTCTTGCTCCGAGTCGCGGGCATTCGTTCACGCCCGCGCTATGGTTCCATCTTGTAGCGTAAACCATAGGGGTGCGCCCGGCTCCAAGCTCGTGTACACCGAATGCGCCAGTCGCTACACGTACATGTACATGCATCGCTGGCCGCGCTCCAGACCACCTATTGCCGATTACGAGCAGCGCACGGGACACTGCGCCTTGATAATCGTCATCAGGGCAAAGCCCCGATAGTACTAATCGCACCTCGCATTTCGGCTGTACCCATGAGTAATCGTTTATCTCAGGAGATACAAGAAAAGAGACACTCCGTGCATACAAATATCCAGTGCCGCGCGACGTTATCCATATCAACTCTCACGTCGACTGGATTGCGCGGGACAACTCAGACGCAGTTCCGCATTTTCCGCCACCAGCAAGCGGCAGGAGCAGCAGCAGCAGCGCCCGGCGGCCCATTCAGCAAGATGGAGGCCGCGCAGCAGGAGCACGAGACGCAGGAGACCACGCGGCACGCCGAGGCGGAGGCGCCAGTGGGCGCGGAGCTGGCGCAGGAGAAGCCCAAGGTGAGTCAAGGCGGGTCGAGTGCGCGCAAGAGTGATGGTCACTGACAAACTGTGTGGGTCTCTCTCTCTCTGCAGCGCTGGAAGGAGGCGTTCGCGCGCGCCGTGCAGACGGTCATGGACGAGCGGCGCCAGGCCGCGGGGGGCGGCGGCGGCAAGCTCACGAGCTTCGCGGACGTGGTGCAGGCGGCCGCCGCCTTCGACCGCGAGGGGCACATTCACATGGACTTCGACGAGGACGACGACAAGTACGACATCTCGGCGCTGCAGCAGCAGGCCAAGCAGCGCGAGGACGCGTCGCTGCGCGTCACGCGACGCAGCAGCCGCGCCGACTACGACGCGCCCGTCATGACCATCTGCATCATGATCGTCGGCACTCACGGAGACGTGCAGCCCTTCGTGGCCATCGCCAAGCGCCTGCTGCAGGACGGCCACCGCGTGCGCCTCGCCACTCACGCGGTCTACCGAGACTTCGTCATGAGCCACGGCGTCGAGTTCTACCCGCTCGCGGGAGACCCCAAGGAGCTGTCGGCCTACATGGTCAAGACGGGCGGCCATCTCATCCCGCTCAACCTGGAGGCCATCCAGAAGGACGTGCCCCGCAACATGCAGATGATCGAGGAGATCCTCTACTCCACGTGGCCGGCGGTGTCAGAGGCAGACCCCGACGGCGGAGGCCCCGGCATACCCGGAAAGCCATTCCAAGCGCAGGCCATCATCTCGAACCCCGTCACGTACGGGCACATCCACGTGGCCGAGCGACTCGGTGTGCCGCTGCATATCATGTTCCCGCAGCCGTGGGTGCCCACGACAGCGTTCCCTCACCCGCTGTCGAACATGCCGTACACGGGAAAGCCAAAGAAGGTGAACTACATGTCGTACAAGATGGTGGATCTGCTCATGTGGCAGGGCACGGAAAGCATGGTGAACGCGTTCCGCACAGAAAAGCTGGACCTGAGGAAGATCCGCAAAGGAGACGGTGGTCGCGACATTTTACTGGATCTAGCGATTCCTCACGCATTCATGTGGAGCCCCCGGCTTGTTCCCAAACCGAACGACTGGGGTCAAATCTATGATGTCATCGGTACAGTTACTCTGGAAGGTCCAAGCTCCTCCTACACACCTTCACCAGAACTCGAGGCCTTCCTTGGTGACGATGCAGGTCCAATTTTCGTGGGATTCGGGTCAATGGTTCTTCAAGACCCGAAGGGTGTAACTAAAATGATTATCGAGGCTGCAGAACAAGCGGGTGTTCGTGTACTGATTCAGTCCAGCTGGAGTGACATGGCGGGAGATCTCACGATTCCAGAAAACATGTTTTTCCTAGGAAGCTGCCCTCACGACTGGCTAATGCCGCGGGTTTCGGCGGTGGTGCATCATGGTGGAGCAGGCACTACAGCTGCCGGCCTCCTTGCCGGCAAACCTACATTTATCGTGCCGTTTTTCGGGGATCAGCCCTTTTGGGGCCGTGCAGTGCTGGATGCCTGTGTTGGCGTAGAGCCCTGTCCGATCTCTCAGTTGACGACAGAGAAGCTTCGAGTTGCGTTCGAGGCACTTGAGAGCCCACAGCTTCGTGCACGAGCGATTGCAATGCGTGATCTCATGCGACAAGAAGATGGCGCAGGTGAAGCTGTGAAGTCTTTCTATCGCCATTTACCTCTGCAGCATATGCGCTGTGATCTAGACTGTGGACAAGCTGCGACGAAGTGGAGCCAGAAGGACAAAATTCGTTTGTGCAATGAGTGCGAATTTGTTGTGAGTTCCCGTCCTGAAAATTCACCTGCAGATATCGTGGAGTACAATTTTGTTGATTACTCAGCGCGTGGACCGGAGAATGTTCTGGAAGGCGCTTCTGCTGGTGTCGGCGCGTTCGCTCACGTATTTGGTTCAGGTTTTAAGGATGTTGTTGTGAAGCCTGCGCAAGGATACCGCCAAGAAGGAGCCAAGGGTGCTGTGATCGGGTTAGTTAAGGGTCTGGGTGGGTTGATGATTAGTCCTTTGGTTGGGACTGTCGTTTTTGCTGATCACCTTGCTACGGGGGCATATAACAATATCCGTGGAGATGATGACAAAAAGAAGGGGTCTCTTCTTGGGGACAACAAGAAGTTGCTGAATGTCATGGGCTTTAAGACTCGCAACGTGCACAATGGATCCATGAGTGCGGATGAAGTGGTTGACTCGGATAATTTGCTGTCAACTCAAATCGCTATCCAGTTAACACCGGAGGAGAAGAGCAAACTTGAGGGAAGGTTTAATGCGCTTGTAAAGGAGCGCAAACTCCACGGGCATAAGCCGTTTAAATTGGCAAAATGCAGCGTACCGGAATCGACCTCGGAAGCAACAGATACCCCAGAGGACGCTGGAACTGTCGTTGTCAATGTGGATGGGGCTACTTTCAATGGTACTGACTCGTTTGACATTACGTTCGGCGATGGTGGGAAGGTGGGTGAAGCGCTACGTGATAGCGAAGTACAACTGCTAGAAGACGAAGCCCGTAAGGAAGATGAGATCCAGAAAAAGCGACTGGAAAGCTTGAGCAGTACACCACTACCTAAGATGAATATTTGCATGATGACTACTGGAACCTGGGAAGAAAGCGTCCAGCAATATGTTGCGATCGGACTACGACTCAAAGCAGACGGACATTGCGTGAGGATCGCAACAAATAGTGGTCACCGGGACCGGATTATCGGTGCTGGACTCGATTTTTACCCACTTGGGGGTAGCGCTATTACGACCGGCAACTTTCTGCAGTACTTACACCAGCGAACCAAGGATGAGCCGCGCCATAAATCCCGTTTTTTGAACTTCGCACAGTCGAAACTGAACCACCGGCGCGAGTCTTTCCCAGAAGTGGATGACCTACGCGAACTCGTATTTTCGCTGTGGCCAGCATGTGTGGAGGTCGATCCATTGGTACCTGGTAAGGCCTTCCGCGCCGATGCCATCATTGCACACCCGTATTTGTTCGGACAGACCATCGTAGCTGAGCGTCTTGGCGTACCTCTGCACTGCATGAGTTACAACCCACAGTCTCGCACGCAGGCGTTCCCTCACCTCATCAGCTCCAACATGAAACTTCACAGACCGTACCGCTACGCCCCAACGAACGCAGCGTCATATGACGTGATTGACAACGTGCTGTGGAACGGCATGCGAGATGTATTGGATGAATTCCGTTACTTTTTGGGTCTGACGGGCAAGAGTATTGCGAAGAACTTGCTTGCTGAATGGCGTATTCCTCACACATATCTGTGGAACCCTGCACTTCTGCCGAAACCTCACGATTGGGGAAGTGAGATTACAATTGCTGGGTACGTGGAGGTGGAGGAGAGTTATACAGAGGACACCGACCTCACTGCCATTGAGCAAGAGTTGTGCTCTTTTGCTAGAAGTGCGGCAGGGTCACCGCTAATTTACTTTGGGTTCCAGTGTGGCGATTGGGATCCTCGCCGGGTTCAGGATTTGGTGGGCACGTTAGAAAAGGCTGCGCAAAAAGCAAACGTGCGTGTCATATTCCAAGGATATGAAAACAGCAATGACGATGCTGCGTTCTTCGTGGGCGGTACGGACGTGGTGTTTGAGATAGACCAGCAGTTTCCTGTGAAGCGCATTCTTCCGCACGTGCATGCTGCAATGCACTGGGGTGACCTATCCATCACTTCTACATGCCTGGCGGCAGAGAAACCTGCGTGCGTTGTCCCACGTAACATTACCCAGCGCATGTGGGGCCAAGCGTTAGTACTGTCGGGCGCGGGTGTGGAGCCGTTGGAAATGGATGCTCTGACTGCGTCTAACCTCGTTCACGTGTTCCGTGTACTTTTGGAACCCAAGCTTACACATTGCGCTAAGCGGTTGGCTCCTAAGTTTTCGTCACTCAACGCAATCGAGACTGCTGTTTCAGCCTTCTACAGCAACCTACCGCTCGCAGGAATGACTTGCGACTTGGATCCAGCGCGAATCGCCCGCGTCTACGATTCAGTCCACGAAATGAAACTTTCGTATGAAGCAAGACTGGTCGTACACCAGCTCACACACGACGGAGGCAGTGCCGGGGATTTGAAGTATAAACCCCTCCAATATTCGCAGCAGCATTCACCACGATTCTCGTTAAGAGAGCTAGAGCTGTTTCACTCGTCTTCATCCAGCAATCTCAAGAAACAAACGAGAACCAAGGTATTGTATACGTATGATCCTGCAAGTGCAGAGTTGGCAGAAAGAGTGGACCAAGAGCGAGCATCACTCACCTCCTCTGAGGCAGTGCTGTCGAAGAAGTTTGGCGGCACCCCTCGGAAGCGGTTCATTCAGTTCTCTCGTGCTCAGTCCATGGCTTTGAACGTGGTGGAAATGCCTAAATTTTGGAACTCACCGGAGGAGCAAGCGAAGCGCACATCGGAAATTAGTGGGAAGTACGAAAAGCTGCTTATGACACGAAATTTCGCCAACGGTTCGTCTTCGTCATCAGCGTCGTCAGTCGCGCTATAGGTCACGTGATTTTCTGTTTTCTGACACAATGAACATTTGTTTGCCGATGGGTAGCGTATTGGGGGGGGGATTCCTATCTCCTCTAGGCCGATGAATACTAACTTGTTATAGATTCATGCATGCATGGTGTTTGCAGTAGTAGCTTTCACGTTTTGATTGTTTCTATTCCACACAAGTCAGTTGCTCCGCATCACGACACTGTGCTGCCTTCCTAAACCCGAAAAAGCGCATTACTGCTTCGCGCTTACTCTTTCGATGTGGTTTCTTGACGAGACGCTCATACGCCACATTGGTGGCCCTGCGTACAGCAGTTTCTTCTTCGACGGAAGACCAGAACATCTCGATCTGTTCCGGGGTGGCAACAAGACTTCCAGGATTTGACAACACCGAGGAGCAACTGAGTGACCTGCCACCGAGTGCATTGCCCTGAATTTCGAGCAGTTTCAGAGCCTGTGGAACGCCATCGTGCTGGCGAATTGGTTTGGCATCGCGTTGTGATTCTTCTGGATTGCCGCGAATGGAAAACGTTGGCGGGTGATTCCCACCATATCGGAGAGGTTTGTACGGCACAAATACCTTGATTTTATCGCGGATGGCCACGTACGCCTGGAGTGACAATTTGAGATTATTGCTCGGATCAAAAACTCGCGCGAGCTTGCTCGGATCCACATCACACCACATTGTTTCCCATGGCAGGTTAGCGTAAAAGGCCTGTACTGCATCACAGATGGGTTTCTCCGGGTCGAAGGTAGCGGCTAATGATTGTGCTTTGTCTCGGATGTCTGTCTTGAGCAAGCAGAGAAAGCTTGAGGACAGAGACTCTGCTGTGCACGTTTTCCAGTCGATCAACGGTAGCCCGACGTGGGCTTGCTCGCACAAACGAGCTACGAAGTGTTGATATGAGTGTACACCACAGATACCGATGGGTTTGCCTGCAGATAGACTTTCAGCAATAATATCGGACTCGCCCCAGTGGATGACCCCAGCAACTGCCTGCTCTTGAAAGATCCTCGCATACGGTAGATCACTGGCAATTTCTAGCACATTTTCAGATTGGTAAAGCGCCCGCTCTCTGTCTCCAACTTCTCGGGTCTGAAAAACAATTCGGACCTGTTGCTCTGAAGCAGCAGCGTCCACTTTCCGCAATAACTCTTTCAACATACCAGGTGACATCGTTCGCGTGGAGACCCCAAAGTAAATGACTGGTGGAGTTGGCATCTGGAAAGCGAACTCTGTGAGCGCACTGGGCCACTTGAAACGCTTGCGCTCTTTCTCGCGCTTCTTGCGTTTCTTCCGATTGAGACCAGCGTTGCTGCCGAGCGTCACATGACCAACGACTGAGAACTCAGCCCCCCAGTCCAACGGCTTTGGTAGCAGCGTAGGATTCCAGAGATAAATATGAGGAACTTCCCACCGGACAAGCGGGTCGGGCAGATCGCAACGCTTTTTCAATCCAATGAAGGCGCGGAATTGGGTGAGCACTTCAGCTACGCCACCATGCCACAACGCCGTGTCAACGATGCCGTACGTTAGCAAATTGCTTTGGCATATCGTCATGATAGTCGAGTCAAGGCCTGTGATTGAGCTCAGAGGATGAGGAAAATAGTACGTCGGGGAGAGAGGTTCCAAACTGACGCACTGGAGAGGAATGCCTAGGCGCTCTGCAACGTGCACATGACCGAGCAGCAGTGGATGCCACAACAGTGCATCTGCCCGAAAATGCTCTCCGGGCATATTCGTGCCACCACCATGAGGGTCTGACCCGTATGCAGCAGGCCATAACGAGTACATGAGCTCCTTAAATGTTTGAATAGCACCAGTACCGAGCCGGCCGGGTACCGCCGCTCGAGCTGCGTTTTGGCTGTCGTACACAAACTTCGCGAAATCCTGGATACTCTCCGGGGCTCCAGCAAGAGGGTAGAACTCAAGACCGCGTGTCATGATCTCTGTCCTAAATCGTTCGTTGGCTGCGACGCGAACTCGATGGCCCTGTTCCTTGAGCTTAATCCCGATTGCGACGAACTGCTTCACACCGTTGTTCCAAGTACCGATGCCAGCAAGGCACACGTTCATGGATGGGATTTTCGAGTTTGGAGACTTCAGCGAATTCGCTGACTTTGATCTTCTTGTAAGCTTTGGATTGTCCTGCATCTGTTCCCCATACTCAACTCTTCCTCGCTGGCATGACGCGTACGCCTCCCATTCTGCGATAATGGAGAAGTCAACCGCATTTGAAGACTCACTCGGTACACCGAGCGCCATTTTGACTGTTCCAGCCGATGTGAGTCGGGCTGAATAAAGCGTGATGGCTGGTTTCGCGCTCAATTCAGAGCTAGGAGGTTCGTCACCTTTGTCAATGCAGAATTCCCCCGTATCCACTATCGTAGTGTTATTGCTGCTTTCGTTTGCGTGTCGAAGAAGTGGTTGCACTACAGACGCGAGCATTTTCTCTTGTTTGCGTGGACTTGAGGCTTCACCGCCGACAATGTAATGCGATGGACAATTCTGGGCTTGAACGATTGCCTCGTAGCGGGCGCAGTACCGATGCTTTACTGAGTTTTTCATCCGCCTGAGCATCTTCTTGCGATCTTTCCTTCGCGCAAAAATGACAATATCGACTGCATTCGGGCTCATGGCTAGGCAAAATGTATCAGCCAAACCGTTCTGTACCCCGAATGCCGCCATCATGTGACGATCGAAAACGCTGTTCAACTTTCGGTGCCCCTCTTCACGTTTCGCGTTCTTTCGCCCTGCGGCTGCACGGTCGGCAAATAGTACAGCGCCATGAACCGGTCGCCACAGCAAATAGTACACGCCAGCAACTGCGCCCTTCACAGCACCGACAACCCCGCCGTAGATCAAGCCTTTCGCTGGCTGAAACAAGACACCCGTCAGTCCCCCAGTTAACTCGTGCGCGAATACGATGGCCCCGGTAGCAACTCCGGTCAGCAGGGAGTTGGGTCCACGAGCGGAGTAGTCGACGCAGCGATAGCGCACAAACTTTTTCTTCTCGTTTTCTGGGCGCTCTCTCACGATGAAGGAACAGCGGTCGCAGAGCTTAATCCTGTCGTGGACGCTCCACTGCGTAGCCACGCGTTGGTGGTCGAGGTCACACCACATTTCTTGCGTCGGAATGTGATGGTAGAAACTGCGAACCGCCTCTTCAGCGCCATTTTCTTCTGCCATGAGGTCTCTCAGTACTTCAGCTCGTTTACGGAGCTCTGGGTTTTGAAGATCGATGAAAGCCTTACATAGTATCTCGGTTGTTAGTTGGGCTATGGGGCAAGGCGCCACACCCACCCGAGCACTTGCGACGGCCTGGCCCCAAAAGCGTTGGTCTCCAAAGAACGGTACAATGAAAGTGGGTTTCCCAGCGAGTAGTCCAGCGGCGGTAGTGCCGGCGCCACCGTGATGAACAACTGCCGATACGCGAGGCATGAGCCAGTCGTGCGGACAATTGCCGATGAAGAAAACGTTGCTAGGTATTTCGATGTCGCCGGCCATGTCGCTCCAGCTAGACTGGATCAGAACTCGTACATTTGCTTGTGTAGCTGCTTCGATGATCATTTTCGTAGTTGCCAGGGAGTCTGCTAACACCATGGAACCGAAGCCAACGAAAATAGGCCCTCCATCGTTGCCAAGAAATGCCTCGAGTTCCGGAGAAGGAGAATACACGGATGCGGGGCCTTTCAAGGTAACAGTACCGATGACGTTGTATAGATCTCCCCAGTCTGCTGGCTTTGGTACGAGCTTGGGACTCCACATGAAGGAGTGGGGAATATTTAAGTCCAAGAGCAGCTCCGAGCCCGAGTCCCCGTTGCGAATCGGATGCAGCTTCAGCACTTCGGTGCGAAATTCATTGATGATCCCTTCAGTACCTTGCCACATGATCATGTCGACTAGTTTGTAGGAGAGGTAATTCCTCTTCTGCCACTTGCCTGTGTACGCCAAATTGGACAGCGGGTGTGGAAACGCCATCGTGGGCACCCACGGCTGAGGGAACATGATGTGGAGCGGCACACCTAGACGTTCGGCGACATGCACATGTCCGTAGGAGACGGGGTTGGCGATGATCGCTTGGGCTCGAAATGGTTGCCCTGGTACGCCGGGACCGCCTCCATCCGGGTCTGCTTCAGATACGGCTGGCCACGTGGAGAGCACGATCTCGTTGATCATCTGCATGTTGCGCGGCACGTGTTCGGTGAGTGTTTTTATCGTCGTTGGAATGAGGTGGCCTCCCGTCTTGACCATATACGCTGCGAGCTCTTTCGGGTCACCGCCCAACGGGTAGAACTCGATGCCGTGGTTCATTACGAATTCTCTGTACACGGCATGGGTGGCGAGGCGAACACGGTGTCCGTCCTCTTGCAGTCGAAGCGCGATCGCTAGGAATGGCTGAACATCTCCACGGGTGCCCACGATGAGGATGCAAATGTTCATCAGCGGCGGCATCAGCAGCAACTCGTCGTTGTCGTCGTTGCCTGAGGATTTCTTGCTGGGAATGGCTTGTCTTGGCGAGCTGGGCGATTGGAACTCATGTCGAGAATCTTCGGAATGAGACGTCTGCAGGTCGATGGCATCTTCAGGTGCGAACTGCAACTGGATGTGTCCATCTGAACTCTGGTGCGCGATTGCGGCCGCGTGCAGCCCGTCCAGCTCGTTCCCTACGAACGACTCGATCGCAGCAGACAAGCTCGCGCGTGCCGCAGCTTCGGAATTTCTGCGGTGCATTTGCGGGACAAATACAGATGCCAAGCACTGAGCTAAGCTCGCGTGCGTGCTCGATTCGCGTGGAATGAAAATACTACAGGTGTGCGTTGCACAACGGCCAGCTACATTTAGTCTGACCGATTGCGCTGCATGCCGCGACGCCCGATTGCGACAACCAAAGTTAATATGTCCACGTATTAATACCACGCGTAAAACTTTTATGGCTAACACCATGCCGTTATATGTCATGGCGCAGCGATAGCCTGAGCCTTCGACTGTCGAAGATGAACGAACCAAAACTGTATTGAACCTATTATTTGAAACTCAACGCAATGGATTTGTGGCGCGCTGCTTTTTCTCGTCGATATGGATTGCTATTTCGGCAGGGTCAGCGTCGAAACCTGAACCATGTTGAATTTCAATCTGCAGGCGTTCGCAAACCTTTGCGAAGAAGGTTGTGTAGTCTGCTGAGCCCCGTTGATTATCTGCGGATGCTGTCACTGGGGCAAGATCCACAAGTTCTGCTGGGATGTCAGACCACTTGAACTTTCGCATACCCACTAGCAACTCCGCTGGTGCGAACGCAGAGCACACAACTGAGGGTTGGATGTCGTGTGCAATTAGGGCATTGATGAGTCGAAGGTGAACAGAGAAGTAGTTGCCGTCTTTTCCAATTGCAACCCCCGACCATGAGCACGAAGTCACTTCACCTTCTGAGTCATCGTGTCCAAGATGGTGTCTCATGCACTCCAATGCTCTTTCCTCATCAAACTCCAGCACCATCGCAAACCTCGCAGGTTTGTCAACAACTCCATCTGAGATAGCAGTCGTCTTCTCGATGTGAAGGAATGAGCATATATGTGTTATGAAGCTGACATGATCCAATCCAAGAGACCCACTAAGGTCTTGGTTTAGGTCGAGCGATGTTGGCAGACCCAGGATCGCACTGAGCGTGGACGGGGAGAGTTTCAGTGAACACCTCGAGCTGCTCGCGGGATCGTAAAGCTCCAGACTTAACCATCCCGTGGTGTCATGTAGTTCAGCGCTGTCGCTAATGTATGCAGAAATCAAAACCTGATCGTGCCCCACTGCACGAACTGTCTTGAACAATCTTTTGCTCTTGCTCTCGGTGCTGGTCGTATCAACCAGCGAGCTCGAATAGTCTGACAACACCAGGTGATCTCCTCGCCCGTCACTTCGCTGCTCAATGCGGAGATATTCCAACACTATCAGCGCTAGCATGCGACTCCTTGTCTTCTCCATCTCCAAGATTTCTTCTGAGCATTCGTCCTTGTAGACAGTCGGAAGCAACAATTCCTTGTCTTCAACACCCACAGCATGGACCAGATCACTGCTTTCCAATAACAACGAAAGCCTAGCACTGGTTGCGCACACATAGGCGTCGATTCGCAGCATTACACTGCGATCTCCAGATCCGTGGCTTGCAGCCACGTCGAACACAGTAAATAGCGTACGGCCAGCACCAGCCAGCACTTTCACTGTCGTTAGGATCTTCACACCACGTGCACCGGCAACTCCATGGCGCCGCGATTCATCAATTAACTTGGACGCATTAACGTCCGCGTCCCGATCGAATGTCTTCGTCACTGGTGTTGCTTTTTGCTTGGCGTACAATCGGTCACGCAAGAACATCACCTTCAGCGTTTTGGTCGGTCGTAGCTCCATATCTACCTGGGCATCCAGACGAGTGAGGATAATGTGCCGCATCAAACTGTCGATAGACACAGAGGCGATGAGAGAGGCCTTGTCGGGGCCCACCACTTCACGCAGATCGCTATGGCCTCGGATTTCAGCGATGGCGCTACCGCTGGATGCAGGATGATACACGTGAAACTTGATACTGAAGGAATCGCGCTCTCGCACACGATCGGTTGGCGACGCGAGTGCAGGCTTCAAGTCTCGGATCACTTCAGCCCTCATCGTAACGCGCACAACTACATACAAACCGTTGGCACGGTAGCTGCCACGATGGACGAGCTCTTCGGTGTCGTAGCTGTAAATCTTCCGACGGCGCTGATTATCCTTGGTATTATTCTCCCGATCTTCATCGTCTTCTTCGTCGTCACTTTCAGTCTCCTTGTCATCTAGGAGATAAGTGCACGAAACCACAGATACTTCCTCGTCCGCCAAGTTCCGGTCCACTGGTAGGTGGTGTCCAGACATTCCTGGCCCTTCATCCGATGTAGATATTGTCCTCCTGTTGTCGTGAGCAACTGGTTGAGCGACTTCAGTCGCCCAGAATGAACCACAGGGTAAGTGAGCGACCACACACCCGTTGTCGCCACCTCCGCCGTTCGGGTCCCATTTGCAGTAGCGGTTCACGAGATATCGACTGACACTCTTCCGTCCAAGTGGAAGCGCATGTTTCCACGACAACTCCACGGGTAAGCTGGCTTCAATCTCGTGTTCTTGCAGTAGAAGCGTCTGTTGTTCACATGATTCGGGTAACCAAACGCGATATCGAAGAGCACCAGCACCTGCACATTTCCCTGTACTTTGACCTGCTATACTGCCGGCTTTCGGTTCGGGATCACAAAGTTCGGCCTGAACGTACGCGCGCACGACTTGGTTCTTTGTGATCCGTTGGTGAGGATTCTCCATGATCCGTAGTACGCATGGGAATCTGGCAATAATGGGACGTCTTAAGCGATAGCAGCTTATCGCATCCGTGTTCTCCTCTAATGATTTTTCTTCTATTTCGCCATTGCTGGAGTTCGCATCGTCGGGTTTCATAGTAATCGAGTTTGCCCGGCAGAAACTCCGCATTAATACATGCTGCAGTTGGGAAGGTTTAGCATGCCTCGATAAGCGCAGTAGTTCCTGGGCTGCAGTACCGGATAGACGAATCGCGTGGTAAGTGCTCGATCCTGGCGCGTAGAAAGCAGCTTGGAAGTCACCCTCTTCGTGCCGTTCAACGAGTGTGAACACCCAACGCTCTCCTAATCCATCGGTGTGATGATTACCAGGCGCCCGAACTACACGACGTAGTAGTACACGTCCTGGTGCGCTTTCAGTAGTTTTTACGCTGAGTCGAAGCGCAGACACCATTCTCGGCTGGAACTCAGCCACCACCATCGGAGATCGCGTGACACAGTACAAGTGAAGGCGATCAAGCAAGAGAGACGGTATGCGGGGTGACGGAACGAAAACTCGTCGTGCTTCAGCTGCTGACAGCCGACCCAGAACATTCTCCAACTCGACAACCAGCGTTAAAGCAACGGCTTGGGCACAATCGTTTTGTGAATTGCTGCTGTGTACAAATGCGTCAACTTGTACATGTCCTCGAGCAAGCTCCGCAATGGTGAGAGTGGTCAAATATCCTCCAAGTAGTAGAACTCGTCGGTACAACCGCACTGCGTGAGGACGCACCACTAACTCGTACGGGCTTGGAGGCTCAATGGACTCTGGAATATCTTCGAGCCTTCGTCTCTGCAATAGACACAAGCGCGCCAGACGGGCATACGTGTCTTGATGTGACTGTGGCGGCAACTTATTCCCTCTGGTCTCTCCACTCAGGGGCATAGCGGTAGGCGTCAACAATTTGTCGATGTCGTCTTCGGAAATCACCGTGAACCAGCGTTCCCCTGAACTTGGAGAATAAACACTCGCGAATATACGTCTGCACTCGTGGAAGAGGGAGACCACGCATCGCTCTTCCCAGTCGACGCTCTTCTTCTTCTTATGTGCTTGACTCGTGACATTAACACTCGAACTGACTAACAAATGTGCTGTGCGGTACACGCGAACATCCGCCAGCACAGCATCCATAAGTTGCATCACTGCCGAGTCTTCGCCAGCTCCATCTTGTACATAGTCTACGGGACAATTATCAAAAACCACTACGCGCTCAAACAGACCAGGAACTGGTTCGTAGCGGGTGATTTCCGGCGCAAGGAAGCCTGTGCCATCAGCAGCGATTAATCGAGCAGTTCTTGTAGCCGACTCAATCCAGGATGCAAGAGCAAAGAGCAGCCTGCTTGAAGCCACCTGCGATCGTGCAACTACAGCATTGGGCCACAGTGCGTGACGTACGTATCGCTCCAACGCCACCAGGTTCACTGGTGGAATCTTAGTAATATCCACTTGTTGTAGTTTGGCTCGTAAGAACACTGGCTGTGCCAAAAGGCGGCGAGAAAGTCGCCAACTAACCGAGCTTGTCGCGATGTCTCCTTGAGAAGGACCCTCGTAGACCTTCCTTGGTGTCAGCAAGACGATAACAGCCTCCATGACCACCACCATCGCTGGATTTGGTGCGGGGGTTAAGTCACCAAATCCACACTTGGCCTGTTCGATCATTTCAAGCGTAATACCATCTCCCCCTAGCTCCAACCGCAACCGCGTAGTACGATCCAGAGCCAACTTCACGTCTGCATCCACCATTCGACGCTTAGCCTCCTCTTGATAGGCTTCCTCCAGCTGATCGGAACCTTCTTTTGGTCCAAACAAGTCACTACGATTCGTGATGGTGCCTCTCAGTAGCACGCACATTGGTAACGGGTGAAGGCCGCTCTTGATGGTGTCAAAACAGCTAAGAAATGCTCGTTGCGTCACGTCCCGCAGCCCCACATCACCTTCCAGGATGACACTGTGACCCAGCGACACGGCATCTCGAATAGCGTTGAAATCAAAAGCCTGAACATTGTCCTCGACATCCAGAGATCTCCGTTTCGGCGCTGGCAGACGCGTTACTGAAAGAAAGAGCCCTGGTAAAGCCGCTTGCAGCTTCTCAAGTATGACAGTCCGTGCTTTTTGTGGCACATCGTTAGCCACCACGAGAAGCAATGGACGGCGTCGGTGGAACGGGTATCCCTGGGCTTCGATAAGCTCTGCCGAAACAAAGCGCCGAGCGAACTGTTCATCACTGTGGTCGGCATCGCGTCGTTCTGTGATTTCGTGCCGAGTTTCTCTCTCGCTTAACATCCGATAAACAACTAGGAACGGATTGTTCGACGTTAGGCTGGGCTCAAGTAAATGCTGCAGCCGTGTGATAGCTGCAAAGGCCGTAGTCCACTTGAAAATTGCCACTGCAGCTTGCCAACCTCGAGGCATCCGCTCGAATGTCTCGACTCGAAAGTCTAGATCGCCCATGTAAGCATCCACCAGTGCCAAACCGAGTCGAGATTTCCGCAAATATGGTGTTGAAGCAGCCACTCCTGCTGCTGCAAACCCGCCTGATGCATTCATGAATGCTCGGGCCGCTCCAGCAGCGGCATCTGCAATCTTTTGTACTCGCCGAGTGACGCCGACACCACAGCGCAGAAAGCGCGCAGCTTCACGCCACCTTGTGTTTGGTATATCCCATTCGTCGTCGGCATCACTGGTAAAAATCATTAGCATACGCACGAGTCCAAGCACAAGCGCAGGTAGACATGCCACTTGGGACGAAGACTTTATCCCCGTTTTCATCAGGTTTGGAAGCGCGACCATTTCTTGGCATGCTACAGCCAGTTCTTGCAATGCCACAGCGGTCACCGATCGCGCCGCGAGGGCGAGTTGCAGCCGATAGCTCACCAACTTCCTGATTTTGGACATTCGCACGCGCCCAAACCGCCCTCGCATCACCTTCTGAATTCGCTCAGCAGAGCTTTCTTGTAGGCGTCTTCTTCGCTTCGCCTCTGCCAATCGACGAGCAAGCCAACCTCGAGCAGCTCGTTGCAAGTGCACCGACGCTGCATTGTTCCAGTACATCTTCGCAACCCGCCGCCGAACAAGGTATCCACGGACCCCAGCTTGAATAAACGTGCTGGCCACGACGAACTCGATCTTCATCTGCGCATAGATCTCTCGGGCTAGCATGCCACGGGCGAATTTCTGGATTTGAGTCGCGCACAAGTGCTGAACGAGTGGAGCTGCCTGGTCGTGCTCGTGCTGCTCAGAAGCAGCCGCGGCACGAATCGCAGCTTGCTCTTGATCTTCCCGCCGCTGTTGTTCTTGATTGAGACTAGCAACTTCTGTTGTTTGTTCTCTGCTAGATTCTATTCTCTTGGCATGCTGTACAACACATTCCAGTGTTAGGAACTTGGGTGTATTTGCCTTGCAACGGGCGACTTACCGTTGTGTCTTTCACGGCCTTGTGCTGAACTTTGAAGGTGTTGAGCAGCTCCTCCTTCTTCTGGATATTGACTATCTTGCTCTCGTACATGTACTTCTTCTCCTCAAACTCCCGACGAAGAGCAGCCAACTCGCGTTGAGCTTGGATGGTAAAAGTGCGCAGTTCATCACCGTACACCTGTAACTCAACACAGCTCTCGAAGTACGCAACGTCCATCCACTTGCGTTCCATCTCCTCCCTCAACGAGTCCAACAACACGCCCAATTGAACATTTGCTTTTCTCTCTGCTGCTAAAGCTTCTTCAAGCTGCGCGCCTCGAGCTCTTCGTCTTGGTGGCGGAGGACGGCCAAACGAGCGCCATTCGGGTTTGGAAATCGGTCCTAACATGCCTGAGCGTTTCTTAGCGTAAAACTTGCCAGGAACGTCGGACTGGAGCGGATCACCGAGTCGAAGTACGTTCCCTTCTGAGTCTTCAGCGGTGTACGACGACCCAAGAGTAGGCGGAATATTATACGCGTTACCTGACAACTCGACCATGCTAAAACGGCGCTGGGCTTCGTCCTCGGGCACCACTCGACCGTGAATATCTCGCGCGTATCGGCCAAAAGCGGCTTCTTCATGAAGAACCACCACTTCAGCCTCGTGTAGGCGAGCCATGTCCATTTCACCAATCTGCGACGGCAGCACTGAACTGTATTTGGTCTTGCCAGAACGTGGCAACACTCGGGACTTTGGGCGGAGTGCTCCGACCTTAGACGGAGTATTAGGAATAAGCTCTTCGTCGTTCACTACGCGCGTCTCGTACGGTGTTTTCGCTCTTTTTCTATCAGCCAGAGCCTGTGCCAATGTTGCAGCATCCGCCGCTGGTTTCTCAGCATCTCGACTCAAATGTCGGAGACTCTCACGCACGGGTTGAGAGCGCTTGCCACCCACTTGCAGAAATCGGTTCGAGTCCGCAGTGTCAGTTCTATCTACTGACTGCAGATTCCGCTGTTGCTCTGCCATCACTTTTTCTCGGCAGTCAAGGTTAATCGGCAAGATGAAGGGGTTGCGCTCAAGCGTGAATCCCAGCCACTCTGTGAGTCCAGTGTGCTTCACCAGAAACTCCAGGTCGGATGCAAGCTTGACCAGGTAGTTGATTCCATTCCACCTGAACTGTTCCAGTTCTGCTGATGGTTTTGCTCCTGGTTTCTCGGTCGTCCTATGCTTTTGCTTGTAAGTTCTCCATGCAACAATCGCCTCCACGGTCTCCAGCGTTGCCAACCGCAGCAAATCCAAGACATCGACTGTTTCCCCCAGGTGAGCGCCGCTGATGTGCCCTGCTGCACTTGCCCGACCTAACCGCTGCAAGTATCCTTCACGTACCAGGATGCACTTCAACACCTCCAACTCCTATTACATGAAAAGTGTTAGCCGTACAGCGTGTGGTAATAGCATACAGGTCGGTACGTCACCTCTCCAGAATCGAGCTCTTGAGGTCCAGCGTCATTTGCAAATGTCACCGAAGACACTCGAGGCAGCGATACACCCTGGCAACAAAACATTCAGCCGATGCAGCCTGGACACTACCAAATCGACCGACTGACTAACCAACCTTGCCATTCGTTCGCACAGCTTTCTTAGGGGAAGTCTTCTTGGCCTTTTTGATCGGTGGGAACTTCGGTGAAGTTGCATTTGGAGAGATAGGTGCTGTCCTGCGGGACGGAGAAGCCGCTGCACCAATAGCTCTGGGTGATTCATGCAATTGAATGTTGTAAATGGGGGTGCTACTTGAATGACTACATGCATTACCATGAAAACTTACACTTTCGGTTTGCTGCTGGAACCATTTGCTGCTGGCGGAGTACGATCCATGTAGACTGCCGCCACCTCGGAGCTCTACTCGTCTGGCTCGTCACTGTGAAGCCCGGTCTTCTTCTACGGTCCGTGGCAACGTCGAGCTGCGCGTGGCCGCATCCGGATCCCCGCGAGTGTGTCGCTTCGCCACCAGTTTCAAGTCGCGACTGAATTAGTTCAAGGCGGACGCGTGCTGCTATGGGGACAGGGAGGGAATCGATCTAGTTCATTCATTAGTTGGTGGTGTCTGTGCCTATCCTACCATCCGGCACTGGTATTAAGCGGTCGGGACTTGGTAAGGCCGACCGGTTCGATTCATGCTCGAAGGCATCTTCAAACTCGTCATCACCTTCGAAATGCTGCTCCGTGGTGTGATAGCTAGTGTCTTCGTCCGCTTCGGAGGCGCAGGAATTGAACGCATCCGACCGGTCGGAGACCTCGCACTCGGACTCGCGGTTGTCTTCGTGCGCTCCTTCCTGAGATTCGGCTGATGCTTGTTTGCTCACCACGCCCTCGTCGGCCAAATTCGGAGGTTGTTGTGATTCCTGTGACCACGACGGTAGATACTCGAGCAACAGAAGTGGAGGAGCTGCAGACGCAACAGAGAAATCGACACGTTCAGATTTTGGGGCGTGCGGAGCTGTGTCGTCTGGTGGGTTGTCGGGGATGCAGGTCATGTCTGCACGAAATTCGACCATGAACACGTCCGAGCAATTTGAAGAGATGCTGGTGGGTTCGTCAGGAAGTGTACTCGTGGCAACAATCACAACAGGCATTTGGTCGTGCTGATCTTGCTGAATATCGCTACATTCAGCGATTGCTGAATGGACCTGCCCGAGGCACGTTGGATCTACAGCGATGGGGTCAGCAGCAGCTTCAGCGAACGATGAACAGTACTTTTCACCGCGGTGATCTTCCACAACTACGTTTGACTCGCTTTCTGCGTGGATGGGCGCCATTTCGTTCGTATCATCCAGGTCTATGATTTCGAATTCACTCGAATCATCGTTCGTAGATGTACTTTCAGTGCCAAGCCGCTGCCATGGTTGCGGTGGCTGCACAACTCCAGCAACGCTGTCTTGGCCTCCTTCCGGAATATCATCAACTTTGTTTGGCTCTCCACAGTCGTCTTCAGGTGCGGTAAACATTGACATCACTGCCGTAGGTACATCCATTACCGCGTCAAGACTCCTAGTAGCAACTTCTTCCTGAACCATAGAACATTTCTCGACCATTAAATCGGTTTCAAAGAACGACGGGATCGGAGACTCAGACACACTGGCCAAGGGCTCCACTGCGTCGACTTCACTGTCACGCATACTTTTTTCGTCGTCCGTTGTTTCGGGAGTTAAATCGTGTGGAGCTGTCACGATCGCACACCCAATTTCTTGTGAAGGTATTTCCAACTTCAGCGACAGCGGGGCATTCATCCTTTCAGCCATTGAATTCGTTCGTACGATAGCGTCACTCAGCTCTGACTTCTCAAGTGATGTTCCACCATTTGTTGAAGCTTTTTGAGCCTTAAGTTGTTTCGAATCGCCTCCAATTTCATCTTGTTCCGGTATCAAGTTCAAATCTGAGCGCAACTCGGTCTGTGGGACTTTTCCTTTCTCAGGACTTGCAATCGGAGCGAGAGGGACGGTCTCAATCGGATGCTCCTTCACCAACTTCAGGTCAAACTTGGAATTGGCAGAGCCTCGCTTTGACGCGGTCGGATCGGCTATCAATGTGGTTTTGGCTTTCCGTGCACGACTCTCCTCGAGATATTGCCCAGCTAGCACCTCCAGCTTGGCCATACATTTGCCCACGTAAAATTCAATAGCAAGACAGATCGTGCTGGCTTCAACCGTTCGGAAGAGGAAGTCCTGCGTAATTGTTTCGCTAGCTGCAATTCGAGGGGATCCCGGAGAGGCTGGCGCAGGGCTCCGACACTTGAGCAAACAGCACGTATAGCCTTGTTGAAATACGACCGACCATTTCTCGAGATCGGTGTAGTACCAAGAGCTGAGCTCCACTTCTGCTTCATGACCTGTGCAAAATGAAATTCCATGCGACGAAATCTCTAGCGAAGTCGCTTCGGTTGGAGACGACTGCCCCGACATCGCCAGCTTCACGGGGAACCGTAGTAGTTTATCTGGAGCGATGGTCGAGTGTTTCTCGACGCATTCGGACAGCACGTTGAGCCATACCTCATACTGCTCTGGTTCCGCAGCCGCAAATGTCCACGTCCGGTAGAGCGTAACCACGTCAAACGCGTGCATGGTAGGAACGTTTGCACTGTTGCCTCGACTGACTGGACTAGATGCGGAGACCGGTCGAATACAGAGCACTGAGCTCAGATCGATCACCCGTCGTTCCTTTGGAGCGTCTGTCATTCCAGGACAGTGCGTGATTTTGTTGTAGTAGCAAAGAAATCCACCAACTGGGGTCTCGAATAAAACAACAAGCTTTGGGCGCCATGCCTTCCGCAGGTGGAAAGTGCGCGCATTCTGCCGCTTAAGTAGTTGCCCTTGAAACTTGAACATTTTCCCGTAGTGCGTTAACTGGAGTAGCGATACCAATGGTTGAATAGTTTTTTGGGGGAGTGGCACCTTGTCACGAGATAAGCCAGCCATTTGCCGTAATAGTGGTTCGTTTGGCGCTGATGAGAGACAAGATGCGTGCAGCTCGCACAATCCGTTTGTCATAACCCGCGACATGCTTGGATTCGTCCGCAGACTTGGATTCATGTGACTGAGCTCTCCCGAGTTAATGCCGATCATTATATTTGACGCTGATGCTTCATCGGGTTTGCTCCCGCTTTGGTCACTGCACTCGACGAGATTTTGGCACCCGATGACCCGACAGCAAGCATCAATTCGTTGCTTCAGGCTGTCGGCGTCAGTGAAGAACATCAACACACTCGCTCGGCGCGATACTGCGATGCCGGGAAGTGGTATTGTAATATCGGTGCTGCTTGAACGTGGTGTTCGGGTGGGCGAGGTCAGCATTTCTCGAAGAGAAGCATCCATGTATGTGCCGTTCTTGAGGTACCAGATTGCTTCCCGAATGTATTGGGCTTCCAAGCTCTGGAACACGAGATAACTCGGTTGCTTCGCGAGCTGATGCGTCGTTCGGAAACGCAGCTCAAGTCGTGTTCCCGACACTTCACACGATTCCAGATGCTCATACGAGTACGAAAACAAACACGCGCTTCGGTCGTGGCAGTCTGGCGACGGGAACACGCGAATGTGGTGAATCCCTAGCGTGAGTCCCCGTAGATCCCCACTAATGGAGCAGGTAAAGCAGAGGTGTCCAGACCGAATGTACTCGAGTCCAAGACGCTCGCGACTCACTGCATTCTTTACTGGCTGCTCTCGTCGCAACAGTTCTCTTCTTTTGGACATGGGCAGCATCGACGGTTGACTGGATCCTAAAGACGCTCGACGCTGCTGGATTGGCGAGGGCAAGTTTTGTCCGATGAGAACTCCGATGTAAACTTGTTCAGGAGGTTTTTCCAGGTCCGGTAGCGCCAGAATCGCAGTGAAATGTGCTTCAAGCTCTGTGAGAATGGGGAAGACAAATGTAGGGGACGTGGAGCCATCGTCCAGCACAAAGTGCAGCGACTTCTCGCTATGGTCCCACACGACCTCCTTCATGACTCCGATGGGGGACTGGAACATCATCTTGTGCTGATGAACGGTGATGGCGTGGACAGTCTCGGCCGATACTCCGAGGATGATGTCAACTGGCGCCGAGCCCTCGGGCGCAGTACGCATTTTCCCGTGATAGATCGAGGGTTCTTGGACGCTTGGGTTCTCACTTGGCGTGTAGGCATGTTGACGAGATCCCGATCGGCTGGAATGAGCTGAGAAGGAGCCACGCATGTTGCCTTCTGCCTCCACAACACAGTCACACGGAGTGAATTAGCAGACACACTCGCCAAATTCAGCAGGAAGCACAACTGTCCAGCGCTTCTGGCTGGTTGAGCCCTAACAATAGCGAGGGTAACAGCAACACCATGCCTCGAAAAACGTCCACAAATACTGGTCTCCCGATTCAGAACCAAGACCTCAACACCACGTCTGGAGTACTGGGCATTTCACAATCTAAGCAAATCCATTCAATCGTCTTTGCGGTCTGGAACTATGAACACGCTCGAGAAGCAAGCATTGAAGATCCGCTCCGCGCCCTGGAAGTATGGGAACTGGAGCCACATCATCACCAGCAGCTTCGCGTGGTAGAACAGCGGAAGCCACCCGATCTCTCGTCCGATCGCGGTGATGAGGTAGTCGACGGTGACCGCTACACTGAAGTACGCGAGCCACCACTCATAGCGCCGCGTCCGCTTCTCGCCTAGCACTCCAATCGTGACGTAGGCGGGAAATCCGAAGCCCATGAGCGAGCAGCCGCGAGACGCCACGAAGCCTGGCGTGAACATGAAGATGAGTCCGAAGAGCGCCGGGCCCTGGGACCACAAGTCCTTCGCCAAGTGCACGTGTCGCTCCGGCACTACGCGGAACGACACGAGCACGCGAATCAGGAAGTTGGTCTTCTCCTCGGCCTCTGCGTTGACCTTCGCCTCGCGTTCATGAATCCGGTTGGCGTACGGGCTAATGAGCGGACTCAGCATCGTGTACAGCGCGATGTCGCCTCGCGTGAACGGCGAGTGCATCCAGATCAGGAAAATGTTACAGAAGTGCAGCGGCACCGTGAAGAACGAAGTCACAAATGCTGGCAGGAAGAGGGTCACCATGCCAATCAAGCACACCGCCACGGACCAGATGACCCAGTACTTCAGGCACGCCTCGTAGGCACGCCACTCGTAGTCCGGGATGCTGATTTTCTGGAACTTCTTGATCAGTTCGCTGGTAGCCCCGGGTCGGGACGCCGGCGGGGTGGCCTTGGCGTGCTTCGGGTAGAGCCTCTTCTGTCTGACGATGCCGATCGTGTGCAGCAGTGGGTACCCTACAGACAGCAACCCGAAAAGCGGCTCGCTGCTCAGCACGTCGGTCATGGAGCGCGGCAGCCAGTAGAGCGCCTCGTAGCTCAGCGCGAAGAAGAGCGCGTGGGGCAGTAGAATGGCCACCACGCGCCACTTGGCGCTAAGACTGGCGACGAACGCTCGGTACCGGAGCTCGAGCGACCTGCGCGTCCTCACGTACTGCACGCGCGCCTTGTGGAAGTAGCCCTGGCGCACGCACACGCCCAGGAGCAGCACGGTCAGCGCCAGGATGGCCTGGTGCAGCGGGTCCATGCGGCCCACGTAGTCGGCCGCCACTTTGGCGGCTGCGAGGCAGTGGGGCAGCGCCGCCTCGCCCAGCACGGCCAGACCCTGCAGCAGTGGCACGGCCAGCAGCAGCAGGAAGGTGAGCCAGAGCTTGAGGCACTGGAACGAGGCCACGACCGCCGCCTCGAGCGCCAGGCCGATGGCGCCCCAGTCCGCGGGCTGCGCGAAGGCGGCGGCCGCCTCCGACGCGTTGAAGCGGCCGCTCAGCAGGTCGCCGGGCAGGTACTGGGCCAAGAGGCCGCTGGTGGAGGGCAGCGCGTCCTGCTGCGCGAGGAATTCGACGAGGAATTAGAAGATCAGGGCACTGCGGAATCGGTTGGAGGGGGGTCAAGCAGCGTACAGTGAGGATTGGTGCGGGAGACTCGAGCGATGCGGAGGCGAGGGGCTCCTGCTGCTGCGCCTGCAGCTTCGCGAAGAGGAAGGCCCCGCTGAGCGCCGCCAGCGCCGGCAGCAGCACGCCGCGCAGCATTGTCGCGACGGGTCGAGTCGTTCGTTGTGGTGGCCACGTCGCCTGAGTTGGGATCGGCGGTCACTATTGCGAGGATGTAGCCATGCGACGTGTGAACACCTCTCGCACACGTCGCAGATTCCGACGTCATGTTACGTTCAAGTTGTTATTAACAACCAGTTGGTAACACTGTTAACGGTGGTGGGATACGTTACGGATCAGGCGTCACTCACTACGCCGCCGCTTGCCGCCTGTTGCCTCACCCTCGCCGCGAGGTCCCTACCGATCATGGCGCAGAGCGAGGCGTTCCACGAGGCAAAGGGTGGCGCCGGCGGACGCGAGTGCTGCCGTTCTGCGTCTTCGCAGCCAGGTGGAGGCGCTGGTGCACGGACTCGAGAAGGTGTCGACGGAGCTGGATGTGCGCAATGTGGTGTCGACACAGTTCGCTTTCTTCGTGCGTAGCAGTTAGCGCTGCAAAAGCACGACTAGCTGGTTTATTTGGCGGGGGTTTGCAGACTTAGGGCCGTGCATGCTGGCGTGTCCTTTAAGCCAGGGGATGGCGCTAGGTCTGTCAAGCATTTGGACACGTACTCGAACGCACAGCGAGATGAACGAGGCGCGATGTCCCAGGATGGGTTGGTTCGCCTCGTCGCGTGTGAGTATTACCTGAACGACGAGTGGGAACCTGACCACGGTGGAGAGCTTCGCGTTCATTTGAAGAATTCGAAACACTTGCCAGCAAGCCACTGGGAGGTTCCCTCCCAAGCTTGATACGTTGATGGCATTTCGAAGTCTTGACGTCGAGCATGAAGTGCTGCCGACGTATCGTGAACGCAAGGCTGTGACGATTTGGTACTACGGTAAGGCGACGGAAGTGTCCGCAGGATGCGCAGGTATAGCTGTCCCGCGCGCACTACCCTCGGTCACAGGAGAACAGGCCGTTCATGCAAAGCAAGCTTCAATTTTCGTTGCAATTCCCAGATATCGAGACTCGGAATGCAGACACACCGTCGACAACTTGCTAGCACAAGCGAGTTTTCCTGATCGAATTTCCGTTGGCATTTGCCTGCAGGTGGACGACGACGATGATACCCAAAAAATGCAGTGTCTCAGGTCCGTGTGCATCGGATAAATTATCGTGGAGCTGCTGGCCCGTGTGTGGCCCGTGCGCAGGAACAGCAACTGTGCCAGGATGAAGAGTATTATCTACAGATCGACAGTCACATGCGCCCCGGATGGGACTCTTGATCAGTGAGCTCGAAAAGTGTTCATGAGCAAAGCCCATATTGACGACGTATCTGCTAGGTTGGGGCTCAGGCCTTTTAATAACCGCAACGCACGAATCGACTCATCACACTAGCAAGAGTTGACGCCAAAGAAGCAGAAACAGAAGCTATGCACCTGTTTTTCGGGGACGGAGTTTTCTTTGGATTTTATCCAGTCTTTGGGCGGATGCCACCCAGGTGCCATTATTCTCCAATCGAAGTCGTGCGCCGCACGAAGAGAAGCTCTGAATTTCGTGGCCTACATTTGAAGAAGCAGAAGCTACGCCCTGCCTCGATTTGTTTATTTCTCGTAGGCTACGCGGCATGGACGCGGTCACAGGCAAGCTCTAACTAAGCCGTGCTTCGCCCGGAACAGCCCTGGATTTTCATTTGCGGACAGCACAGCACAACAAGAGATAGATTCTTGCTGTAGTAAAGTACTGTTCTCATCTTTTCTTTAATATGAAATAGGTAGTTTAGTTGTTTCTTCCACCGCACGACTGCCCCAAACGGATATACTACGTAGTAGTAAAGTAGTCGGAGACTGCATTGCAATCCTAAATGGGAAATTCGCCTTTACTTTTTGCCAGTCACATTCCGAGAGAGCACTGCCTGAAACTGATACTCGTTTACTTAGAAGTAGTAGGTAAGACTGGACAGGTATATGGGTGTGCACAAGGAACTATGTCAATAATACGGATGTGTTAGCTCGCGCGGACCGTACGATGAACCAGAATTGTTATTGGTCAGATCGTTTTATTCTACACCCAAATCGTTGCACTTTCGAAACCTAAGTCGCACATTTTTATCAAGAAATATTGGTATTCCATGAATCTTGAGAAATTGCCCTCAAGTCACCTATGTTGTAAAGTTTCGTGCTACAAAGAAGCAGTCAAGGTCTAGTTCAATTCATTCGTGGACCATGACATGCATTCTCTTATTTTTCATTTTATTTTCCACGGTGCACTCTAGTTCTCCTCCGTACCTGCAGTTACGGCCGTATTATATTTTTTTTTCTCTTTTAGTGGATTATGATATAGTATCTGTTTACAGAACTACAGCTATTGTTTACCTGACACTCCCAGATTGAAACTCATGTTGCGCACCTTAGTTTACCTACGTTGGACAACGCTTCACCAAGTAAAACATCCACAGCCTAAACGATAAAGGTGTCGCTCCCCGTGGCCACCGAATGTGAGCGTCGTACCACGTATTTTCTGTTGGAGTAATGGACCTCGCAGAGGAATTAGGACAGAGGAGGACAGTATGTCATGGGCACGTAGTTCTCAAATTTCCAAGTCAGCCTAACCCGCCCCGTCATCCGAAGAGCCAAACCATGAAGTTCCTACCCTACGTCGTCGTTCTCCTTGCTGTCGCTGCTGCCGTTGCCACGTGGGACCTGGGAGAACAAGCTGCTCCGCGTTCCACATCTGTGAGGCCATGCGACGTGGTTGCCTGTGGCCCATCCAACTCCGACAACTCCCCGTGCATTATGAAGTAGACATCATGTGGGTGGCTGAACAAGCAAAGCAAATCAAGGCATACACTTCATTGGAGCAACCAATTTGAGTTTATTTACAACACAAACAATACAAACCATGCACTCGACTACTCAGTGAATCATCAAAACGAACGTGCCAGACAAACACATATTGTGTGTTAATGAAGTCCGCGGGAGCGGGACGGCGTCTGTGGGGAACAAGACCAGAGCTCGGAAAAATAATTATTTTTTTTTACTGAGAGGGTGGGGCAACTGTCGCTGGACTCTGTAGTACCCGCGGCCACGACAGGATCACCCGTCACCTCCATCCTTAGCTTTACGCCATTTGACGAGCAAAACCATCTCTGCAGTTAGAGCCCTTGTTCGACTCCAGGTACTGCCCACGTCCAAGGCGGCCAGCATCCAGCTCTTCGTGCCCACTCCTGGCCGTGGTCAACAACGACCACCGCTGCAGAACGGCAATGACGCCGAGAAGAAAATCAACAGGCAGTATCATACTGCAGGATTCCTGCAGCAGTGAAAAGAATCCTGCTCAACCCGAAATTGCTGTGATTTTCCTAACTTTTTGTTATTGTTAGCAAACTAATGATGTTAAGTAAATAACATATTAAGAGACGAAAGAATAGTGGGTCAATGTCGTGGACATGGGAGGTAGCTTACCTATGGCGGCACGCCTGAACTAGGTCTGCGACTTGGCTGGGAACACTTGTATTGTGAAGTGCAGCTGCAAGCATTGATGCAGATTGCAGTGACATGGACGACCTCGAGATTGAGATAATATCTCGATCAAGGCGAAAAACATTTCTTGTCGTTGAGGCCAACTGGCTGCATTTCTCGGCCTCCACCTCATCGATATCTTTATTCGCTTCAGCATGCGACTTATTATCTCGGTGCACTGCCGCCATAACTCTTGGATTCCACTTGACGCTGGGAAATGTTTCGACGATCAATTCGGCTAGAATACATGTACATGAAAAATACACAACAGCTGGTGTCGGAAGTGGTAGTACTACCTGTACACACTGCAGTACAAAGAAACGTCAAAATAGGGATATTGCGAAGTTCTCGTCCACTTCTGCCGCAGCTCATCATGGCGGTCACGCACAGTTTCATCTTGCCAAACTAGGCAATCACCGGGGGTCACGCACCATAGCGCTCTTGCGTATTATGCATATCACCCAATTCTATTAGCAACCATAATAGCTCAATCGAGCAGCCCTCCCGGTTTAAGTGACAGTGACAGCGATCTAGTATTATCATATACTTCTTTTCGCACGCTCACCGTAAAATCCAGAGCTGTTCCAGGCGAAGCACCCCGATGTTTGCGTTGCTACGAATCCATTGTAGTTCTCACACGTCGGAGCTTTTTACCCCTGGACTTGGCCTGTCGACGCAGCGAGTTCAAGAGCTTCCTGTGCGTCGGGGATGAGCTCCTTCCGGTAGTTTCTCCAGACTGTATGCTGGTCACCTGTCTTTCAGGGATCTTTAGCGCCTGGAAAACATGGTGCTCACTGAAGCCGGACTTGAGCCACGCTAGCGTTTGGACTTCCACGCACTGCTGGTAGGTGGAGCGGGTAATTTGGGTGCGTCGTGAGCGTTTGAGGAGTGACTCTTTGCATCCCAGCGTCGTCTTCACGTCGCCGTACGATTTCCCAGTATTTATCCCCCACTTGATCTTGGCCGGCTTCGACACCGCCAACATCGAGCGCATCTTGGTGGAGGCGGTCGGGCCCAGCTTCTTCTTGATAGACATGCCAAATATCGCTCGCTCTTCGGAGAATGTACCTGGGTGTATCGTACTCTTGGCCTAGATGGAGTTGGCCGCTGCCGACGCTGCTACGAGAAGTACAGCTAAGATCAATATCAAGATCTGAGGACGGATCCTCAAAAGGCCTTCGACCAATCCGTGCAAAATTCGTCAACATCATTTTCATTTAACGATGGATGCACGAATTATTGTATGGGCCTGGAGATAGACAAAGGTTCATGGAACACGCTGCCAAGTTGGCCTTAGCTGCTCTCGAGATTTTCCGGGAGCACATTGAAAATATGACAGGGGCGTACGAGATCTAAAGCAAGTCCGTATAAAATGACGCTAAAACTCCGTTCGTTTCAGACGGCACGAGCAGACACGATAACAATACTGCATCGATGAAGCCATGGATTCCAAGAAGCGTCCGTGAGCGGCCGCCATGCTGCTCCTTGACGGCAGAGCGGAAACTCCTCGCGGTTTGGTTCGTCCTGGGTGTGCTGCCCCTCGCTCTCCAAACTCGAAGCTACGTGCAGTTTGTCAAGCCGCACAAAATGTCTGCAAAGCTCGTGGTTGCCTCCGATCAGCCAAAGCAGACAGCAAATCTGACCGAGGTATGCCCTGTGACGGCTTTCGTGCTGGCTGGAGTCTGGTGGAATTTCGAAACAACTCACTACTATGATACGGACCAAGGTATCGTCTGCCATGCTGTAGTGCCGCAGTACAATTTGCACGGCAACTACTTTATCGGAAGCTCGAGCGTGAGTCCTTATCGAACGACACCGTCTGGTTGCGACGACAACAGCTTTGCGTTTGAACAATACCTGTACCACGGCTCCATCGGGTACTACTCGTACTACGAAGGGGAAGTCGGTACGTATTGCACCAAGGATAGCACTGCCTACATTACGGTTGAGGTTCTTGGCACGTACGATATCAATGGAGCTGCATTGGCTGCTGATACAGGAAGCACAAAAACTCGGTTATCTTACTGGTATGGCATCGTGGGTGTAATCTGGCTCGTGTATCGCGCTCTGACGATCCGCCGAAGTTGTGTCTTGTGCAAACGCTACGGACAAAGGTGCGATGAATTAAGAGAAAGTCTTAATCAGCAGCAGGCCATGCTCTTCGTACAGGAAAGCTTGCGTTTATCCGCTCATGGAGCGACGAATTATGAACGAGCCGCGCTTCTATACTTGATTGTGGAAGGCATCATGACCGACTTGTTCCTCATCATTGCCAACGACGGCTGGACTACCAGAGTGCAATACGCATCGTTAGGCTACAATTTATCGGGGTTGATGCTGCTGCTATTTGAAATACTCGAAAATACGAACTTGCTGAAGGAGAAGTGGAGGCTGCGGATCAAGCGAATTTTCTTCAGCTACGAGACTGCACTTGTGGGAGAGTTTGTCAGCGCGTTAGCGTTCCAAAGCTTCCTGTCTGGTTTGAATGGCTCGGATCTCAAGAGATCGAAGGACACAGCCCTTGTGGTGTCGTACTACTTCTGGAGTTTGGTTTGTCACGGCATTGTTGTACTTGTTGTCCTCTTGATAATTTTATCCGTGCGGGCACCATGGGCGCTAATGTATGTGTGGCATAAGCATCGCAGTTTAGCAGTGTTGTCTGAGCCCTGTTGTATCGATACGGCGGTGGGAGTACGGAGTCGAATTATGCTCTTAGCAGGCTACAACTTCGAAGACGGTAGACTATATTACACGACAGCAGCTTTGAAAGCTTTCGGCATGTTAAAGATGGAAGAGCACGGCGCTGAGTATTTGGTTTTGCACAAATTGCACTGGTTCGCGGTTCCAAGAGATAATTTGATTGGGATCGGCGTGATCACGGAGGAGCGAGTGGAGCCTTGTCATGAACGACCTTGTACAGGAATTGTCAGCTTTCTAGATAAGCGTTTGGGCGGTCCATCAATCCAGATTCAATGCTTTCGTCGCAGTCCAAAGCATAGTCGTGTCAAAGTGCTGGCCGGAAGTGAGAGGTTAGATGAGATTCCTTAGCGCGCAGGATTACAGAGCAACCCTTCTCTACTAAACGCCGCTCCTGTAGGGACTTCGATCCATCCAAGTTGCGACTCTGCGAGCTTTATCCTTCGCCAATGCATTGGTGCTATTCTCCACGGAATAACCCCGTCCTCGATCCGACACAACAGAAGCCTCGAAAGCACCACCAACTCACGCACGTTTCAGTGAAATCTCAAAACCGTGATGGTCCTCCTACGGTCGTCCATCTTGGTCATGTAAAGCCACCAAGTGATCGACGAGGAAATAAATGCAAGGGGCAACCTTCAAACGTTCTGCAATGCTGAGGCGAAAACTACACTGAAGGATGATCATGCCATGGGTGATATCACCTTTGCCTCCTTCTTAGTGGCATTAGAAGCAGATAGCGCCTTGCGTTGCCTCGGCGGTTGGTGAGCACCGCATTGTCGCACAAATGTCTGGGTGGGCAGGACAACGCCTGGCATCGCCCGAACTCTCATCGAGAAATCTGACAAGACAAGGAGATTTGGTGCAAGGCTTCATTCAATGTTCGAACTAACGAGGAGTTTCCGCTTTCTTGACAAGATCCCATGAGTGGCGTCGATGCAAGTTGCAGGCTTTCATCGCCCTCTAACTCATAGTCCATTCGAAAGGTTGACTGGACGTGACAGATTCGACGAATCTTTGTAGCTCAGCAATTTCGATTGGTAGGGCGGCATGAATAAATCTAGGGAATGTTCAGGTCGACGATCGCCTCGCTCTCAATTTAAAAACCTGTTGCTCGTGTTTAGCCCTGACATTCTCAGTCGTGGCGATCAAAAAAGCTCATTCACGGAGAGGTCAAGTGTTCTATCCGCGTAGGTGCCAAGTCGCTCCCACGAAGCTTCAATTTTGATTAAAATAGGAAGTTGCTGTCAAACCGTTAACTTTGAAACTATGAAGGGCTCCTCCTAAGAAATAAACTAAATTTTTGTTTGTGTAGGGAATTGAACTTCATCCTTCCCTGAATTGGAGCTACAAAAATCCACTTTGGTCGCAATCGGAAACTTGGCGCTGCAGGGCCGGGGTGATGATTCCTGCACCGTAGACGACGCAGACCACGAAACCTATGCCCGTCGATGTCAGCCAAACGAAGTCACCTAGAACACAATGAAATCCTGTATGTAAATCACCTTTATTCCAACTCAACGTCGTTATCTCACACTTCAGCAATACTAAGGCGACAACTTTCCGTTTCTCCCCCCACGTCTCTAGGAACTTCCTTATACTTCGCTGTTTGTTTCAACTGCAATGACGGCTGCTCCACAGTCGCTACATTCTCGTCGTCATTGCTCGTGCTACTTTCGGGTGAGCTCTCCTTTTGCGCCACAACTTGTGCCAGAGGATGGTGGTAGAGATACATGGAGATTACCAGCACCCCAAGGCCGCAAGCAAACTCAAGCGACGGCGAAAAGGCGAAGAACATCATGGAAAGCAGTGTGGTCAGCATCATGGCCATCGAGTGCGAGTACACACAGGCGATGTTGTCCAGATACTTGAGGATGCAGGCCATGAAGATGCCTCCGATCGAGTTCACCACCACCACGATCACCGTCCACCCGCTGTAGCCGTGAAAGAACCCGTCGGTAACCAACGCCTTCCCATGCACTAGCAGCCCCACCGCGTTGAACAGCACCCCAAATCCATACATCTGCAGACTTTGCCACAGAAATGGACAGTCCGACTGTCTTTTCAACGTCCACTCGGCGAACACACTCGCACACGACGACAACGTCACGCCGACGAGTGCCAGTGCCAATCCCAGCGCGAAATGCTGCGAGTTCTCAGTATTGACGGGCTTGAACCGGTCGGACTGGCTGGTCAGAACCCCCAGCACCAGCAACCCGATCGCCAATTTGTGCAGCTCCGACAGCGGGCTCTTCAGCACGTAACGGAACAGCACAGCCGTGAGCAGAATCTTGAGGTTCCAGAGCACTGAGACTGTCGCAGCGTCCAAGTACCGCAGCACAACGTAGTTGAGATTACTCTCCAGAGCGTTCAGCAGGGCAGGGACAGCGTAGTAGCCGATTTTTCGTAGTTGAAACTGGTTGGGGACTGGCGTGTCCGAGACGACGATAGCAGCCAGCATGGCTGCGAGCTTGACCACTTCAATGAGGAACGTGACGGTGACGCTGCTATATGGCATGAGACCGTCGACTTTGGATGCGATGATGCAGAGGTTCCCAGAGCACAGGAAGACTGCAGCCACCAGCATCAATGCTAGCATTCGCCCACGCTCCATCACGCTTGAGATCAATGCTGGAATACTAGAAGTGAGAACCATTCGATCATCCCGTTAGGGGTGAGAGAGGGAGCGACAATCGGAACTTGCACTTCGATGGTCGAATGGAACCATGTGCCACCCACTGCCATGCGTGACTAGCAAATACCATGAACCGACTTGAACAAGGCCCGGGAGCGCTGAGAGTTGGGGTTTCGTGCTCGAAGCTTGGATTCTTCGTCATTAACTAGCAGAAATATCCATTAAGATAAATAACGTTACTACGGAATTGCGTGCGGTACTTGTGGGATTTCGTCCAGCCTCTCAGACACAGCTAGTACTCGGAACGTATGCCTGTTTGGCGCGCGTTGGTGACATTGTGGCTGAATCGAAGCACCTCCCAGCCTCCTGTCGAGGAAACTAACGATGCCCGTGCAAGGTCTTTCGTTGCAAGGTTCCACACGTGGGCCTGTCATCACTCCGATTCCGATCAAATTGTCCCTAGGAACTGTAAACCAATGCAACTTGTGGAGAACCAGATATTCCACCCCGTCCTCTTCCATCTTCAGCATGCCGAATGCCTTCAGAGCTGCTGGTTTGTAGTATAACTCTCCATCGTCCCACCTGTAGCCTCCTAAGAGCATAATTCGACTGCGCACCCCCAGAGCTGTGTCAATACAGCACGGCTCCGAAAATACTGCCAACGATCGGTGCTTGAACCACACAAACAGTATCGCCCAAGGAATTCTCACACTCGAGATGATGGAGACGACACAAACCACTACAATGGCGTGGCAAATCAAGCTCCAGAAGTAGTACGAGACTGCCAGCGCCGTCGGTTTTGATCGTTTCAAGTCGGATCCATTCAAACCGGTAAGGAACATCTGAAACACGAGCGCACTCACGAATTCCCCGATCAGAGCCGTCTCATAGCTGAAGAAAATGCGCTTAATTCTCAGTCGCCGCCTCTCGCTCAGCCAGCTCATGCTCTCCAACATCTCAAAGAGCACCAGCATCAACCCCGACAAGTTGTAACCCATCGACGCGTACTGCACTCTGGAAGTCCAGCCATCATTAGCGATGATAAGGAATAGATCCGTCATGATTCCCTCCACGATCAGGTAAAGCAGTGCTGTCCGCTGGTAGTTCGTAGCCCCATGTGCAGTTAAGCGGATACTCTCTTGCACAAACACCATGGCTGCCTGGTAGGTGAGACTTTCCCCCAACTCATCACATCTTCTCCCGTAGCGTCTACACGACACAAAACTCCGTCGGATCATGAGCGAGCGATACACCAACCATATCGCTCCGGCAATGCTATACCAGTACGACCTTCTGGATTCTGTACTGCCCGTGTCTTTCGCCAAAAAGGATCCATTGATGTCGTACGATCCGAGAACTTCTACGATGATATACGCCGTCGTCGACTTTGCACAGTACGTCCCCACTTCGCCTTCGTAGAATGAGTAATACCCGATACTCCCGTGATACAGATACTGCTCGAAAGGGTAGCTGTCGTTGGCGCAACTGGATGGTGTCGTGTGGTACGGAGTCGTTTTGGAGCTTCCGATGAAGTAGTTGCCGTGCAGGTTATACTGCGGCACCACCGCGTGGCACACGATGCCTTGGTCCGCTTTGTAGTAGTGAGTCGCCTCGAAATTCCACCAGACCCCCGCCAGCACGAATGCCGTGACAGGACAAACCTCGGTCAAGTTGGCCGTCTCCTTCTGCAGGTCAGGAGGGACTACGAGGATGTCGGATATTTTGTGCGGTGTGACAAACTGGAGGTAGCTTCGTATCTGCAGGCAAAATGGCACAACGCCCATAACGAGCCACATGCCTAGCAGCATGCGCTGTGCTGTCACCCATCCAGCCGCTGCCTGTAGTGCTGGTGAGTACGTTTCCCCAGCTTGCTCATCACCAACAACTGGATCAATACGCTTGAGGTTTATCAGAGCGAAGTCGGAATGCGATCGTCATGCTCGCTCCAACGTCCGCCCGAGGTGAAAACTACTCGAAACCGATTTGCTCAAAATAAAGGAATCATGTGTGTACAAGCTAACACAAGGTGACGCAAAATGGTTTCCCTCACACTTTCGTCATATGCTCTTCGTGTAAGTGATCCACAATGCACTCGCGATAGCGATAATATGAGCTTCCCTCCCTTTCTGTGGTTTATGTTAATTAAGCGAACGATCGGTCGATGAACAACTCACCGATGAAAGTGCGTTGAACCACCCACACCTCTTGGACTCAGCGAGATAGTGTGCTGGCTCGTCGAATGGGGGTTAATCAAGGGGCGTTGGCATTTTTCCGATGGCGTACGTTCGAGGGTGTCTACAAAGATCACATGGCTACTTCTAACCTTTTTTTGCAGTATTTCCTTACTGTGTAGGATGCTACAAATGGTATCAAAAATACACAATGCTTGCGTTAGGCTGGCATCGTTCTCGGTGTCTTGATCCGAAGTTCAGCTCTGCAGCACAACGCGAGTTGAAAATGGCTACTTTGGCCCTACATTGCCATTCATTCCCCTGACGAAGTTGAGAAAATTACACATGAGCCAAAGTACACTTTACAATGTTTTGTTCCGTGTTTATATATCTGTTATTGCTTCAGATGCCGTCGCCTGCCACACTTGGAGTAAAAAAGGCTTGGGTTGGCGACGGGAGAATTCCATTGTTTGGTCCAGACCAGGCCATAACTCTATTTACCCGTATACTCCTGATGTGGTGAAGATAGCTGGCTTCGTGGGAAGGCCCCCCTAGTTTATGGTCGAGGAAACTGATGATGCCCGTGCAAGGTCGTTCATTCGAAGGCTCCACGCGCTCACCCGTGATGGCTCCAAGCACTATAAAACTGTCTCTCGGGGCTGTAAACCAGTACAACTTGTGCAGAATCAAATATTCAGCTCCGTCTTCCTCCATTGTCAACATTCCGAACGCCTTTAGCGCTGTGGTCTTGTAGTACAGCTTTCCGCCGTGCCAACAGTAGCCGCCGAGTATCATGAGTCGGCTGCGCGGCCCCAAAGCGGTGTCAACGCAGCACGGCTGAGAAAATATTCTCAATGATCGGTGCTTGTACCACACGTATGCCATCGCCCACGGCACGCGTACAGACGAAATAATTGCGATAATTACCAACACGACAGCGCCATGGCAAACTAGACTCCAAAAGTAATAGGAGACTGCGAGTGCAGCTGGCTGTGAGCGCTTGAAGTCTGATGCGTTCAGTCTCGATAGAATCGTCTGTAGCACGATAGCGGTGATCAGTTCCCCGACTAAAGCTGTTTCGTAGCTAAAAAACATTCTTTTTATCATCAATCTCCACCTCTCGCTCAACCAGTGCAAGTTCTCCAGCATTTCAAACAACACCAGCATTAAGCCGGAGAGGTTGTAGCCGAGCGAAACATACTGAGCTCGGGATGCCCAGCCATCGTTTGCAATGATGAGAAACAAGTCTGTCATGATTCCTTCGACAATCAGATAGAGCAACGCAGCTCGCCTCATATTGGATGCGCCATGAGCGGATAGGCGCAAGCTGTCCTGCACAAACACCATGGCTTGATGTTGGTAAAGGGTTTCGCCCATTTCATTGCATCTTCGACCGTAGCAAATGCAAGACACGAAACTTCGATGAATTGTAAGAGAACGATATGCCAACCAAATCGCACCTGCAACGCTGTACCAGTACGACATCCTCGATTTCGTACTACCAGCGTCATCCGCCAAAAATTTCCCATTGATATCGTACGTTCCGAGAACATCTACAGCGATGTAGGCGATGCTGTCAGTAGTGCAGTACGTTCCGATCTCGCCTTCGTAGAACGAGTAGAAACCAATACTCGCGTGGTACAGGTATACCTCGAATGAGACGCTATCGTTAGCGCAACTAGGAGGCGCCGTATGGAACGGGGTCGTTTTCGTTTCCCCGATAACGTAGTTCCCGTGAGTATTGTATTGTGGAACTACGACATGGCAAACCGTGGTGTTACCAACCGTGTAATAGTGAGTTGGGTCGTGATTCCACCACACTCCTGCCAAGATGAATGCTTTCGCAGGACACCTCTCCGCTATATTCGCTGTCTCCTTTGGTAGGGCGGGTGGCGGCACGAGCTTGTGGGGTATGGTGTGAGGTTTGACGAACTTCAGGTAGCTTCGTGTTTGTAGTGCCAGAGGTAGAACTCCCTGGAGCAGCCAGACTGCCAGCAGCATGCGCGGTGCTGTGAACCACCGCCCACTTTTTCTTGTCTCTGGCTGACGGAAAGGCCGGGGCTGGGAGCTTTTCTTCGGTGCCACTTGCACCACTGTAGGTGACGCTGGTGCCAATGGATTGAACACGAGCATGGCGGACGGATAGGTTATCGTGTCCGCTTGCCTAAAACGGCTCCACAATAGATTCAAATTATTATTATAGTGGATAACGGATCGCGATTTGGAACTTGGGCCATATTACCGTAGGGCGGGTGGAGAAATCGAACGCATCAACGAGTTGGTCGTCCCGTTTTAATTCCACACAAGCGTTAATGTTTTCAGAACAACTTACTGGTTTACCCTTCATTCGTCACGAAATACATTCTAAGCAGGGATTGGTAGTAAAATCAAGATTAGTACAACACAATACTAACACTATAGAACAATTAGAATTCATATTAATACAAGTCCTAAGTATTATCGTTAGTACTAACACAAATTTTGTAAAAAAAATCCACGATATTAGTACTAAAAAACTACTTAATATCCTACTAAATTCCAGGTTGAAGTTCAAGGTCAATATCTTCAAAAGACGCGCGCAATGGATGGCAAACGGGTGCGTTTTCCTCCCTGAAGGTCGCAACCGGGTCCGATGTGGTGCTCCAAGGCTGATTGCTGTTTGCCTGATGTGACGGGCACCGTGCTGCATCTACGGTCATCCTGTTCATCATATCTGCAGCAATGAATTTTGGGGAGAGGCTGAGCTTTCCAAACGATACGGCTAGCACTAATTCTTCATCACAACGACGACGACATTGATGAGGAAATGCGAGCGGAATCTGTGGTAAGGCCTTTTTGGTAGTTTTAATTTACTATTAGTAACTATTTTAGTAATATCACACTTTCCGCACTCCTAATTAGTAATAATTATATAGTTAGTAAAGCTAAATCGTCTGACGAATTATTAATATTTCAGAAGAAGTGAGATCGATATTACTACCATTTACAATCCATGATTCCAAGTTACATGTACCGTATTCCTTCTGTGCTTACTGGCATGATTTGCTACTATTTGTCGTCCAAATATTGATCAACAGTAATTTTCGACAAGTGCAACGGTAGCTGCCAAGCCAAATATTGTATTACGCGCTTACCACTCGTCAATATCGTCGCCGTCATCGCTACTTAAGTCGCCATCAAAGTCGTCATCAGACGACAGATCGCCTACAGTCTTGTCTGCCATGGTGAACTCCATCAAGAACGCCTCTTGTAGCGCTGCTGGCTGGGCGCACGCACTTGAGAGTTTCTAGGCGGGGGTCAGCACACAGCAGCTCTACCTGCTATTTGTTTATGCTCCTTACGCCACTCATACATCAGTTTTCGCTTCTGCTCCCTTGCGTTGCCTGTCAACTTCGGGAAGTACTTGTCCAGCGTGGCGTCCACTTGTAGTTAGCGAAAAACTCAACTATCTCCAGCTCCTCAGTCTTCGTCAAGGAGTTTTGAGCATACTTCGGCTCTTTTCGGCCGGCGTCACCCACGCGGCTGCGTCCTGTCGGCTTCCACTCCACGCCGTCGGCTGTGCGCTCCCAAGTCAACATTGCTAGTGAGAAAGTTGTGGTCGGGCTGAACTATCAGCAAGCACATAAGCAGCAACTGTATTAACAACTCTTGAATTTGATTGGATTTTTCAGTAAAAAGAATCAGTCAGTAAGCACATCAGGAATACATGTACAGGGCCACACCGAAATCGCAATTAGCAAGACAGCTACAGTCAGGGATTGGTAGTAATATCGATTTCGCCTCCAAACCAATATTAATAATTCGGAAGATGATTTCGATCTACTAACTATATTAATATATTATGGTTCGTGAAAATAACAATATAGTTACTAATAGTAAAATCAAACTACTAAACGCCCTTACCACAGATTCCGCTCATCCGCTCAATCGCTACGTAATCGTGATGAAAAATTAGCTGGCGCTAGACTCGTTCATTTATCGTGCGTGTACGGAGGGGACGATGTGGACATGTTGAAAAAGCTGAAAAATCTCATCATGGACGCCTACGACAGCGTTGACGAAATCATTCGATCCCGTATTTGGGTCCAGCATGATTTCGACATATTGGAGTCGGTGAATGAAGCGCTCAGCCAGCCGAAGACAAAGACCCCTACCAAAACTGAATGGAGAGGAAGAAACAGCTCGCCACTGCCTTCACCGGGATCTACTCGGGTTCTGCTCATGACGAGTTCAAGAAGTATCTGACGCGGTGTTGTAATTAATACCACACCAAGCCAGCCATGTATCTCGCTCCATACGCGGCCATCATACAGAGCTCGGGTAATTGGTAAGAGCCGCGTTCTGTCCGAGCTAGCAAAGAAATGCGCCTGTGACGTCACTGGAATTTAGTAGGATATTTAGTAGTTTTTTAGTACTAATATCGTGAGTTTTGTTCCTACTAAGTTTATGTTAGTACTAACTGCTGTACTTGGAATTATAATACTGTTATTATTAAATATATAGTAATGTTAGTGTTGTATAGTACTAATCGTGATGTTACTACCGATCCCTGACTACAGTACTGTACACTTAGATACTCACGGTGGCGATACGTTATCGCTAACAACACAGCTCGGATGAATTGGACACATGGACCGCACTGCTTGATAGATAAATGTCACGAATAGTCGTCAATGAAGGCGGCGGCGCGTCAACGCCATCGAGTTCACTCCAACGCGCTCGCGGTGAAGATGCAGGTGGACTCGACCGAGGCCAGCACCGAGTGGTTCCGCAAGATCGCGGACGCGCGACGAGGCCCTGGTGGACACTTCGCTCCTGCGGACCTGGAGGCTCGGCCGAGGACTAGCGTGTGCGTTGCGCTGCCGAGACGTCGCGCACAGGTAGCTAGCATGAGCTTGACTCTAACATGAAAGACACGCTCGAGCACCACCCTGCTTTTCACGAAGGACCAGCATCACGGGCTCCGGTGTGGTTCTCTCCAAAGCTTCTGGTCGAAGCGCTGTTCGTACTTGCCTTCGCGGACAAGGAATTCGCGCAGTACATGCAGGTGGACGATGTCGCGGGCAAGCGCTGGGTCTAGAGAGCCGAGTGGATGATGTGTGACAGGCTACTGTCACACGGGTGCCACCGCGAGTGCGCGGTGGCCAATCACAGTCCCGTATAGGTTTAATGGTTGGGACGGTCTCGAGTGCCGCGACAGTCCCAACACTCAATCAGAGTCTTATTTCCTACGCGCCTGTGCAAGTCGGTAGCGGCCTCAAGCCCGTTACACCTGGTAGCACTTTGTGATCCGTCCAACGACCAAGATGAACGACACGTCGATGAACGACGCGTCCACCCTCGGAGGGGCGACCGGCATGTCGCTTGAACACGCCAGCTTTCCTCATCTGTCGCTGTTCGAGTGGGAGGCACTGCACAGACTCGCTGCAGTGTCAGGTGACGGTGTCGTCAAGACACTACTGACTGCCGGCACGGAACAACAACAACGCCTGGCTGCCCAGGAGTTCATGGCACGTGAGCTCGCTGACCTTCGTCAGCGTGCGACGACTCCCACGTCGACCAAGAACAAGACCGACATCGTCAAGCTCGATGTCTCCACGTACAGCGGTGAAGGTAAGGGCCGCCTTCACCTGAACCGCTGGTTCTGCGAGGTGGACATTGCGATTGAAGCTCGGCAGCTGTCTACCGAGCTCGCGCGCACTCGCTTTCTCCTGTCCAAGCTGGCAGGAAAGGCAAAAGAATGGGCGCTCGGCAAACTCGTCGCCGACGCCTCCTGCTTCCCGACTATGGCATCCATGAAGGCAGACCTGCGACTCGCCTTCGAGCCGCCCCAAGATGAGAGCGTCCAGCGATCAGCCTTCTTGTCGTTGAAGCAAGGACACATGTCCATGCTCGAGTACATCCAGCGCGCGCGGCACCTCGTGTCGTGCATCACATCGCATCCAGTGGACATGGTTACACAAGTCCATGTCTTCATATCCGGCATGAACGCTGGCTACCAGCGTTTCTACCTGACTCGGAAGACTCCATCGACACTGGAAGAGGCCTTCGCTGTTGCGCTACGCGAAGACTACAGTGTGACGGCGTCGCAGGCATTCGACGTCTCTCGGGACCCGGCGCCTGAGCCGGAGCCGATGGAGGTGGATGCGATTCAGCATTACGGTGGACGCCGGGGGCCGACGTCATCGTCTCGAGCAACACCATCGCCATCGACGCGCAGTCCGCGTCCGATGCTGTGCTTCCGCTGTGGTAAACCGGGACACCGCGCGGCCGTGTGCCGCGCGCCGTCGCCCATGCAGGCGAACGTCACAATCGCGAACGACGTCGCCGCTCCAAAAAACGGCGACAACCAGTAGGTGCGGGGCGCCCTACTGGTCGTGGAAGGAGCGATGGTTCTCTGGTGGCCGAACCTCCTCCTAGCCCTCCCGTGCTTCATGCACGACTATTTGCCACCACATCCGGCAGTGACTCAAGATTGATCGTGCTCAGCATCCACGTTAACAACGCGAAGCGCCCGCTTCGCGCACTGCTGGACTCGGGCGCGACGAACAACTTCGTTCGCGCCGAGAGTCTGTCGGTGTTACCGGCAGACATGAACATTCGTGAAGGACCTGGAGACATGATCGTGAAGTACGCTGATGGGAAGCCGCGGCGGACGCCCCGACGCTCCGCGACCTTCGCGTACGAGTTCGATGGGTTCCGTAGTTCCGATGAGTTCTTGGTGATCGAGTTGAGCGGCTCGTTCGACTGCGTCTTCGGCATCCCGTGGCTTGCCCGCCACCAGCCTGAGATCAACTGGTTGACTGGCACAGTCCGACCCCGAGACATCGATGTGAATGCAGTGTTGGCGTTCCTGTGCGGAACGCCTAACCAGTGGCCGCACGTTGCCGTCATGGACTCCGACTCCATGGCCCATGCTGCACCTGAAGTGGGCGATGGCCCTTCGTGTGCGGTGTGCGAGCACGCAACTTGGGCTGGTCTTGAGCAGGAGTCTCAAGACGTGTCTGGCGTGGTTGAGCATGGGTTCCCACGTCCGGATGAGCAGTGGCTCTCCAGTGGTGAAGAGCAAGAGGATGTGGTTGAGCGTGGCCTCCCACGCGCGGTCGAGCATGTGTTCCCGCGAGTGGTCGAGCAGGAGCTCCCTGAAGGAGATGTGGTTGAGCGTGGCCTCCCACGCGCGGTCGAGCATGAGTTCCCGCGAGTGGTCGAGCGGGAGCTCCCTGATGAAGTTGACGCGGTCGTGTACGGCGACGCACGTCCAGGCGCCGATGTCGTGTCCCGGCGCCCCAGTTCAGCGGCCATGATCGAGCGTGGGCTCTCATCGGCAGCCTCAGATGACACTCTGCGTCCGGTTCGCCGTCGCGGCCGTCGCAAACCACCCCGCCCTCGTGCGCCATCGGCGGACCCGATCGAGACTGAGTCTGAGGTGATCTCAGTCCTGGTGGGGGACGACGCGGAGACGCCTCTGCGAATACGTGACGTCGAGGCCGCACGTCCTCCGTGCGACGCCGCCGAGATCACTCGGCTGCCTGGGCTCTCGTGGAAACACTTCCTCCGCGACTTGAAGAAGGGCCAGATCGAGCAAGTGTGCATGGTCGTCGCCGAAGACACTGAGTCCATCGCGGTCGTCGACGCCAGCGCGTCGGACCCAGCTTCCCACGCGAGGATGCGCCCGAAAGGGGTTGAGCCGAAGTGTGCACGCCAAGCACGCTACGCAGCTCAATCGTTGCCGGCACTTAAAGCAGCCGGCAACCCAGTCGCCCCACTTGTGCGTGAGTTCATGGAGATCTTCCCGGACAAGGTCCCAGCCACTCTTCCACCCGACCGCGGAGTTCGGCACGAGATCGACCTCGTGCCTGGTGCGAAATACTGTGTGACGCGACAGTGGCCGCTTCCCCGCGACCAAGTCGAGGCCATCGACGCCTTCTTTGAGAGTCGCCGACAAGCCGGCCACGTGCGAGAGAGCCTGTCCCCACACTCCAGCCCGACGTTTTGCGTGAAGAAAGCAACCGGCGGATGGCGGATCGTCCACGCCTTCAACAAGCTCAACGACGCCACTATTCCGGCGCAGACGCCGATCCCGAGGAAGGACATGGTACTGGACACCATGTCTGGCAGCACCAAGTACAGTGCCATTGATCTGATGGATGGTTTCTATCAGATCTTGATGCGCGAAGCTGACGTGCCGCTGACAGCGGTCAGCACGCCTAGCGGGATGTTGTGGGAATGGCTTGTGATGCCACAGGGGCTCAAGAATGCACCCGCCACCTTCAACCGCATGGTGTCCAACTTGCTTCGGCCGTACCGAGACTTCGCGCCTAGTTACTTCGACGACATCTTCATTCACAGCCGTGCCGAGGGCGGCATGACGGACGTCGAGGTACATCTCCAACACCTGCAGAAGGTGTTCGAGGTGATGCGGGAGAACAAGCTGTACGCCAACTTGAAGAAGTGTATCTTCTGCGCCCCCGAGATTCCTGTGCTCGGGAGCTACGTCAGCAAGGATGGTGTCCGTGCTGACCCCGAGAAGATCGAGGCCATCTGTGCGTGGCCTACACCTCAGGACCAGAAGCAGCTCCGACAGTGGCTGGGTCTCGCGACGTACCTCCACCACTACTCGAAGAATTTTGCGTTTACCATCCGTCCGCTGTCCCAGCTGCTCAAGGCCGACGCCATGTGGTCGTGGCGTCCCGATCACCAAGCTGCCTTCGACGCGGTGAAGGCGGGCTTGTCCACCGCGCCTGTCCTGATGCTGCCCGACCATTCGAAGTCTTTCCACGTGGTATGCGACGCAAGCGACTTCGCAATAGGTTGCGCCCTAATGCAGTTTGATAATGAGGGACGCGAACGTGTGGTGAGTTACCAGTCGCGTCAGCTGAAGCCGGCGGAGCGAAACTACCCTGTACACGACAAGGAGCTGCTAGCCATGCGCTACGCACTCATCAAGTTCCGCGTGTATCTGTTGGGCGAACAGACCTTCGCTATCTACACAGATCATGCGTCGCTGCGGACAGCGACGAAGAGCCCCCACTTGTCCCAGCGCATGGCGCGCTGGCTCTCGTTGTTCTCCGAATACAACTTCGTCGTACACTACAAGCCGGGCAAGACCAACATCCTCGCCGACGCGCTCTCACGTCGGCCAGACTACGTGCAGTCGGGTCGCCACGCTGTTGGCGACGAGGATGACGCCGAGTGTGCTGTGTGCGTCGCGGAAGAAGTCGCTGCGGTCGAGGTTGCAGCGACCAGCCCGCTTCATGACCTGATAACGGCCGCGTACGAGGAGGACGCGGCGTGCTCCGAGATGATCAAGTACCTTAGAGATCCATCAGCAGTGGCGCGGCGCCGCTTATCCCCACGCAGCCGCGCCCGCATCGATCGCTACGGACTGGATGGAGCCCTTCTGACCTACTGCGTCGATCGCTCGGAACCGCCACGCATCGTCGTCCCGCTGGACGACGATCTTCGAGCTCGGCTAATCCACGAGTTTCATGACACGCCCAGCGGCGGCCACCTCGGACGCGAGAAGACATTCGCGTCGCTGTCCCGGGACTTCTACTGGCCGCATATGTACAAGTGGGTACGGAAGTGGGTACGCTCCTGCGAAGCGTGCCAGCGTGTCAAGCCGTCCCCGTCAAAGCAGGCTCCACTTCGACCTTTGCCCGTGGCAGCGGAACCGTGGTCTTCGGTGAGTATGGACTTCGTCTTTGGGCTGCCTCGGGATCCGCAAGGCCGCACTGGTGTTCTCGTCTTTGTTGACCGACTCAGCAAAATGGTGCATCTTGCTCCGGTCGCCGCCTCCGTCACCGCGCAACAGTCCGCGGCGATCTTCCTCGACATCGTTTACCGACATCACGGTCTTCCGGTCTCGATTGTGTCAGATCGAGATCCCCGCTTCACCGCCGCCTTCTGGACTGAGTTGTTCAAGTTGATGGGAACGCGGTTGGCGATGTCTACCGCGTCGCATCCAGAGACGGACGGCCAGACTGAACGCGCGAACCGGGTCATCGAGGATGTGCTGAGGAGCTTCGCCACGTCATTCAAGTCATGGAGCTCCTTCTTGCCCATGGTCGAATTCGCCATCAACAATGCCGAACACGCATCGACGGGGCTCACCCCGTTCTACATCAACTACGGACGACATCCGCGTGTTCCAGCGCTCCTCGGTGTGGAGCGCTCGATAGATCTCTATGGGCCAGCCGACGAAGGCACAGCAGTTTCCGACAACACTGGTCGTGAGAACACTCACGATGTTGTCTCCGCACGAGTGAATGGAGTCACCACACGACATGGAGCTCGGGTTGCAGCAAGAGGGATGCGGACGCGTGCCGCCACGAGGGCGACACCATCGGATATCGCAGCGTGGACGAGTCGAACGTTGATCGATCCAAGTCAGCGTCGTCGCGCAATCGGGTATCAAGACACGCCGGGCGCGGTGGAAGTCGCCGCGCCTTCCCCCGCAAACTTCGACCCCAATCCGGAGTCGCAGCCACGCGATGCAGCGGCCGTCAACGAGTTCCTGCAGCGGCGCCACTCAGTGGTTCGCTATGTCCGCGATGCGATCGCGACTGCGGTCGATCGCCAAAAGGAGAATGTAGATCGTCGAGGCCGCAAGAACATGGAGAGATTTGCCGTGGGCGACCGCGTGTTATTGTCCACGTCCGGTATTCGACCCACTTTAGTGACGAATTTGGGCGCGAACAAGCTCGCGCCACGCTTTATTGGACCATTCACGGTGTTGAAGGTATTAGGTGATGCCTATACGTTGCAACTACCTACGGCTTTACGGCTACATCCTACCTTTTACGTTGGTCGGCTGCGGCGCTACCACCCAGCGACTATCCCCAACGACGCTGATAATCACCGGCGCTCCCGCGGTGATCACCCAGATAATGCGCCGTCTCCTGTTGGCGCACCTGTGGTGTAGCGGGATCAGCAAAATCTGCGAGATTGCTAGATCCAACTTCCCAGCAGCGCCCGGACACCGACTAACGGAGGGGGTACTCCGATGATCCGTGATCAGTGCTGAACTCCTCACCTTGTGTACCCGTCGGTAGGGCTGGATCTTGCTCCTCTGGTAACTGCTGAAGGGTCCAAGTGTTGAAGTAGGAACGTCTTGGCGAGACGCGGGGATCCGGTGGAGCAGCGCGGAAATCTTCACTCTGCTCGCGGTTCTTGGTCCAGACCAAGTGACTCCCGACTTGGATCTGGCGGCCTGGATCTGGATCCGGCCGAGTGGTTGCCTTGTGGTGTGTTGTAGGCCCTTGTTGCGACTTGGTAGGTCGCCCTTTGTCGTACTTGCCGCTTCCTATAGCGGGATCAGGGTAGTTGAGAGTCTTGGTTCACCCGGCCAAGTAGTTAACTCCGGGTGATCTGGGATCTGCACTTGTAGGGAGTTCACTAGGAAGGTTGATCTGGCCAATATATTATCCAGATTATTCAACCAACACTAGATCTGCTACCCAGTACCTTGCTGCTTCTTGGTGGGCCAATGTCGATCCCGATTCCAGGCGAAGGCGAAGGTACTTGCGTTGTCCAAGGCAAATTAGACTCTTTGGGGGGTGAGGGCCGCTTGCTGGCGTTTGGTAGTCTTGGGGTGCGTGTGGAGCCAAATCCAATATCCACAGCGTACGTCGAGCGGGGCCAATATGCGTTTCCCCGCTGCGAGTAGACCACTTGAGCACTTCCAGGCAAATTCGACACTCATTTATGGTTATGTCCAATCCTATCCCAAAATCCCATCACCCAATCCGAACTATCTTCCCATCTGTACCTGCCGGCTCTACGGACCACCTCTACCTTCACTGCATCGTCGCTTGTTCCCTCCGTTGAGTTGTAGCCGCCAGATCACCCACTGAGTCCCAGATCCGCCAGATCCTCAGATCACCAGATCACCAGATCACCAGATCCAGATCCGCTGATCTCCGAAGTGCCTTGATCTGGGTCGGTCTGCGTTGATCTGGGGTCCCTGTGCTGTTGCAACCTCCTTTCCTCGCTTTCCTCGTCTTAGCCGTCTACCAGAGGCTTGGATCCGCCCGGGCGTACGAGATCCGGATCCAGATCCACATGGATACATGTGATCTGGATCCACCTCTCCCAAATCCGCTTGATTCACGCTGATCCTCGCTGATCTTGAGTCCTTGGGTCGTCGCAAACTCTTTTCTCCACTTCGCTTGCCATTGCCACCTCTCAGAGGCCCAGATCCGCATGGGTGCATGTGATCTGGATCTGGATCCACATGGGTACATGTGATCCGGATCCCACCGTCCCTGATCTGGGTTAACTTGTCTTGATCTGGGGTCCTTCGGCTGGCGTAAGCTCCATCCACCGCTTAGCGTATCCTAGTCATCCCTCAGAAGCTCAGATCCGCCTGGGTACAGGTGACCCGGATCTGGATCCACATGGGTACATGTGATCTGGATCCAACTACTTCCGATAGTACGGATCTGGCCCTCTGCCGTATGTAGACGTCTTCTGTGTCATCTTGTAGTATTTCCAGTAGTCTCCCTTTGACGCCACACACATCTGACAGCCTCGATCCACCCACATCACCAGATCCCCTCGATCTGGTTTCTCGGGTGTCACTTCCGCGGTATAGTGACTCCGTCAAGATCCATCTTTTTGCCGATTGCTCCCAATCACCCCTTTCCCGGAATTCGCTTCTCCACAATCGCCTCCTGCGCGTAGTTGTTGCCGCACAACGGCATCACTGCGGGCACCTTTGATTTCTGCCCACTGGCGCGCCAGTGTTCCCCATGTCCGGCCCCGACCGAAAGTTGTCTGGCCAGCGCCCGGATCGAAGCGCTCCGCGTAACCGCCCGGATCTGGATCCACCCGATCTGACCGCTCCGACCGGCGCCACACCTGAAGAACTCCGTCGCTTGAACCGGGCTCTCTCTACTCGCTCGGTCCGGCTCGTCGCGGATCTCCGAGCAGCTACGGCGGCCCGCGACACGGCCGAGCGTCAGCGGACCCAGATCTCTCGAACGCTGCTTCAGCAGACTCACGAACTGCGCGAGTTGGAACGCCTTTACAAGAATCAAGGTGAGGAACTCCAACGTCTCCACTCTGAGGTCTCCGGCCTCCGTTCCGCCAGCAGCGATGTGAGTGGGGACCATGCCCAGCAGGTCGCAAGCCTGCAAAGCCAGATCACGCAGCAAACTGCAGAGATCCAAGATCTGGGACGTCGGGTCGCTCGGCTTACGCAGGAGCGAGATCGACTTCGCGACAACAATGACCATCTCGCGAGTGAGGTAGAGTTGGCTGGCGCCGAGATCCATAAGCTCCACGAGGAGCAGAGGTCGCTGGACAGGCAGATCGACCACGCCCAAGATGCGCGTGAGTTAGCTGAGAGTGTCACGATCCGAGCGCAAGAGGCCCTCTACCACGCTGAGGACGCCCTACATGAGCGAGATCGGGCGGCCCGCGTTGCTTCCGCCCCAGATCAACTGGTGCAGGAGCGAGATCGCCTCATCCAAGAGCGGGATCGGGCCCAAGCTGCATCCACCGAGGCTGACCGTCGCTTGGGGATCACCCGCGACGAGCTGCAAGGCATCCGGGTGCTCCTCCGGCAGACACAGGCCGATCTCAACACCGCTCGATCCACCCAAGCTGCAGCCACTGCGGATCTGATAAGTACCGTGGAGGATCGGGACAACGCTATACTGGACGCAGATCGCGCACGATCTGAGCTCGAGGATCTCCGTACGTTCCTCCGTCTTGGCTTGAAACTCCTTGGCCGTGAACTGACGCATATCTGCCGCACAGGGGCGAGTTTGGACACTGCTGAGCGGACTGCGGGTCTGCTTGAGAGCCAGATCCATCAGATCCGGGAGCAACATGAACGCCTTCAGCTGGATCATGACACTCTACAGCGGAATCGCCATGCTCTCCGCTTGGAGCATGACGTTGCTCTCCAACGTCTGGCGATCGTGGTCACTGCAGTAGGTGCACGACCTCTCCCCTCCGACGAGTTGGGAGATCCGGCGGCTTTGCTCCGTACACTTCGAGAGCTGCCTCAGCCTCAAGGAGATCGCCAGAGCGCCGGCGAGATCCCAGATCAGCCTGCCCCAGAGCATCTTCCCGCTGAAGCAGCCAAGCGCCCAGATCAGGAAGAGAAGCGTCCCAAGCGAAGTGGCGAGATCGCCGATCCGGAGCCCTCGAAACGTGCTCGCCGTGACTCCACTGCGGCGAATCGCGATTCAGCACGTCCAGGCGAGCGCCCACTCCGATCCGTGCCTAACCAGGGAGCCAAGCGTTCCGACGTCGAGATGGCTAAAGATCAATCAGGGTCGGAACCAGCGCACCACCCGGATCAGGACGATCTGGCTGAAGAAGGCCAAATCGACGATGACGGCGGCTTCGTAGAGGACGACGAGGACGAACCCGGAGAAGATCACGGCCACCCGGCGGCCGAAGAGGTTGACGACGAGAACGAGGAGGAGGAAGGCGAGGATACCAGCGGCACCGGCGGTACCAACGATGATGAAGAGGAGGATGAAGAAACCGCCCAGATCACCAACGAGTTGCTCGAAGCCCAGACTCTGCAGGCGATGGCTCAATCCCGATCCGCCGAGCGTCGTCGTCAGCACGCGTCTCCCCGGCGTGGACCTGTGATCGGCGGATCCGGTGGATCCCCGGATGATGATCCCGACGATGACGAGGTTCCTGGTACCAACCCGGATCCGGATCCGCGAGGGCCAAACCCAGCCCCGGCTAATCGGCGTCGTCCCGCCCGTAATCCACTAGCACCTGTCGCTCCATTCGGATCTGAGGCGCAATGTATCCCTGGACGAGCGCAACCTCGGATCTTGATCCAGGCGGACGTAGATCCCTGGATCTCAGAGGAGCTCGACAACAAGACCCTCGCTGCAATGCGGATCCAGGCGCTGTTCCCTGTCCTGCCGATTCAGCTGGGCTGGATCTTCCCTTATTTCGAGTTGGCAGAAGATCGGCCTCAAGTCGCCGACACCGACTTCTGCTGGGAGCTGATCACGGAGAACAACGTACGAGCTCTACTAGCCACGCGCCCCTGGGAAGTTCTTGAGAACTCAGATGGCGCGATCTCGTTTGAGACGGATGTTGGTGGCCGGCTTGGACTCGCGATCCGGCAATACCAGAGTTACGAAAAGGCAAATCGTCAAGCCTACTGGGAATCCACGCACTCTTTCCCGATCTTACCGGCATCGGCGGAGGCTTATCCCTGGCTGACAGTGTATCACAAGGAGCGCAACAATCGCAGATCGCACGCCGGGAACCGCTGGAAAGGGTTTCTGCAGGTCTTGATAGTGGCCATGCAGGAGGGGTGGTGTGACCTGGACATCCTGTTGGATTCCTTCTTCCTCCACTTCCCCCGCCGCCACGAATCCGTGATCTGGTATCCGGGATACGAATCTCGTCAAGCCAATATCAAGAACCGTCGTCTCAACCGCCCCGAGCCCACCGATCTGTTGGAGGCTCTTGACGAGTGTAACGGTGCTGACTCGTGGCGCAACCACTACCGCGACAGCCCTCAAGATCACCCAGCACGCCAGATCGCACGCCTCACCGACAAATTCTTCGGTGTCCACACTGCTGACGCTGAGTAGGGGGCCGGACCCTTCCGAGTCGCCTCGGATCTTGGCCGGATCCACTACCCGATCGTTGAAGTTTCCCCTGTCTAGGCCAGATCCAGCTTGCATGTCTTATTTCTTCCACCAATACCGCTTTTGCCATATCGACATGTTCCACCCTCGTCTAGCGACCTTCAGATCGGTCATTCGCCGTCTTGGTTACCCAGCTTGCACTGCTTCACATTGTCCTCACCTCAGATCCGGATCCACCTCATTCCGACATATTCCAATTCGCTTCGGATCCGGATCCACCTGATCCAGCTCCACTTCAGATCCGGGGTCACGTGATCTATCCCTTCTTGCATCGGATCCACGCAGTACGGGCAGCGAAAGACCTGAATAAGCTTGATCCGGGTCCACTCATCCCAGATCCGTTTGACCGAGATCCATATGCGCCAGATCCACCTGATCTTCGGCGTCTCGGCTTCGAGTTGTCTTGAGTGATCTGGGACCTTAGGCGAGCATTATCACCGTACCAGTCTTCAGTTTGCCAATATCTGACGCACACAACGCCAGATCTCCACATGCAATATACATCACCCATCCCATTAATCTGCAGCCACCCTGCAGATCCTTCTTCCAACACACCGCTGGAGTGACCAACTCACTCCAGCTGATCCCTGTCTCACTACTCCTCATGAGACTGCATCACGCCAAACCGGTTCCGATTTGCCCGATCCCGCAAGAAATCGTGGAGTACCGCACCGCAATTGAGGTCTGTCTCATCGGTCCATGTCGGTTCGTCGTACCCTCTCCAATGCACCAAGAATTCCCTGTAGATCCGGCCATAACGAGTTCGCTTTCCTGTTCTCATGTCTGTAATCTTCTCCACCTCGTATTCGTCCTCGTCCAGACCTTGGATCCAGCTATCTTCAGGCAGCAGGGCTTCATCGAAATCAAGACGATCTGTATCCTCGACTGTCAGCCGGATCTGGGGGCGATCTGGGAATGTCTTCACCAGCTTCAGCTTGGAGACATGCACCACCGGGAAGAGGCGGTACTCTGTACCTGCCAACTCGATCCGAGCTGCATATTCGCCGATCTTCTCCGCCACACGGAATGGGCCGTGCCACAGGTGCGCCAACTTCCGAGCATACCCTTCTTTGACGCGATCCAGGTATAACCAGACACGGGATCCGACCTCGATCTGGTGCGGGTGCACTCCTTCGTTATGGTGGTCTGCCCGATCCGAGATCGCCTCTCGCAACTTCTCATTGACTTGCTCTCGTGCCTGTTGGTAATAGCGCTGGATCTGGTATCTCCACCTCCGAGGATCTCGATCCTGACGTCGAGTGCTGCCTAACGGGATCGTCGCCTCCAAGGTGGTTCTAGGATCCCACCCATGTACCAGGTAGAACGGGGTTTCCCCCCGGATCCGATCCTGAGCAGTGTTGATCGCGAAGGTAAGCCGTTCTGCGTAATCATCCCAATCACGTTGATCCAGATCCTGCACGTACATCTTGAGTGCCCTGGTCGCTGTTTGCACCATGCGTTCGGCTGTGCCGTTGGCCTGGGGGCGGTAAGCCATAGTGGCGCGCTGTCGTTGTCCTAAGATCCGGTTGAACGATCTGAAGAAGTCGGACATAAACCCTGGCTCACGGTCGTGTCGGATCACTTCGCTGGCGCCGAATCGCCTGAACACGCACTCCTCGTATGACTCCGCGATCGTTTGTGCCGTTCTCGAGGCGCTAGCTTTGGCGATCACATACCCTGTGAACAGATCCACCCAGATCAGCAGCTCCGTGTTACCTTTGTAGGACTTGGGCAACGACGGGATGTGATCCATGGCTATGATCTGGAACGGGTAGGTTGCCTGGATGTTACCGGGTGACTCACCCTGGATCCGGGGTCGTCCCTTGCCCGTCTCGCAGTCCACGCACTCTCCGACATATTGCTGCACGCTCCGATAGAGGCCTCTCCAGTGGAAGTGATCTCGGATCTTCTGATACGTGCGTCCGATCCCTTGGTGGCCACCTTCCAGACTCGCGTGATAGTGATGCAGAACATCCTGTTGGAGTGTCTCCGGAATCACCAGTCGCATCAGTCCATCTCGATCCGCCTCCGATCTCCTCGTAGGGTGGCAGTAGAACAACAGATCACTCAGATCCACTTCGTAATCCATGCTAATATTGCCATAGGATCTGGCCTCATCCTGCGTCAGATCTTGCGCCGCCCCGACCAAATACTTCTTCAGCCCGGCGATCCACGCCTCCTCGTCCTGAGCTTGCCGGATCCGATCGATCCTCAGCTCTCTCACTACCTCTTCTTGTAGGACGGTAGGTGTGGATCTGGATCTAGCCTTCGATTTGGTGGTTGCTGGCGAAACTCGAGCGACCGAGTCGGCCTCCTCCTTCCTAACCACCAGTATCTCGTGCAGTCGATTCAATGTGACCAGATCCTGCAGATCCGTCTCATCGTCGACCAGGATCCCGCCTTGGCGTTGGAGTGCGGCGCTCGCTAGACTATCAGCGCTACCGTTCCAGTCGCGCTTGACGTGTACCAGCTCGTGATCGGGCCAGATCTGCAGCCGATCTAGGGCTTTTTGCCTTAGCAGTGTGAGCCCTGGTGCTTTGCAGTCGATCTCACCTCTCACTTGGCGGATCACCAGGTTTGAGTCGCCACAGATCACTAGCCTGCGCCGATCTTCTCCCTCGAGTAGGTCCATACACAGCAGGAGGCCGTGGTACTCGGCTTCGTTGACAGTCAACCCTTCAGCATAGCCGGATCTAGCTTTTACCACACTCCACTCGGGCAGCTTCCATAGGATCGCGCTGTAAGCGCCTCCACCACGTTTGACGCGGGCGGATCCGTCGAAGCTGACCACAAAAAGCTCTTCATCTAGCCGTACAGTCGGGATCGGTACTTGGATCTGGCGCCTGGGTTCCTTCTTCGGCGCAATCGCTATCAAACCTGATCGACTTGTGATCTGGGTGTGATGCTGGCGGCGATCGCCCCCAGGATCTCGTCTTCGCCCTTGGTACACTTGACGATCTCTAGCGTCCACGGAGAGAGCAGGGCGGCCCACTGTCCTAAGCGTCCTTGTAACCCCGGTGATCTGAAGAGCCACGCCAGTGTGGAGTACCTGGTCAGGACTTTGATCGGGCGGCCCACCAACATATTATAACCCAGATCCAGGATCCGCAGCAACGCTAACACCTCCTTCTCGACAATCCCATAATTGAGTTCATTGGACTTCAGCGTGCGGCTTACGAAGGTAACCGGATAGTGGATCCTATCATGCTCCTGCATCAGGGCTGCCGAGATCGCCCAATCATTTGCATACACCACCACTATTGGTTGTAGACCAGAGTTGAAGTGGCGCAGGATCGGAGTCGAGGCAACCTTGCTCTTCAGCTTAGCAAACGCCCGGTGAGCTCGGATCCAGCGGGGGTCGATTTCGTCCAGACCACCCAGGCCCAGATCGCCTGTCTTCAGACTATGAGAGCTCAGATCTGGTATCTCCGGATTATGTGCTTCCAGATCCGGTATCACCAGATCAGGATATCCTGATGCTTGGAGTTCCAGCGCTGATCTGGGGGCTTCGCCTCCATGTGGAGTCGACGCAACGCCGCTGGGGTGCAGATCACTTGGTTGTGAAGTCTCACCAATCGTGGATCCAAGATCACCAGATCTCAGATCCTGACTCGGTGATCCGATGTGATCTGGGGTGGGCTGGTCCAGGTGTGCCTTGATCTGGGCCCGAGCTTCCGCCTTTGACATCGCGGCGAAGTCCACCTCTCGCAGCTCATACAAGATCGCAGCGTAAATGGCATAATCCTCGATAAACCGACTGTAATAATTTAAGCTTCCGAGGAACGACTGCATCGATCTGAGTGATCCCGGGAACGGCAAGTCCGCCAAGGCAGATAGATCCTTGGGATTCGCCTCCAGGCCTGAGTTGGATACCTTATGGCCTAGATATTCCACCTTGGCTTTGCCCCAGAAGCTCTTCACCACACTAATCGAGATATTCCATTCGTCACACGCCTCCAGCAGATCGTCCACCCGTTCACACAAATGATCCCACGATCTGGCGGTCACCAAGATGTCGTCGATATAAGATCTACGTCCCAACACCGAAGGCTTGATCGAACTCTCCCGATCACTACTTGCCGGGTGCAGATCAGTTCGATGTTCGCTAGATCTGGATCTACTCATATCAGATCCGGGCCGGCCCGATCTGGGATCACCCGATCCGAATCGGCCGGATCCGTGCTTACCAGATCCAAGTCCGTCGGACCTAGATCCACTTGATCTGGGGAAATGCTGGGTCGTACTCTCCAGATCACCACTCATCCGGCATCGACCAACTCGAACTTCGTCAGATCCGGGCCGACCAGGCCGAACAGCTCCAGATCCAGATCCGCCCGATCCGGGCTTACCGACTTCGCTTCCGTCCAAGCCAGCTCCCGTTGATCTAGGCGGAAGACCACTTGACGTGTCCAGATCACCATGCTCCGGGGCAAAATCTGCTCGATCGTCGTCGGATCCGGATCCGCTTTTGTCAGATCGCGGGATCCGGGTGAACCCATATAGCGCATTATCGAGCATCCGCTGGTAGATCTGGGGGGCGTTCTTCAAGCCAAACGGCATACGATTCCACTCGAACAGACCGAACGGGGTGATGAAGGCAGAGATCGCACGAGCCCGATCTGTCATGGTCACCACCCAAAATCCGCTTGCCATATCAAGAGAACAGTACCAAAGTACCTTGTCCAGATCTTCGAGCAGGTCGTTGATCAGGGGCATTGGGTAGATCATCAGCCTAGTTAGACTGTTAACCAGCCGATAATCAATGCACAAACGTATATCTACGCCGTTTTTCTTGATGATCACCACAATTGGGGAAGCCCATGGCGAGATCGAGGCCTTGATGATCTGAGCTCCGAGCAACCCTTTGATCAGATCTGACAGCTTCTCGCGAAACTGAGGCGCAACCTTACGCACACGCTGGGCAATGGGCCTCGCGTCGCCCACATCGATATCACAAACTACGCCACGGGCGGCGGGGGCAACGCATTGCCTTTGCCGATCAGCAGGTGTCGGCGCTTCCAGATCAACCCGCGTAGGCGCTCGATCTCCTCCGGTGCGTTGATCTCCGGATCGCCCACTTGTATGTCCTCGATCTTCACGTCTGCCGTCCCCACCGTGACTTCAGGCAGCACCGCCATCTCGGCTTCGACGTCTTCTGCATGCAAATCGCCACTCTCATGGATGCAGACTTGCTCGTCCTCGACCGGATCCGAGCCAGCCTGATCTGCATTAAGCGGGTTTGTAGCGGCCGTCGAGCCCGGTGCTTGGTTGGCCTCCTGTCTCATTCCGCCGTGTAGATCCTTGCCCTTTCCTGCTCGGTCATCACTTGATGCGTGTGTGCCAGCTGGATCTGCGTCCTGTCCCTTATCACCATATGTCAGATTTGCAGATCCGCCCCCTGTCTCTGGGTGATTACCACCCTGATTACTCTCCGATAGGACAACGGGTTGATCCGCCTGTCCCACGCCAGCTGGGTCTTCGGCACCTTGCGCGTACAGCGTCGGACCTTGATCGGTGGGCACCTCGCCTGGTCCCGTCGATGGATCTGGGGATGGCAGGTCCTCGGCGGCTTGCTGCGGGTCCTGATCTGGCCTGGGCATGTCCGCTAGCGCATGATCTTGGTCATCTGACGTCGTTGTCGCCTTCAGCGCCCAAATCCTGGGGGGGTTCGCACACACTGTCTGGCACCACCTTCGGATCTGGCCGTCTTGTCGCCAGACCGCCCCGGCCACACCCACCACCGGGTGATTTGGCTTCAACTGGGGTGATCTGGGCTCGCGACGGCTCGGGGACCACCTCCCACTGCATGGCGAGCGTCGAGCACCCGGACGCCGCTGCGGTTGGGACTCCTTGTGTCTTGTCGCCCACGGCGAGGCCTGGATCACCCTGGCCTGACCCCGTCGCGTCCTCGGTGTCGAGATCCGCGCTCTTGCAGGTCTTGGGCAGCCTCGCCGACTGTGGATCTGAAGGTTCCACGGATTGTAAGGCTTGGAGGTACAGTGTCTCAGCAGTCACCTGGGGCACATCACCCCGGACCGCCTGCGCATGTGGATCTGGTTGTGGTTTGTTCCGACAGCTCTCCAGGTCCCGCGATCTAGTTTCAACGGGCTGCGCCCGTGGCAGATCCGGCCTCCGCAGTATCGCGCGCGGCACAGGGTACTTGGGACGCTCAACCATCGGCGGCGGCGGGGTCCGTGGGGGATCTGCCTTCGCGGGCCCGGCTTCAGTGGTGGCCTGCAGGGCGAGGTTCTGCCACTCCAAGTAGCGGCGGGATCCGACGGTCACGAAGCCCTGCAGCCGCGGGATCCGGTCGCCCGCGAGCCACATGCCGATCCGCTCGTCGCGACACAGCACCAACTTCTTCTCACCGACGTTGGTGATCTGAAGGTACTGTGTCTTGCCTGGTCCTTTAGTCACGGTCGGCACCCACAGATCTCCGCGTGTAACCCACAGCTTGTCTTGATCCGATATCTGCAGGCGCAGCGGAAGCTCGACGGACTCTCCGGCACCCAGCTGCAGGTGCTGATCCAGCCTCACGAGCCTAGCCTTGTCATTGTAGAGCTGTCGCCTTCCACTGAGCTGGATCCGGACCTCGTCGGGCAGGCAGAGTGATCCATCGGCCAGATCCAGCCGGATCCCGGCCGGGACCATGAAGTCCATGCCCAGGATAGCTTCTTGGCCAGACAGATCACCTACCCAGATGTCGAAGAAATACACCAATGATCCTGCTAAGGTAATCTTGATCCGAGTTCTTCCTTCCGTTGTGTAGACATTGTCACCAATTCCAACGCATTCTTGACTCTGGCTCCTGTCGATCTAGCACCCAACCTTACGAGCAAAGGCGGTGTCCACGATGGACACCTCGGCACCTGTATCGAGGAGTAAGATCGCCTTCTCATTGTTGATCTTGCCGGTGATCTTGGCTTGTCGGAACCACTTACCCGGTGAATGTTGTTTCCAGTAGCCCCGAGACTCTCCTGGAAGGAGATCTGGCGACTCCGGATCACCGGATCGTCGATAGGCCTCGACGCGGCCGGATCTGGGCGTCTGGGATGTGGTATCTTCTCCATCCGCGGGCCGGAACCACAGATCTGGATCCTGTTGCTTCCAGTACCCCTGCGGCACCTCCGGATCCAGATCCACGGTCACCGTCGCGTCGGATCTGGCAAAGTCGTCGACTTGATAGAGACTTGAGACCACAGCAGTACGTTTCCCATGTAGATCACGTGTATTACCTTGTAGATCTGGTCGCTTGCTAACTTGATCTACCGATGTCTTGTTCACAAATGCATAGATGCAATACCTAGAACGCTCGGCTCGTACCGGATTCCAACCCGGCGAGCGTCCTAGTTTAACATCTTCTCGGCTTTCTCTGGTAGCATCCCCGCGTGCTTGGTCGGGTTGTACCACTGGCGGATCCAGTTGTAGAACTCCTCCATTGGGCACTTGCCCATGTCGTGGAGTTCCCCGCACCCGCGGCACACAAAGAGGCAGTGATCTGCCGGGTGGCCTCTCTTGCCGCACTTCTGGCAAGTCAAGCGCCTCCAGCATCCAAGTTCCGTGTGCTTCCGGGATCCGCAGTGCGAGCAGCGACTGCGATCGGATCCGTCGGCATGGACTCTGGATCTGTGGTCACGAGGCACTTGATCTGCTGAGCGGCGTTCCAGTTGGCCCCGATCTAGGGTGTGCGGCACTTCCTCGGCTTGTGGAGGTGGTTCACCGCCCCCAGCCATGTAGATCCGGCGGTAATCGTCCCCGTCCGAGTCAGATCCGTCTGAACTTGAGTCGGATCCGGAGTCGGGGGCCTGGATCTGGACCGCTCGCACATGTTTCGCTGGGACTGCCGGTGCAGGCGTCGCTGAGGCCTTCTGCCGGTATTTGCTGGATCCAAATGCAGACTTCTTCATCCGGTTCTTCGCTCGATCCAGCGCCCGCAGGACTTCTTCGAGCTCATCTGCATCTGGAAGTCGTAGCAGCGTCAGCCGATCGGCCAGATCCTGATCTCCCAAGGTTTCAATGAAGTGATCCACATGTTCGCGCTTCTCTTTGGGTCCACCATCCTTGATCTTGAGTCTTGCACGTAGTCCAGCGACATTCAGCCGGTGCAGGTACTCCAGCGCAGACTCATCAGATCGCTTGCGAGCATGGTAATACTGGCGGGCTACCGAGATCCCGAACCCACAGTACTGGATCTGGAAGCTGCGGAGCAGCTCCGACCACTTGTTGCGTGTGGATCGGGGTAGCTGCCGGTACCAGTTCCTCGCTGATCCGGATAACAGATCCGCGAAGGTCAAGCACTTTTCTCCGTCGGATGCTTGATCGCGTAGGAACGCCGACTTCACCTTGCCGACCCAAGCTCTCGCGCGATCTTCGTCATGGTCTTTACCAGAGAACTCCTTGAGATCCGAGATTGCCGAGATCCGGACGCGTTGAATCATGGTGGATCCGGTGGATCCGGCTGTGGTTGTGGCGACAGCGGCGCGGCTCGGAGTCGGGAAGTCGAGTTCGTCGGGATCGTACTCCCAATGAGAGTGATCTGGATCCGGCGACTCGGTGGACTCCATGTCGACGTCCTGTGATCCAGGGTACTGGATCGCTTGGGGTGCCGGCGTCTGTTGCTCCCTCAGGAAGCGGCTCATCGCGGCTTGGAAGTAGGACTCCAGCCTGCCAGTCGATTCGTCGGAGCCGGGTCCGGTCGCCGTGGTGGCTTGATCTGCCTGCTTCGCCGCCTGCTTCCTGGATCCAGATCGGGGGTGATCTGGGCGTTGGGCCTTGGATCGAGCTTGGAGCATCGATGCGCCAGACGGTCCGAGCGACATACGTCGTGGTTCCGATGAAGTGTCGGATCCAGCTTCCGCGGCAGACACGAAGGGCGATGACGTCCGGCAGCTTGTCGAGTCGGCCTTGGTGGATGCTGATCCGGGATCTGGGACCATCGGCAACGATGTCGCCGGGACCTCACCCACCAAGACCCTCAGCTTGTCGAAGAGGCCGTGAGTCGAGGCTTGGATCTGGTCCAGATCCAGATCGAAGAGATCGTTTGGATCAAACTGTCCCGCCACAAGTCCGGTCTCCTTCAGCAGATGCATCAGGTTCTTCGCCGCGACCAGCTTGCTGTCAGCCGTCGCGGGAGCTGCGATGGGGCCTTGAAGGTGTCCGATCTGCTTCAGATCCAGGATCCGCATCACTGGATCTTGGACGATGAAGTCACGCAGCTCCGCACGGCGGAACGCGAACTCCAGAGCGGCTTCCGACCATCCGGATCCGGGATCCTTGGGGTCTTCTTCGTCCAGACCCGGGGCCTTCATCTTCCTCCGCGCCGCCGATGTCTTCGGCTGGTCGTGATCGAGCGGCTTGGGCAGTGGAGGGGTGTAGGGAAGTTGCTCACGTTTGAGCTTGACCGGTGAATCAGCAAATGTATACCGATTTGTGCCAGCCTTGGTTTGTTTTGTTGGTGGATCTAGACTCACGTCTAGATCCACCGGGAACTCTGAAGGGACCTGGGGAGGAGGTTGAGGTTTGTCTTCCAGATCCGGATCCGGATCTGCTTCTCTTCCGTCGACAGAGGTCCTCCCAGCACTCTGTCGATCCGTGGATCTTGCTTCATTCAGCGGCGTCGTCGTCGATCCCAACTCCGATGACGCCTGGTCCCCTTGTTCCATCCTCACTTGAACTTCTTCTTGGGACTCACGGTGAAATCCCGAGTCACCAGAAGATCCGGGCACGCGCACCATTGTGGTGTAGCGGGATCAGCAAAATCTGCGAGATTGCTAGATCCAACTTCCCAGCAGCGCCCGGACACCGACTAACGGAGGGGGTACTCCGATGATCCGTGATCAGTGCTGAACTCCTCACCTTGTGTACCCGTCGGTAGGGCTGGATCTTGCTCCTCTGGTAACTGCTGAAGGGTCCAAGTGTTGAAGTAGGAACGTCTTGGCGAGACGCGGGGATCCGGTGGAGCAGCGCGGAAATCTTCACTCTGCTCGCGGTTCTTGGTCCAGACCAAGTGACTCCCGACTTGGATCTGGCGGCCTGGATCTGGATCCGGCCGAGTGGTTGCCTTGTGGTGTGTTGTAGGCCCTTGTTGCGACTTGGTAGGTCGCCCTTTGTCGTACTTGCCGCTTCCTATAGCGGGATCAGGGTAGTTGAGAGTCTTGGATCACCCGGCCAAGTAGTTAACTCCGGGTGATCTGGGATCTGCACTTGTAGGGAGTTCACTAGGAAGGTTGATCTGGCCAATATATTATCCAGATTATTCAACCAACACTAGATCTGCTACCCAGTACCTTGCTGCTTCTTGGTGGGCCAATGTCGATCCCGATTCCAGGCGAAGGCGAAGGTACTTGCGTTGTCCAAGGCAAATTAGACTCTTTGGGGGGTGAGGGCCGCTTGCTGGCGTTTGGTAGTCTTGGGGTGCGTGTGGAGCCAAACCCAATATCCACAGCGTACGTCGAGCGGGGCCAATATGCGTTTCCCCGCTGCGAGTAGACCACTTGAGCACTTCCAGGCAAATTCGACTCTGATTTATGGTTATGTCCAATCCTATCCCAAAATCCTATCACCCAATCCGAACTATATTCCCATCTGTACCTGCCGGCTCTACGGACCACCTCTACCTTCACTGCATCGTCGCTTGTTCCCTCCGTTGAGTTGTAGCCGCCAGATCACCCACTGAGTCCCAGATCCGCCAGATCCCCAGATCCCCAGATCACCAGATCACCAGATCACCAGATCCCCAGATCCAGATCCGCTGATCTCCGAAGTGCCTTGATCTGGGTCGGTCTGCGTTGATCTGGGGTCCCTGTGCTGTTGCAACCTCCTTTCCTCGCTTTCCTCGTCTTAGCCGTCTACCAGAGGCTTGGATCCGCCCGGGCGTACGAGATCCGGATCCAGATCCACATGGATACATGTGATCTGGATCCACCTCTCCCAAATCCGCTTGATTCACGCTGATCCTCGCTGATCTTGAGTCCTTGGGTCGTCGCAAACTCTTTTCTCCACTTCGCTTGCCATTGCCACCTCTCAGAGGCCCAGATCCGCATGGGTGCATGTGATCTGGATCTGGATCCACATGGGTACATGTGATCCGGATCCCACCGTCCCTGATCTGGGTTAACTTGTCTTGATCTGGGGTCCTTCGGCTGGCGTAAGCTCCATCCACCGCTTAGCGTATCCTAGTCATCCCTCAGAAGCTCAGATCCGCCTGGGTACAGGTGACCCGGATCTGGATCCACATGGGTACATGTGATCTGGATCCAACTACTTCCGATAGTACGGATCTGGCCCTCTGCCGTATGTAGACGTCTTCTGTGTCATCTTGTAGTATTTCCAGTAGTCTCCCTTTGACGCCACACACATCTGACAGCCTCGATCCATCCACATCACCAGATCCCCTCGATCTGGTTTCTCGGGTGTCACTTCCGCGGTATAGTGACTCCGTCAAGATCCATCTTTTTGCCGATTGCTCCCAATCACCCCTTTCCCGGAATTCGCTTCTCCACACACCCGGTGACGCAGCTCCTGATTCTCGCACTCCAGCTGGTCCAGTCGCCGCGCCAAACGATCGAGACGCTGCGCGGTCGCAGCGTCCTGCCAGCGACTATGCTCCGTTTGAACGTGATGGTCCGGCCCCGCTTGTGGATAGTGCGGGCAATGTTCGTCACATCGTGGAGGCGATCCTCCGACACGACGATAGCCGCGCTGCTCTTCAACTTGATCATCGGGGTCGCGGCGCGCGGCTCCGCGACGGAACAGTTCCTGCGCATCGCCAGTATCTTGTGCGGTGGCTGGGGCCGATGCCGGATAGTTGGGAGCCACGCGCGGTCCTCCTGGCGGATGTACCGGACTGCGTGGCAGCGTACGAGGCAAGCCTTGAATCTGCGGCAAGTCCTCCACACGGCGCGGCGCACGTCCGCCGCGCCTATCGGCGTCAAGCGCAGCACAATATCGTCCAATCACAATGCGCTCGGATTCGGAGTACGGCGTACCTTCGAGGTATCCGATCCACTCGATGGTACTGGGTCGCCGGCCATGCCGGCGACACGATCGACACTCCTCCACGAAGTGGACGTAACAGCAATGACGATCAGCCTCCTACGACAGACAGCAGACTTCGCGCGCCAAAGCCCCCACAGACAGCCGCGCGTGAGTTTCTTCACGCGCCTCCAGCTTCCGTACGAACTCGTCGCCGCCCTCCGTATTCCAGCGTTCGACGAAGGCGGTCCACGAGCGGTCGAGCGACCTCGGGGTCACGGCGCCGGTCGCCGTGACGGCCTTGCTGCGTGTCGCTCCCCAGCGCTGGAACAGGCGGCGCATCTCCTCGTCGTTCCGAGGGTTCACAACGGCACTGCAGTCATGCAGCGCCCACCGCTCCAGGGCGTCCTCGTAGGTGCTCCGCTCTGGCGCGACGGCCCTGGCGTTCATGGTACTGCTCTTGCTGTCCGCGTCTCCGATCCAAATGTGAAGCTGACACGACCATGCCGCGCAAGACCCGCCCTAGATTTTTACATACATGCATGTCCACTGTGGTGTAGCGGGATCAGCAAAATCTGCGAGATTGCTAGATCCAACTTCCCAACAGCGCCCGGACACCGACTAACGGAGGGGGTACTCCGATGATCCGTGATCAGTGCTGAACTCCTCACCTTGTGTACCCGTCGGTAGGGCTGGATCTTGCTCCTCTGGTAACTGCTGAAGGGTCCAAGTGTTGAAGTAGGAACGTCTTGGCGAGACGCGGGGATCCGGTGGAGCAGCGCGGAAATCTTCACTCTGCTCGCGGTTCTTGGTCCAGACCAAGTGACTCCCGACTTGGATCTGGCGGCCTGGATCTGGATCCGGCCGAGTGGTTGCCTTGTGGTGTGTTGTAGGCCCTTGTTGCGACTTGGTAGGTCGCCCTTTGTCGTACTTGCCGCTTCCTATAGCGGGATCAGGGTAGTTGAGAGTCTTGGATCACCCGGCCAAGTAGTTAACTCCGGGTGATCTGGGATCTGCACTTGTAGGGAGTTCACTAGGAAGGTTGATCTGGCCAATATATTATCCAGATTATTCAACCAACACTAGATCTGCTACCCAGTACCTTGCTGCTTCTTGGTGGGCCAATGTCGATCCCGATTCCAGGCGAAGGCGAAGGTACTTGCGTTGTCCAAGGCAAATTAGACTCTTTGGGGGTGAGGGCCGCTTGCTGGCGTTTGGTAGTCTTGGGGTGCGTGTGGAGCCAAACCCAATATCCACAGCGTACGTCGAGCGGGGCCAATATGCGTTTCCCCGCTGCGAGTAGACCACTTGAGCACTTCCAGGCAAATTCGACTCTGATTTATGGTTATGTCCAATCCTATCCCAAAATCCTATCACCCAATCCGAACTATATTCCCATCTGTACCTGCCGGCTCTACGGACCACCTCTACCTTCACTGCATCGTCGCTTGTTCCCTCCGTTGAGTTGTAGCCGCCAGATCACCCACTGAGTCCCAGATCCGCCAGATCCCCAGATCCCCAGATCACCAGATCACCAGATCACCAGATCCCCAGATCCAGATCCGCTGATCTCCGAAGTGCCTTGATCTGGGTCGGTCTGCGTTGATCTGGGGTCCCTGTGCTGTTGCAACCTCCTTTCCTCGCTTTCCTCGTCTTAGCCGTCTACCAGAGGCTTGGATCCGCCGGGCGTACGAGATCCGGATCCAGATCCACATGGATACATGTGATCTGGATCCACCTCTCCCAAATCCGCTTGATTCACGCTGATCCTCGCTGATCTTGAGTCCTTGGGTCGTCGCAAACTCTTTTCTCCACTTCGCTTGCCATTGCCACCTCTCAGAGGCCCAGATCCGCATGGGTGCATGTGATCTGGATCTGGATCCACATGGGTACATGTGATCCGGATCCCACCGTCCCTGATCTGGGTTAACTTGTCTTGATCTGGGGTCCTTCGGCTGGCGTAAGCTCCATCCACCGCTTAGCGTATCCTAGTCATCCCTCAGAAGCTCAGATCCGCCTGGGTACAGGTGACCCGGATCTGGATCCACATGGGTACATGTGATCTGGATCCAACTACTTCCGATAGTACGGATCTGGCCCTCTGCCGTATGTAGACGTCTTCTGTGTCATCTTGTAGTATTTCCAGTAGTCTCCCTTTGACGCCACACACATCTGACAGCCTCGATCCACCCACATCACCAGATCCCCTCGATCTGGTTTCTCGGGTGTCACTTCCGCGGTATAGTGACTCCGTCAAGATCCATCTTTTTGCCGATTGCTCCCAATCACCCCTTTCCCGGAATTTGCTTCTCCACACCACCCTTGAGAGGAGGATGGTGTGACAGGCTACTGTCACACGGGTGCCACCGCGAGTGCGCGGTGGCCAATCACAGTCCCGTATAGGTTTAATGGTTGGGACGGCCTCGAGTGCCGCGACAGTCCCAACACTCAATCAGAGTCTTATTTCCTACGCGCCTGTGCAAGTCGGTAGCGGCCTCAAGCCCGTTACAATGATGTGGATATGCGGCAGCTTACAGAACTTGAGGAAGAAGCTGTAATTGTCGACGGCATGCTGCTCACGCTGCTCCGCAATACTGTCTGCCGGAAGCAGTTCCAGGCGCTGCAGCTGCTACATTAAAAGTGCGCTATTAGCCACCATACAAGAGCATCTCCTGCCTGATATGCAGTGCGTGTCTGGATAAAATACTACATAAAGAAAAATGGTCTCCCACCCAAAACGCAACAACCTTGGTAACTACCACAAATAAGATAAATACTATGGAAGTGCATACGGTACTTGTGGGATTTCGTCCAGCCTCTCAGACACAGCTAGTACTCGGAACGTATGCCTGTTTGGCGCGCGTTGGTGACATTGTGGCTGAATCGAAGCACCTCCCAGCCTCCTGTCGAGGAAACTAACGATGCCCGTGTAAGGTCTTTCGTTGCAAGGTTCCACACGTGGGCCTGTCATCACTCCGATTCCGATCAAATTGTCCCTAGGAACTGTAAACCAATGCAACTTGTGGAGAACCAGATATTCCACCCCGTCCTCTTCCATCTTCAGCATGCCGAATGCCTTCAGAGCTGCTGGTTTGTAGTATAACTCTCCATCGTCCCATCTGTAGCCTCCTAACAGCATAATTCGACTGCGCACCCCCAGAGCTGTGTCAATACAGCACGGCTCCGAAAATACTGCCAACGATCGGTGCTTGAACCACACAAACAGCACCGCCCAAAGGACTCTCACACTCGAGATGATGGAGACGACACAAACCACTACAATGGCGTGGCAAATCAAGCTCCAGAAGTAGTACGAGACTGCCAGCGCCGTCGGTTTTGATCGTTTCAAGTCGGATCCATTCAAACCGGTAAGGAACATCTGAAACACGAGCGCACTCACGAATTCCCCGATCAGAGCCGTCTCATAGCTGAAGAAAATGCGCTTAATTCTCAGTCGCCGCCTCTCGCTCAGCCAGCTCATGCTCTCCAACATCTCAAAGAGCACCAGCATCAACCCCGACAAGTTGTAACCCATCGACGCGTACTGCACTCTGGAAGTCCAGCCATCATTAGCGATGATAAGGAATAGATCCGTCATGATTCCCTCCACGATCAGGTAAAGCAGTGCTGTCCGCTGGTAGTTCGTAGCCCCATGTGCAGTTAAGCGGATACTCTCTTGCACAAACACCATGGCTGCCTGGTAGGTGAGACTTTCCCCAACTCATCACATCTTCTCCCGTAGCGTCTACACGACACGAAACTCCGTCGGATCATGAGCGAGCGATACACCAACCATATCGCTCCGGCAATGCTATACCAGTACGACCTTCTGGATTCTGTACTGCCCGTATCTTTCGCCAAAAGGATCCATTGATGTCGTACGATCCGAGAACTTCTACGATGATATACGCCGTCGTCGACTTTGCACAGTACGTCCCCACTTCGCCTTCGTAGAATGAGTAATACCCGATACTCCCGTGATACAGATACTGCTCGAAAGGGTAGCTGTCGTTGGCGCAACTGGATGGTGTCGTGTGGTACGGAGTCGTTTTGGAGCTTCCGATGAAGTAGTTGCCGTGCAGGTTATACTGCGGCACCACCGCGTGGCACACGATGCCTTGGTCCGCTTTGTAGTAGTGAGTCGCCTCGAAATTCCACCAGACCCCCGCCAGCACGAATGCCGTGACAGGACAAACCTCGGTCAAGTTGGCCGTCTCCTTCTGCAGGTCAGGAGGGACTACGAGGATGTCGGATATTTTGTGCGGTGTGACAAACTGGAGGTAGCTTCGTATCTGCAGGCAAAATGGCACAACGCCCATAACGAGCCACATGCCTAGCAGCATGCGCTGTGCTGTCACCCATCCAGCCGCTGCCTGTAGTGCTGGTGAGTACGTTTCCCCCAGCTTGCTCATCACCAACAACTGGATCAATACGCTTGAGGTTTATCAGAGCGAAGTCGGAATGCGATCGTCATGCTCGCTCCAACGTCCGCCCGAGGTGAAAACTACTCGAAACCGATTTGCTCAAAATAAAGGAATCATGTGTGTACAAGCTAACACAAGGTGACGCAAAATGGTTTCCCTCACACTTTCGTCATATGCTCTTCGTGTAAGTGATCCACAATGCACTCGCGATAGCGATAATATGAGCTTCCCTCCCTTTCTGTGGTTTATGTTAATTAAGCGAACGATCGGTCGATGAACAACTCACCGATGAAAGTGCGTTGAACCACCCACACCTCTTGGACTCAGCGAGATAGTGTGCTGGCTCGTCGAATGGGGGTTAATCAAGGGGCGTTGGCATTTTTCCGATGGCGTACGTTCGAGGGTGTCTACAAAGATCACATGGCTACTTCTAACCTTTTTTTGCAGTATTTCCTTACTGTGTAGGATGCTACAAATGGTATCAAAAATACACAATGCTTGCGTTAGGCTGGCATCGTTCTCGGTGTCTTGATCCGAAGTTCAGCTCTGCAGCACAACGCGAGTTGAAAATGGCTACTTTGGCCCTACATTGCCATTCATTCCCCTGACGAAGTTGAGAAAATTACACATGAGCCAAAGCGCTCTTTACACATGAGCCAAAGTACACTTTACAATGTTTTGTTCCGTGTTTATATATCTGCTATTGCTTCAGATGTCGTCGCCTGCCAACTTGGAGTAAAAAAGGCTTGGGTAGGCGACGGGAGAATTCCATTGTTTGGTCCAGACCAGGCCATAACTCTATTTACCCGTATACTCCTGATGTGGTGGAGATAGCTGGTTTCGTGGGAAGTCCCCCCTAGTTTATGGTCGAGGAAACGGATGATGCCCGTGCAAGGTCGATCATTCGAAGGCTTCACGCGCTCACCCGTGATTGCTCCAATTACTATAAAGCTGTCTCTCGGGGCTGTAAACCAGTACAACTTGTGCAGAATCAAATATTCAGCTCCGTCTTCCTCCATTTTCAGCATTCCGAACGCCTTTAGCGCTGTGGTCTTGTAGTACAGCTTTCCGCCGTGCCAACAGTAGCCGCCGAGTATCATGAGTCGGCTGCGCGGTCCCAAAGCGGTGTCAACGCAGCACGGCTGAGAAAATATTCTCAATGATCGGTGCTTGTACCACACGTATGCCATCACGCACGGCACGCGTACAGACGAAGTAATTGCGATAATTATGCCCTGCATCAGTTGTCAGCACCCGTTGGTAGTACAGGGGATACTGTAGGAGGCGAAAGGACAGCATTGTTTGGACCTACCCACGCCATAACCTGGTTTGGTCGGGCGTGATGGTAGACATCCACTTGGTTTAAGGCGCCACCTAGTTTCCGGTCCAGAAAGGTGATAATGCCTGTACAAGCTCGTTCATTGCAAGCCTCGACTCGCTGGTCAGAGATGATTCCAATCCCAACCAGATTTTCTCGCGGCACGGAGAACCAGTGCAACTTCTGCAGAACCAAGTACTCAACGCCATCCTCCTCCATTTTGAGCATGCCGAAAGCTTTGAGCGCCGTGACCTTAAAGTACAGCCTGTTGCGTTCCCACTGATAACCACCGAGCATCATGAGTCTGCTACGAGGTCCCAAGGCAGTGTCCACGCAGCAAGGCTCGGATAACACTGATAACGTGCGGTGCTTGATCAACACATAAGTGATCGCCCATGGCACTCGAACCGATGCAATAATCCCTACGATAACCACGACGACGACGCCGTGACTGATTAAGCTCCAGAAGTAATACGAAACAGCGAGAGCAACGGGTCTAGATCGTTTGAAATCGGACCCATTTAACCCAGTGAGGAAAGCCTCAAGCGCCAAAGAGCTCGCCAACTCCCCAATAAAAGTTGTTTCGTAGCTAAAGAAGACTCGCTTTACTCGCTGGCGCCACTTCTCGCTAAGCCACTTCATACTCTCGACCATCTCGAAGAGTACTAACAGCAGCCCCGACAAGTTGTAGCCGAGTGACAGGTACTGGATTCGAGTGGCCCAGCCGTCGTTAGCGATGATGAGGAACAAGTCGGACATGATGCCTTCCACGATCAAATAGAGAAGTGCTGCCCGTTGATAGTTGGTAGCTCCGTGAGCAGACAATCGTAAACTCTCCTGTACGAACACCATGGCCTCCTTATTATTCAGGCCAACGCCCATTTCGTTGCACTTGCGGCCATAGCGCCTACACGCCACGTAGCTTCGCTGAATTGTTAGACCGCGGTATATCAGCCACATCATGCCCGCAATGCCGTACCAATAGGACACCCTGGACTTCACACTCCCGGTGTCGTTGGCCAAGAAGACCCCATTGACGTCGTACGTCCCAAGGACATCCACAATAACGTACGCGGTATTGTCCTTGGCGCAGTACGTCCCGACCACCTCTTCGTAGAACGAGTAGAATCCGATGCTACCGTGATACATGTACATGTCATAAGCATAGCTGTCGTTGGAGCATCTCGATGGCGTCTTGTAGTACGGGGTTGTTTTGTTTTCCCTCCTGATCCAGTAGTTGCCGTGCAAATTGTACTGCGGAACGACGCCGTGGCAAACAATTCCGTCGTCAGTTTGGTAGTAGTGCGTAGGTTGGAGGTTCCACCAAACACCAGCAAGCATGTATCCCTGCACGGGACACGCACTCGTCATGTTTGCCTGCTCCTTTTGGAGGTCGGGTGGCACGACGAGAGTATGGGGCATCTTGTGTGGCTTGAAGAACTTGGCATAGCTTCGAGTTTGTAGCGCCAAAGGGAACAGGCCCACAATGAGCCAAACAACCAGCAACAAGCGCTGGGCTGAAAACACGTGGTCGTTGATCGCTTGTATTCTCTGGAGGGAAGAGTAGCTTCTACTGAGCTTCTTCTCAGGTGCCGGGACCACTACGTTCCCCGCATGTGTGATCACGTCGATTTTCATCATCGAGGCCGACGAAGCGGTGAGGTGGGGACAAACGCTTGAAACGACCGACGTACTACGTCAATTATAGGAACCATGACTTTTAACGTTAGTATCCAGCAGTCTCGCTCGGTGAATTCGGCGACTTCGAAGATGGCAAACAGCAGGAAACGATTGTGAAGATCAGCAGCAGCGCTTCAAACCAGAGGAGTACTATGGGAATTTAAGTAATTGTTGGACCCGACCAAGCTTGCACTCGAATTCCGCGTGTTGTCGGACCCTGGAGACGATGCTCAGCATCGGTGGAAGTCCCTCCTAACTTTCGATCAAGAAAACTTGCAATGCCCATGCAAGGTCGCTCATCGCAAGGCTCCACCCGCTGACCCGAGATAACCCCAATAGCGACCCAATTATGGCTCGGGACTGTAAGCCAATGCAGCTTCTGGAGAACCACATATTCGACGCCTTCCTCCTGCATTTTCAGTATTCCGAAAGCCTTTAATGCTGAGATCGAGTAGTACCATTCTCCACCCTCCAATTTGTAACCTCCTAGCATCATGCATCTGTTTCGAATTCCCAACGCTGAATCCACACAGCAAGATTCGGATAAAAGTGCAAATGATCGGTGTTGAAACCACATCAACACCAGTGCCCAAAGAATTCGCGCAGACGAAATTATTAGAATAACAACGACTACAACCAGACCGTGGCAGATCAAACTCCAGAAGTAGTAAGACACCGCAAGCGCTGTTGGTTTCGACCGCTTCAGGTCCGACCCATTTAATCCCGATAGGAGAGTTTGAAATGCTAGTGCGCTGACCAACTCGCCCACAAGAGCGGTCTCGTAGCTGAAAACCACGCGCTTGACTCGCAGTCTCCATTTTTCCGCCAGTAACTTGGTGCTTTCAATAATCTCAAACAATAGCAGCATCAAACCAGAAAGGTTATAACCGAGCGAGACGTACTGGGCTCGGGCTCTCCAGCCGTCGTGAGCGATGATTAGGAACAGGTCCGCCATGATCCCTTCAAGAATCAAAGCAAGTATCGCCGCTCTATGATAATTTGTCGCGCCGTGGGCAGAGAGTCGCATACTCTCCTGCACGAACACCATGGCATCGTGTTGCTTGATAATTTCGTGCATTTCATCGCACCTACGGCCATAACGCATCAGCGAAACGTAGCTCCGACGGATAACCACAGCCCGATATACGATCCAGACCGCGCCGAGAGTAATGTACCAGCACGACATCCTTACTTTCGTACTGCCAGTGTCTTTCGCCAAAAAGGATCCATTGATGTCGTACGATCCGAGAACTTCTACGATGATATACGCCGTCGTCGACTTTGCACAGTACGTCCCCACTTCGCCTTCGTAGAATGAGTAATACCCGATACTCCCGTGATACAGATACTGCTCGAAAGGGTAGCTGTCGTTGGCGCAACTGGATGGTGTCGTGTGGTACGGAGTCGTTTTGGAGCTTCCGATGAAGTAGTTGCCGTGCAGGTTATACTGCGGCACCACCGCGTGGCACACGATGCCTTGGTCCGCTTTGTAGTAGTGAGTCGCCTCGAAATTCCACCAGACCCCCGCCAGCACGAACGCCGTGACAGGACAAACCTCGGTCAAGTTGGCCGTCTCCTTCTGCAGGTCAGGTGGGACTACGAGGATGTCGGATATTCTGTGCGGTGTGGCAAACTGGAGGTAGCTTCGTATTTGCAGGCAAAATGGCACAACGCCCATGACGAACCATACCACCAACAACCTAGGTCGCGTGGTGATCCAGCGACTACTGGCTTGACTGATAGCGCGGAAAGACGTCTTGCGGAACGAACCTTCGTTAACTCTCATCGCTAGGACAGCCGTGCTAACTCGTCGCCACGAACTAATGTCATCTGGCTTAGCAACACGAGCAACGTCCGAACAATCAAAACCGCTCGAAACGTGTTGGAGGATCTCATGAAGGAAGTCTCATCGTCTCATCGCGTCGCTTTTGATGTGATGTATTCGTCGTTACCAACCAGAGGCCACCAACAATATGGAATTGAATTATTGCAGCCATGCTACTTTCCTGTCTGCTTAGCCTGCTTTGTGAGCAGAGCATGTCGCTGAATGAGCTCGGCGCGGCGGCGTTCGAGGTCCACCAGGTCGTTTTCGCGCTTCTCGAAATCCTCGATGAGCAGCTCCGACTTGGCAAAGCCCTCCTTGCTCTTTAGCCGGGCTGCGAGCTGCCTTGCGGCATCCCTGTCCTTCTTCTTGTGTGCGAGCTGGTCTCGATTGGCAGTGAGCGCCTCCTCGAGCTCCTGTGAGTCTCGCTTGAGCATCTGGCTCTCGGCCAGCACGAACTGGAGCTTCTCCTTGATGTGGGTTAGCACCTGCACCGTGCTCGTGGTCTTCTTGCGCAGTTTGTGGAGCTCTTCGTTGCGCTCCTCGATCTTCTCGTTCAGCGTCTGGTTCTCAATCTTGAGCTGCTCAAAGTCGATGAGGTGCAGACCCTCGGCGAGCTGTTCCTTGGCGTGCAGCTGCTGCTCGAGCTTCTTGAGGTGCGTGCGCAGGTTGATGTGCTTGAGCCGCACCTTCTCCACCTCCTGGTCCTTGCGCAGCTCGGTGGCCTCGAACTGCGCGATGACGCGCTTGGCGATGGGCTTACCTGTCCGCAGGTTCTCGGCGTTGCGCGCGACCTCGCGCTTGAACTCGAGGAAGGCGTCCTGGATCTCCGTCACCTTGGCCTCCTTCTCGTCCAGCCGCGCCTGCAGCTCCAGCGCCACCTTGTCGTACTGCGATTGCGCCGTCACCATCTGCACCTTGGCCTCGTGCACGCCGCGCAGACACTCGAGGTACCTCTTGGCGTTCTCGCTGGCGCTGGCCTTGTCCTCACGTCTGCCGGCCGCAGCAGGGCCGGTATTTGCGGCATCCCCCGCAGCCGCGGAAGACGCCCCGGAGCTGCTCGTGGCCGCGCTGTTCTCCTGGTTCTTCTGCAGCAGAGCCGCGATGCGTCGCTGCAGTCTGCACCGTCAGATCCGTTAGTGTTCAACGCGCACCCACTGCAGCTGTCAACAGCAACTCCATCCGACGCACGCACTTGGTGTTCCTCTGCTGCAGCTCGTCCCTGGCCTCGGTGGCCTCCGCGATGGCCGTGCGCAGCCGCCGCGCCTCCTGCCTGGCCGCCTCCTCCTCGTCCAGCTCCTCCACGTCGTCGTCCTCCTGCTCCTCGTCGTTCGGCTCCAGCTGAGACCCGCGCCGCTCGGCCGCCACGTCCATTTCCTCCTCCTCTTCCTCCTCCTCGGGCGTGGCCTCCTGGTTCGAGCCGGGCAGCGCCATGCTTCGCTGAAGTCTCACGTTGCCACAAACTCTCGCGTCGTTTCGCGGCACATGGCTACATTTGTTCTGGATGGCTACATTTTTCCATGGATGGCTACACTTGACCATAAGTCGCCAATCACCCGTGACCATGAGCATGTACGTGCGGCCGGGGTCGCTGCTGGGCCGCTGCTGGGCCCTGCGCGCCGTCAAGAGCCTCAAGGGCAAGTCCAACGCCAGCGCGCGCTGGGTGCGGCGCCAGTGGAGCGACCCCGTGGTGAAGCAGGCCAAGCGCGAGGGCCTCCGCTCGCGCGCGGCCTTCAAGCTGCGCGAGCTCAACGACGTGCGTCCTCTGCGTCGTTAAAGTAAAGTACCAGAGTTCTAATACGTATAACAATTATCCTGTGGCTGCTGCTGCAGCGGTTCCAGCTGCTGCGTCGTGGAGACGTGGTGCTGGACTTGGGCGCGGCGCCCGGCGGCTGGACGCAGGTGGCGGTGGAGGCCACGGCGCCCAAGAGCAAGGCCAAGAGCAAGAGCAAAGAGCAGCAGCAGCAGCAGCAGGAGCGCGTGGTGGCCGTGGACCTCAAGCACTTCGACCCGGTGGAGGGCGCGGCCATCGTGGTGGGCGACTTCCGCCAGGCGGCCGTGCGCCGCCAGCTGGACGAGGCGCTGCGCGGGCGCCGGGCCGACGTGGTGCTGAGCGACATGGCGCCGTCCTTCTCGGGCAACTTCCTCACGGACAGCCAGCACCAGCTGCGGCTGTGCCACAACGCGCTCAAGATGGCCGAGCTGTACCTGCGGCCCGGGGGCCACTTCGCCACCAAGATCCTGCGCTGCGACGGCTCCGAGGAGTTCCGCGCGGACCTCAAGGCGGCGTTCGACGTGGTCAAGGCCATGAAGCCGCAGTCCTCGCGGCCAGAGTCCACCGAGATGTTCCTGGTGGCCAAGGGCTTCAAGGGTGTCAAGCCTAAAGATGCAGCGCAAGACGCCGAGCCGTGAAGGAACCATGTAAGCAATGCAAACCATCCTTTCACATCTCGTCTATTGAAATTCAGGAAAGCTGTACCAGACACTAGACGGAGTGAGGGGAGCGCTCTCGCGCTCGTGTCGTGTGCGCAGCGACCGGGGACTGGCCTCTTCGATCGAGACCATCCCATTTTGAAACATGCAAGTTAGTCAAAGCAGAAAAGAGAAACGGAGCTCCGCTGCAGACACCACACGACGGGTACCGGACAACCGACGGGCTGGACGGTCGGTTAGTTGAGGTCCTGGCCCAGCCGCAGTGCTAACAGCGTGTCATTGTACTGGTTGAAGGCGTCCTGGATGTCGTCCTGCAGCTGCATGGCCAGCGGAATCAGCTCGATGTTCACATTGCCACCGATCTGAGCCGAAGCGGCCACACGCGGCTGCAGCACCTTGACGGCGTGGATCATCTCCTGCAGCTCCGTGTCCTGGCGGACGTCACCAGCGGCGTAGATGATCTTCTGCAGCAACTGGTGCACCAGCTGCTCCACCTCCTGCAGGTCGGCGTCATTCAGCGGCTCGGCATCGGCAGCGTTGGCCAGCGCCTCGCGCTCCTCCTCCTCCCAGCGCTTGCGTGCCTCGGCATACGCCTCACGCTCGCAGATGTCCTGCGTGCGCAGCGTCAAGTTGAGGAAGCGGTCCATGTGGATGTTCAGCAGGGCGTCCGGCATCTGCGTCAGCACCTGCGTCATGTAGCGGTTCATCTCCTTCTCACGCTTGATGATGAACTTCTCCTCCTGGTTCTTGCCGATCATAGACGAGAACGGGTGGCGCTTCGGGAAGCGCGGGAACCACGGAGCACGCTTGCCACGGCGGCCTGAGGCAGCAGCCTTCAGCTCCTGGTGCAGCGCGTTGAAGTCGTTGTAACGACCACCCACGAGCCACGCCGTCTTCGACTGCTCCAGGATGTCACGGCCCCACGTCACACGCAGCACGTACTCCGTGTACTCATCGCCCCAGTTCTGGTCCTGCTGCTTACGGTGTCCCAGCATCGTGCACGTGAGAATGCCGCCCTTGTACGGGATCGGAGGGCCCGTCGGGAACTCCTGGATCTTCTCAACGGGGTTGATCAGGTTCTCGTCGTCAGCCGACATCACCGGACCAGCGGGGGCCTCACCGCCCTCGCCGAACAGGTCGCGGCCAGCCTGGGCAAGCTGCTCCTGGCGCAGCGCATCACCGGCAACGGCCTCGCCCTCAATCTTGGCGTTGTCGCCCGCCACCCAGCTCATGTCAGCGTTCTGCAGCGACTCCTGTCCGACCATGGCACCAGCAACACCCATCGATCCAACAGCGCCAATCTGGCCGGCCTGGCCAGCAGAGGCCTGCAGCGGCTGCACTGAGCCCAGCGTTGCGGGGCCATTGCCCGCAACACCAGCGACACCCAGCGCACCAAGAGCGGGAGCCGTGCCCAGCGTGCCGGCCATAGCAGCCTTCCTCTGGGCCTCGTCGTATGCGTTCAGCTTACGTAGGGCAGCAGCCTCAGCATCGTGAGCCATGGACGCATCCTGGGCAGCCTGTGCAGCATCCTGCGCGGCCATAGCAGCAGCGAGGGATGCAGCCTGAGCGCGCTCCACAGCAGCCTGGCGTCTTGCCTCTTCGCGGCCGCAAGACCGGCGGTAGGCGCGCTGAATAGCAGTAGCAGCAGCAGCACGCTTCAGCTCCAATTGGCGCTGGCGCTCACGCTCCTCCTCTTCCTCCTGAAGGCGACGCTGGCGCTCCTCCTCCTCACGTTGCAGGCGGAGCTGCTCTTGTTCCGCAGCAAGTCGTCGGGCCTCCTCCACCGCCAGGCGAGCCTTGCGGATGTGGTGCAGGCGCTGCACGAAGTGACGCTGGGCCTGAATGACGTAGAACGCAGTGAGCCAGCGCTTCTTGGCCGACTTCTTCTTCTCCGCCTCCAGACGGGCAGCTTCCTCCGCCAGCCTCTTACGCATCTTCTCATCTTCGACCTGTGCACGACGCTTGTCAGCCTGCTTCCGGCCGAACTTGCCACGCACAATCGACTGAATCTTCACAGCAGCAGCGTTCTTCTCAGCAACCTGCGCGGCCATGCGCTGGCGAGTCTGATCCAAGAGGTTCTTGAAAGCGTTGGAGGCAAGGACACCACCAATAGCCATCTTCCAGTGCTTCTGGGCCAGAGCTTTCCGGCGCATCTTATTGCGGTGCGCGTTACGAGCACGGATGAACTGCTTGCGGACAGCAAACATGCGCATCACAGCCTGCATCTTGACCACGGCCGCCTTACGCCGTCTAGTGTCTTCCAACAGCCGCAGGAACGCACGCTGAGCGAGCACCTTGGCCAGCGCATAACGCCAACGGCGACGCGCGAGCCATTTGCGAAGACGAGCAACGATCCACGGTCCCATCTTCTTCATATCAACCTTCAGCAGCGCGTCAAGCAGAGCAATCTTGCCCGTCTTGAAGAAAACCTTGGTGCGACCCAGGCGGTAGGCATCAGGCTCCACACGGAACGACCACAACACGGCCTCCGTGAAAGTACGGTCGTTGTATGCGTCGAACATTGGCGTGACCGACGGCGGCAGTACGGGCTTATAGATACGGCAGATTTCATCGTAGGACACACGCGTAGGCAGACCGACTTTAAGCAGCTCACACGTAGCAAGCATACCGGAGCAACGCAGTTGGTCCACAACGTAACCATGGTCGAAGACGCCAGGCGACATCGTCGGGTTCGGCTTAATACACCGGATAAAGTTGCAACGCGTCGCGTTCAAGGTATCCGTCAGCTCCTGCATCTGGTCGCAGAACTTGGCCGACACACTCTGCTTGTGCAGCTGGCTCGTGTTCGACGCACCGTTCATGGTGTCCAGGTCCAGCTTCGACGAGAACAGCTCCTTAATGAGCGAAGACTTGCTGGAAGTCACGAAGTCCTCCAGGTCCTTGGGGATCGTATCGTTGTTCTTGTCGATGAAGTTGCCAATCGTGTACGGCACACGCGTGGCAAAGTGCTTGACGATGAACTCGTACTTCTTGTCCTTCTCGTGCGGGGCCAGGAAGTGCGGGTGGCTCGCGTGGGTCTTGTGCAGCGTGGCATTCCACTTCTCGTCGGACGGCTTGGGCATCTTCGCCTCCTGGTCCAGCAGCGGCAAAATACCGTTCGGCTTTTGCGCGATCAGGTCGATACACTCGCGGTTGTCGGGCCAAACAATCTTGCCGACCTCGATACCTTCAGCGGCGAACAGCTCCTGCTCGGCAATGAACACCTGTTGGTTGAACGTGGCCTGCAGGGCCTCGTTGGCGTAGTTGATCAGCAGCTGCTCGAAGTCGTTCTCCTCGAACGATTCGAAACCGAAGATATCCAGCACGCCGATGAACGGCAGCGAGCTGTCACCGTGGCCCAGCGAGCTGTTGATCTTGTACAGGATCCACTTGAACAGGTGGTTGTAAATGGACTTGGCAATAGCGTCACGCACGTAGCTCCCCTCCTTGGCCGAGCGCTTGATCGTGAAGTTCTCCGTGCGCGTGGAAATCTCGCGCGTGGTGATCACGTGCAGCAGGTTGTTGCTGTCTACGCCGAGCAGCTCAGCGCAGGATGTCACGTAGTTTTGCGCCTCGGGCGTGACCTCGCCGGCATCGCCCTCGGCCGTCTCGCGGTCCTTCAGACGGATGTTACCCAAGTGCAGCAGACCGGACAGGATGGTCCAGACCTGCTTCTGCAGCCCGGCGTCGATGTTCACGGAGGTGAGCGCGCTGGCCACCTCGTCGAACAGGATCTCGTCGTCCACGTTCGGGTCCGACACGCAGCCGCTCTGGTTGAGGTAGTCGAAGTTGTCGACGGGCTCGAGCTTGAGCTCCTTGGAGAGCGCCTGGTCCGCGCCGGAGAGCAGGAAGTAGAAGATGTGGAAGTTGCGCTCGCCGGGGATCTGCGCCACGACGCGGAACTTCTCGAGCAGGTACGTCTCGATGAAGGCGCCGGTGAGCGTGTTGTCGCCGGGCTTGAACTGCAGCTTCATGAACTTGCCGAAGCGGGACGAGTTGTGGTTGCGCAGCGTCTTGGCGTTGCCGAAGGCCTCGAGGATGGGGTTGGTGTCCCAGAGGCGCTTGTCCAGCTCGAGCGCCAGGTCCTGCTTGGAGACGTCGCCCTTGGCGGCCGCGAAGGCCAGGTGCTCGCGCGACGTGAGGTAGCGCAGCACGATCTTGGACGTCTCGGTCTTGCCGGCGCCGGACTCGCCCGAGATGACGATCGACTGGCACTGCGCGGGCGTGCGCAGCGCCATCTGCTGGAAGGCCACCTCGGCGATGGCGTACGGGTGCGGGGGGCGGTCCCCCATCTGGGTCTTGATGTAGTCCGTGACCTTGGGCTCCACCGTGCGCACGAGCGGGTTGACGGCGATCAGCACGTTGGCCATGAGCGTGTAGGGCCGCAGGTTGTCCGTCTTGGAGCGCACGTACAGGTTCTCGAGGATGCCGGCCTCGTGGATGTAGTAGAGCGCCGTCATGTCGTCCACCACGCGCGGGTTCACCTTGTACAGGTCGCCGATGTCGCGCAGGTCCACCTGCTCCTGGCCGAACTTGCCGCGCACGGTCAGCGTCATGCCCTGCTCCGGGTCGGCCGCCGGCTCGTAGCGCACGATCTCCACCACGCGCCACACGCGCTCCGGGTCGGGGATCCACACGTGCGCGCCCAGCTCCACGGGCGTGTGCGCCAGCGCCGCCACCACCTCCTGCGTGTTGCGGCGCCGCGCCGAGTTCTGCGCGCGCTTCTTGTTCTCCAGCACGAGCCGCTGCGCGATGCTCAGGCTGCGCTCGTCCACGGGCGCCGCGCTGTGCCGCTGGAAGCGCTCGTACGACGGCAGCGCGCTGGACGGCACCATCTCCACGCGCGGCTTCGACATGGCTCTGCCTCTGCTGCTACTGCTGCTGCTGCTGCTGCTGCTCTGCTGCTGCTGCTACTGCTACTGCTGCGGCCGGTTGCGTTCTGACTGCGGCCGGATCGCCTGCTGTCTCTCTGCGGAGCCGCCCCCTTCTCTGTCTGTCGCTGGAGGCTCGAGGCTTCGGCGTGCTGTGCTCTCGCTTCTTCCGCCGCGCGAGGGGACGAAGGGGAGACCTTGCTGGAATGATTGTGGCACGGCGCGGACGCTGACGTGGAATAAGACGCCCAGCGAGGATATTACGCGGCGGCGGGGGATGCCATTGGCCGATACTCCCGTGGAGAGCGCCGATTGGGGGAAAACGAGCGCAGAGGATTACGGAATTGCGCGTCTGGCCCAGGGTGAAGTGCGCCACACTGGACGCGCATGCGACGTGTGACGCGCTGTCCACTATCGGACTCGCCGGCTGCAGCAGAGCTGCCGGTGGATGCTGCTGGTGCTGGACATGGCGGATACAGCTACATGAATCTGTCCATCGACTATGGATTGCAGCAGCTGCCGAAGGAGGAGGGCAAATCGCGCAACTTCAACCGCGACAAAGCTCCAAGGCGACTGTGCAGAGGGGACAGACCGCCACTTGGCAAGTGGCTGACGGGTCTGGACTGGTGCCAAGGCTGACGAGAAGGAGTTGGTGGTGGCGAGAATTGCGCAGTGGTGCAAGTAGCTGGCCCTGTTTGAGTCACCGTTCTCGCCAATCGCCTTTGTTACAGCCATGCTGGCCGCGATGCGTGACGGGCGAAGCGTCCTGAGCATCGCTCTGCGCGTAGACGTCAGATACGCTGGACCACGTCCACGATATCTCATCCCACGGCGTAAGCTCTAGGGCTGCTGGCTGATGCTGGAGTGCGAGTATATTGGAACGCGAGCTTCCGTTTGACACGCGGTTGGTGATGGCAAAGCAGCTCACCGTTCTAAGGTCGCGAAACAAGCGCGACTGGAGAGGCACCGCTATCGCAAACTGCTTTCAGAGGTTGAGAAGTTGAGCACGCAGGCCGAGTGCTCTCTTGCGTCGACCGTGTGGGTACATTGGTCTCACCGTCACACTTGGAGGGGCGACGTAGCTTTATATCGCTGCTACACTGCTCAAGACCCTAGTGCTTGGCACGGAACTACCAGCGAGAGGAACCCACAGGGAATCGATTGTCTTCATGTGCGCCCTGACGGCCTAGGACTCAACTGCTACTTGACTCTCGCGCGATGATTAAGATGGGCTTTCTCGACCGCAGCGTTCGGAGCAGCTGCGAGCCCACACGAAGCTGCTCCTCGAGGCGTTATCAACTGTTTCACTTTCAGCTCCAGTCGCTGCTTCTCCGCTCTCAAGTGTTTCCCCGTCAGCTCCTGCGACTGGATACGTTGGGCAATCGAGCGCGTCTTCAGCAGTCACTGGCGTTCTCTTTGTGGGTGTCCTGGGCATCTTCTGCTGCTGCGTCGTCGCTGCCATGGTGAAATAGTTGCTTGAGCTGTCAGAGAAAGTTTGAAGAGTGGCAATCGAGCGGCCAGTGGAGGATGGTAATGAGTCATTGCTGTAAAGGCTGAAATACTCTGGGACTGTCATGCGTTGCGCCGAATGAAGCCGCTCTTGCAAGACAGAGGTATAGCACTTCGAGATGGCCGATCCTCTTGGCTGACGGACGGCACCGCGGAGGTTCCTGCCAGTGTGTGTCGTCATGGGTGTTACCACTAATTCTTCAGATTCGAAGCTACGCGCAATTCGTGAGGCCGTACAAGATGCCCGAAATTCTCGTGGTGCCGAACGATCAGGGGAAGGAAATTGCCCCGCAGAGGCGTTCATTCTGGCTGGAATATTCGACCAGTGCACTACTACACTACTAAGAAACGGGTCATTTGTCGTACAGTGTCGCCGCAGTACAACACGCATCAAAACTGCTTCATTGGCAACTCGAGGTGACTCTGTATCGTACGACACCATTCAGCTGTGCCAATGACAGTGTCGCATTTCACACATGCCAGCATTGGGTTCTACTCGTTCTACAGTGAAGACGTCGGCACGTATTATACAAAAGCGCAAACCTTGTCGTGGAAGAATTCGGTGAATGGGCCGTTGTTGGCTAGCGATACGGGGTGTTTGCGGCCCAGGATGTCGTACTGGTATACCTTAGTAGTGTGGGTGCACTGTGGCTTGTGTATCGCCTTTTTGTAATCCGTCGGAGCTACTCGCTGTTGAAGAGCTATGGAGGAAGGTGCGATGAATTGGGAGAGAACCATCAGCAGGAGGCGGTGGTCGTGTTCGTCCAGGAAAGTGTGCGTCTGTCAGCTCATGGCACCACAGAGCTGCACTGCTCTACTTACTTATAGAAGGGAGCATGACCGACGTGTTCCTCATTATATTGTAAAGGATGGTTGGGCAACCTAAGTCCAGTACGCATTGTTAGATGGCTTGCTGCTGCTGCTGCTGCTTCTCAAAATGGTGGAGAACACCAAGTGGCTAAGTGAAACTTGGCGTCTACGAACCAAGCAATCCGTTTTCAATTACTTCGAAGTATAAAAAATCGCCATGTGCTGGCTCTTGCATTGCAGCATTTACTGAATGGATTGAACAAGTCAGACTGAAGCGATCGAAGGCGGAAGCCCTCGCAGTGTCGTACTACTTCTGGAATTTGGTTTGCCATGGCATCATCATATTTGTCATAGTAGCACTCATTTTGTTTGTTCGAGTGGTTTGTGTGATATCGTTCGTATGGTTCAAGTATCGAGCCCTTGTAATTCTGTCTGAGCCATGCTGTGTCGATATTACGCTGGCCGTTCGGGGCAGGACCATACTACTAGGGGGTTATCAATAGCAAGATATCAAGCTGCACGACAAACCAGCCAGGGACACTGAAGTCATTTGGAATGCTGAGAAGAGAGGAAGACGGTGTTGAGTATTTGCTGTTGCACAAGCTGCATTGGTTTATCCCACCTCGATATAGCTTGACAGCGATCGAGACATCTCGGGTGAGCGTGTGGAGCCTTGCAACGAAAGACCTTGCCCGGGAGTCATTAGTTTTCTTGGTCGGAGATTAGGGCGTACGTGCCCAACCAACCGTGAGAATTCTGGTACAAGTCAGATGTATCTTAGTCCCCCTTGACAGTGGCAACCCTTTGTGGCCGATAGAGTAACTTCCATGCGTGTAGTAATGACATACCGCCATGTGATTCCATGGTCGGTAGTGCCGCTGTCGATCTCTGGGCTACTTGTTGCATGACGAGCAAAAGCGAGGGACGACAAATGCAGGAAGGTACTCAACTCTTCACGTTTGTCCTCCCACCAGCCTATGATAGGACTCAATTGCTGCTTCGAGCTCACTAAAGTAGTGGAGTCCGGTACGGTGGAGGCATTGATTTTGGGATCAGTCTTCGTGAAGTTCTCCACCTTGATTTTTCTTGGCCTTGGGCTTAGACACTCGGGATGAGTGTGATCATCGTTTTAAAAAAATATCATCAACGCAATAAATTGAGAACTGGGAGTCACTTTGGAGCGCCAGGAAATAATAATTCATCGAGATATTTTACATGCTGTTTCTGGTCTTTCAGTTCGACTGCTCCACTGACCATGATCACCACCTCGGTGATCAACAGAACTAGGAGATCATTTGCCACATTTGAGTCATTTTGGTCTGGATGGACTTCACAGATTTTACGCTTCCGTTTCAAGCGTTTATTTTTTCGCACGACCATTCCTATCCTGCTTGTTGTCAACATGAGGAAGAACCCTCAGCAGAGTAGGTCTACAGCTGCAGAAGGTATCCTCCCTTGGCTCACAGTACAGCGAAAACTCCTTGCAGTATGGCTTGTCATGGGAGTGCTGCCTTTAATCCTGCAGTTACGAAGCTATACTCAATTCGTCAGGCCACATCATGTGCCCAAACTTCTTGTGATGCCGCACAACCAGGACAAGGAAACCACAAACCTGACAGCTCTCTGTCCGGTGGAGTCATTCCTGCTAGCTGGAGTCTGGTGGAGCATCGAGCCCGCATACTACTACGTTACTGACGATGGTATCATTTGCCATACACTGGTGCCACAATACAACACGCATGGAAATTACTTCGTTGGAAACTCAAAGGTGACTCCACATCGTACAGCACCGTCTAGTTGCGACAGCGATAGCTTCGCCTTCCAGGTGTACCTGTACCATGGCAGTATCGGGTTCTACTCGTTCTACGAAGAAGAGGTCGGGACGTATTGCACCAAAGACAAAGCTGCGTACATTGCCTTGGACGTTCTTGGGGTGTACGACATGAATGGGCCCTGGTTGGTTGACGACACAGGAAGCGTAAACTCCAGGATGTCGTACTGGTATAGTATTGTCGGTGCGTTGTGGCTTGCGTATCGTTTTCTCGTAATCCGACGGAGCTGCGCATTGTTGAAGAGCTACGGTCGAAGGTGTGATGATATGGGAGAAACCCTACCACAAGACGCGGCGATCGTATTCGTGCAGGAAAGTTTGCGCCTGTCAGCGCATGGTGCGACCAGTTTTCACCGGGCAGCGCTGCTCTACTTGATCGTGGAAGGGATCATGACCGACTTGTTTCTCATTATTGTGACGGATGGCTGGGCAGCCAGGATTCAGTACGCATCGCTAGGTTATAACCTCTCTGGGGTGGTACTCCTGTTGTTTGAGATGGTGGAGAACACGAGGTGGTTGAACGAAAAATGGCGGATGCGGGTGAAGCGATTGATGTTCAACTATGAAACATCACTCATTGGTGAACTGGTCGCCGCTCTTGGATTCCAGCACTTACTCTCTGATCTAAATAGGTCGCACTTGAAACGATCCAAGCCGGAAGCTCTTGCTGTATCGTTTTACTTCTGGAGTTTGGTTTGCCACGGCATCGTCGTTCTTGTGGTGATCGCGATTATTTCCTCTGTTCGAGTGGCTTGCGCGATGGCGTACGTATGGTTCAAGCACCGATCTTTTGAGGTACTATCTGAGCGATGTTGTGTCGACACGGCTCTGGGAGTGCGAAGCAGGATCATGCTGCTAGGAGGTTACGATTGGGAAAACAGCATACTCTACTACAAAGCTGAGGCGCTAAAAGCGTTTGGGATAATGAAAATGGAGGAAGATGGTGTTGAGTACCTGGTTCAGCACAAGTTGCATTGGTTCACAGGCTCAGGATACAATTTGGTTAGAATTGGAGTCATTAGAGATCAGCGCGTGGAGCCTTGCATGGAGCGGCATTGTACGGGAGTCGTCAGTTTTCTCAATCGGAAGCTAGGCGGAGTCTCAGCGCACACAGGGTATTACTATCGCACCCAAACCACAATGAAAACTCTGGTTAGTCCTGATGAGTCTGATGTTCCTTAGGTGCGGTGGTTACGAATGTCTTGCGCTCCTGGATGGCGCATCATACGCGACAAAAGGATGGTCAAGAAAAGTTGGCGGCTCTTCTTGGAATACAATGTAAACTTTTGAAAAGTGTATAGTGTCAATGGTTCCGAATTCTTCACCGCTTGAGAAGCAATGAAATGCTCGACAGGCCTACTGATTCGTGGCAGATATTCGATGCAGTACTCGACAATACCAGTCCATGGACAGGGTGCAACATCGGATCCGCCCGTTCCAAGGGAGCACTTAAATTTCATGACCGGTGTTATGGCGAAGAAGAGCTCACCGCAGAGCTACACGTGTCCACGACAGGAAATGAAATACCCACTCCTCCCTCTCAAGAGCGCAGCAGAAATTATAAACATCACGGGAGTACCGATGATTTTTGCAAATACGAACCTATAGCTTGTGAAACATTCGGCTTCAAGCGCTGAAATTTGCAAAAAAAACAAGCTCAGTTTTGAGTTAAAGTTAACATGGAACTTAGTTTGTAAACAAAATATTTAGTCTGTAGATACCCATTTCTTTTTGCAATATGCACAGGTTCCGCACAGTGCTGGCCTGTTGCATCATATTCGTTTTATGCTACTTCAGTATTTTTTACGAGGCTGTCGAGAGACAATTCTGTGTAATACGCATACACGTGATAACACGCCTGCAAGAAAAAATAATGTTGTGAAACCTGACTCTCTCATGGCGAGACTTCGCTCACGTGGAGAACACGAACGAATTAAGGACGTGTTTTCCACGTGAGCGGCCACACGCTGCAGACCGAAATATTCCGTTTCGTCAGGAGTCGCGCTGAATGAAGGCGTACTTGCAAGACAGAGCAAAAGCACTTCGCGATGGTCGCTCCTCCTGGCTTACAGAGCAGCGAAAGCTGCTGACCGTCTGGTTCGTCATGGGAGTGTTACCATTCATTCTCCAGATACGAAGCTATACCCAGTTCGTCAGGCCACACAAGATGCCCGAAATCCTCGTAGTGCCGCACGACCAGCAAAGGGAGACCTCAAATCTTACTCAAGTCTGTCCTGTCGAAGCACTCGTGCTAGCTGGTGTCTGGTGGAATTTTGAATCAACACACTATTACACGACCGACAACGGAGTCGTTTGCCACGCGGTGGTGCCGCAGTACAACACACACGGGAATTTCTTCATCGGCAGCTCAAAGGCGACTCCGTATCGCACGACCCCATCCAGTTGCGCCAACGACAGCTTCCCTTTTCAGGTGTACTTCTACCACGCCAGTATCGGGTTCTACTCGTTCTACGAGGGAGAGGTCGGGACTTATTGCAGCAGGAACAGGATCGCGTACATTGCCGTGGAAGTTTTGGGGGCCTATGACATGAATGGGTCGCTTTTGGCAAACGATACGGGGAGTACGGAGGCTAGAGTTTCGTACTGGTATGGTACTGTGGGTGCGTTGTGGCTGGTGTATCGCTTTCTTGTTATCCGTCGGAGCTACTCGTTGTTGAGGAACTACGGTCGAATGTGCGATGACGTGGGAGAAAAGCTGCCACAGGAGGCGGCGATAGTATTTGTGCAGGAAAGTTTGCGTCTATCAGCTCACGGGGCGTCAAACTACCAGCGGGCAGCGCTGCTCTACTTGATTGTGGAAGGGATCATGACGGACTTGTTCCTGATTATTGCGAACGACGGCTGGGCAACAAGGATTCAGTACGCTTCGTTAGGCTATAACCTTTCTGGGTTGATGCTGCTGCTGTTTGAGATAGTGCAGAACACGAAATGGCTCGGCGAAAAATGGCGCTTACGGATCAAGCGATCGGTGTTCAACTACGAAACCTCGCTTATTGGTGAATTTGTCGCCGCTCTTGCGTTCCAGCGTTTCCTCACCGGACTGAACAAGTCCGACCTAAAGAGATCAAAACCAGAAGCGCTCGCCGTATCCTATTACTTATGGAGCTTGGTTTGCCACGGCATTGTTGTACTAGTTGTCATCAGCATTATCTCGTTTGTTCGAGTATCTTGTACCATGGCGTACGTTTGGTCCAAGTATCGATCCTTCGCAGTGTTATCTGAGTCGTGTTGTGTCGATACAGCTCTGGGGGTGCGGAGCAGGATCATGTTGCTAGGAGGCTACCATTGGGAAGACGGCAAGCTCTACTACAAACCCGGGGCTTTGAAAGCGTTCGGGCTGCTGACAATGGAGGAAGACGGTGTCGAGTATCTGGTTTTGCACAAGTTGCGTTGGTTTACCGTCCCTCGAGACAATTTGATCGCAATCGGAGTCATCTCGGAGCAACGTGTGAAGCCTTGCATGGAGAGATCGTGCTCGGGAGTCGTCAGTTTCCTAGCTCAGAATTTAGGAAGTGCGTCAGTTCACCCGGCGTATCCCTACACGCCACGCACAACGAAAATTGTGGTCGGATCAGATGAATCGGCGATTAATTAGAAACAGAAGAGACGAGAGGATGCCGTGAAAGTAAGTTAGTGGTTCTTCGAGCCGCACTAGAATTATTGTAGTAGTGTTCTTAAAACCTGTACTTCGAAATAATTCGAGTATGGCTGTACGAGCTGTCGCCGCACCAAATGTACCTTGAATTTGTCGGAGTTCTGGTCGTTACGTGTGTGAATTGAGAAGCAGCGCCCGACACGATGTTTGACCGTCCACATGATCGAACCACTAGCCGTAACAGATTGAAACCTGTCCGTTTCAAGCGTGTATTTCTTCGACCCAGTTGGCCGTTCAATCCAAAATACCATCATAAAGACGACCTCCAAACAGAGCTACCGTGTACACACGGCTGGAGATACGCTCTCCATATTGACAGGATAGCATAAACTACTGGTCGTGTGGCTCGACGTGCTAGCTGGCGTCTGGTGGAATTTTGAATCAACACACTATTACACGACCGACAACGGAGTCGTTTGCCACGCGGTGGTGCCGCAGTACAACACACACGGGAATTTCTTCATCGGCAGCTCAAAGGCGACTCCGTATCGCACGACCCCATCCAGTTGCGCCAACGACAACTTCCCTTTTCAGGTGTACTTCTACCACGCCAGTATCGGGTTCTACTCGTTCTACGAGGGAGAGGTCGGGACTTATTGCAGCAGGAACAGGATCGCGTACATTGCCGTGGAAGTTTTGGGGCCTATGACATGAATGGGTCGCTTTTGGCAAACGATACGGGGAGTACGGAGGCTAGAGTATCGTACTGGTATGGTACTGTGGGTGCGTTGTGGCTGGTGTATCGCTTTCTTGTTATCCGTCGGAGCTACTCGTTGTTGAGGAACTACGGTCGAATGTGCGATGACGTGGGAGAAAAGCTGCCACAGGAGGCGGCGATAGTATTTGTGCAGGAAAGTTTGCGTCTATCAGCTCACGGGGCGTCAAACTACCAGCGGGCAGTGCTGCTCTACTTGATTGTGGAAGGGATCATGACGGACTTGTTCCTGATTATTGCGAACGACGGCTGGGCAACAAGGATTCAGTACGCTTCGTTAGGCTATAACCTTTCTGGGTTGATGCTGCTGCTGTTTGAGATAGTGCAGAACACGAAATGGCTCGGCGAAAAATGGCGCTTACGGATCAAGCGATCGGTGTTCAACTACGAAACCTCGCTTATTGGTGAATTTGTCGCCGCTCTTGCGTTCCAGCGTTTCCTCACCGGACTGAACAAGTCCGACCTAAAGAGATCAAAACCAGAAGCGCTCGCCGTATCCTATTACTTATGGAGCTTGGTTTGCCACGGCATTGTTGTACTAGTTGTCATCAGCATTATCTCGTTTGTTCGAGTATCTTGTACCATGGCGTACGTTTGGTCCAAGTATCGATCCTTCGCAGTGTTATCTGAGTCGTGTTGTGTCGATACAGCTCTGGGGGTGCGGAGCAGGATCATGTTGCTAGGAGGCTACCATTGGGAAGACGGCAAGCTCTACTACAAACCCGGGGCTTTGAAAGCGTTCGGGCTGCTGACAATGGAGGAAGACGGTGTCGAGTATCTGGTTTTGCACAAGTTGCGTTGGTTTACCGTCCCTCGAGACAATTTGATCGCAATCGGAGTCATCTCGGAGCAACGTGTGAAGCCTTGCATGGAGAGATCGTGCTCGGGAGTCGTCAGTTTCCTAGCTCAGAATTTAGGAAGTGCGTCAGTTCACCCGGCGTATCCCTACACGCCACGCACAACGAAAATTGTGGTCGGATCAGATGAATCGGCGATTAATTAGAAACAGAAGAGACGAGAGGATGCCGTGAAAGTAAGTTAGTGGTTCTTCGAGCCGCACTAGAATTATTGTAGTAGTGTTCTTAAAACCTGTACTTCGAAATAATTCGAGTATGGCTGTACGAGCTGTCGCCGCACCAAATGTACCTTGAATTTGTCGGAGTTCTGGTCGTTACGTGTGTGAATTGAGAAGCAGCGCCCGACACGATGTTTGACCGTCCACATGATCGAACCACTAGCCGTAACAGATTGAAACCTGTCCGTTTCAAGCGTGTATTTCTTCGACCCAGTTGGCCGTTCAATCCAAAATACCATCATAAAGACGACCTCCAAACAGAGCTACCGTGTACACACGGCTGGAGATACGCTCTCCATATTGACAGGATAGCATAAACTACTGGTCGTGTGGCTCGACGTGCTAGCTGGCGTCTGGTGGAATTTTGAATCAACACACTATTACACGACCGACAACGGAGTCGTTTGCCACGCGGTGGTGCCGCAGTACAACACACACGGGAATTTCTTCATCGGCAGCTCAAAGGCGACTCCGTATCGCACGACCCCATCCAGTTGCGCCAACGACAACTTCCCTTTTCAGGTGTACTTCTACCACGCCAGTATCGGGTTCTACTCGTTCTACGAGGGAGAGGTCGGGACTTATTGCAGCAGGAACAGGATCGCGTACATTGCCGTGGAAGTTTTGGGGGCCTATGACATGAATGGGTCGCTTTTGGCAAACGATACGGGGAGTACGGAGGCTAGAGTATCGTACTGGTATGGTACTGTGGGTGCGTTGTGGCTGGTGTATCGCTTTCTTGTTATCCGTCGGAGCTACTCGTTGTTGAGGAACTACGGTCGAATGTGCGATGACGTGGGAGAAAAGCTGCCACAGGAGGCGGCGATAGTATTTGTGCAGGAAAGTTTGCGTCTATCAGCTCACGGGGCGTCAAACTACCAGCGGGCAGCGCTGCTCTACTTGATTGTGGAAGGGATCATGACGGACTTGTTCCTGATTATTGCGAACGACGGCTGGGCAACAAGGATTCAGTACGCTTCGTTAGGCTATAACCTTTCTGGGTTGATGCTGCTGCTGTTTGAGATAGTGCAGAACACGAAATGGCTCGGCGAAAAATGGCGCTTACGGATCAAGCGATCGGTGTTCAACTACGAAACCTCGCTTATTGGTGAATTTGTCGCCGCTCTTGCGTTCCAGCGTTTCCTCACCGGACTGAACAAGTCCGACCTAAAGAGATCAAAACCAGAAGCGCTCGCCGTATCCTATTACTTATGGAGCTTGGTTTGCCACGGCATTGTTGTACTAGTTGTCATCAGCATTATCTCGTTTGTTCGAGTATCTTGTACCATGGCGTACGTTTGGTCCAAGTACCGATCCTTCGCAGTGTTATCTGAGTCGTGTTGTGTCGATACAGCTCTGGGGGTGCGGAGCAGGATCATGTTGCTAGGAAGCTACCATTGGGAAGACGGCAAGCTCTACTACAAACCCGGGGCTTTGAAAGCGTTCGGGCTGCTGACAATGGAGGAAGACGGTGTCGAGTATCTGGTTTTGCACAAGTTGCGTTGGTTTACCGTCCCTCGAGTCAATTTGATCGCAATCGGAGTCATCTCGGAGCAACGTGTGAAGCCTTGCATGGAGAGATCGTGCTCGGGAGTCGTCAGTTTCCTAGCTCAGAATTTAGGAAGTGCGTCAGTTCACCCGGCGTATCCCTACACGCCACGCACAACGAAAATTGTGGTCGGATCAGATGAATCGGCGATTAATTAGAAACAGAAGAGACGAGAGGATGCCGTGAAAGTAAGTTAGTGGTTCTTCGAGCCGCACTAGAATCATTGTAGTAGTGTTCTTAAAACCTGTACTTCGAAATAATTCGAGTATGGTTGTACGAGCTGTCGCCGCACCAAATGTACCTTGAATTTGTCGGAGTTCTGGTCGTTACGTGTGTGAATTGAGAAGCAGCGCCCGACACGATGTTTGACCGTCCACATGATCGAACCACTAGCCGTAACAGATTGAAACCTGTCCGTTTCAAGCGTGTATTTCTTCGACCCGGTTGGCCGTTCAATCCAAAATACCATCATAAAGACGACCTCCAAACAGAGCTACCGTGTACACACGGCTGGAGATACGCTCTCCATATTGACAGGATAGCATAAACTACTGGTCGTGTGGCTCGACGTGCTAGCTGGCGTCTGGTGGAATTTTGAATCAACACACTATTACACGACCGACAACGGAGTCGTTTGCCACGCGGTGGTGCCGCAGTACAACACACACGGGAATTTCTTCATCGGCAGCTCAAAGGCGACTCCGTATCGCACGACCCCATCCAGTTGCGCCAACGACAGCTTCCCTTTTCAGGTGTACTTCTACCACGCCAGTATCGGGTTCTACTCGTTCTACGAGGGAGAGGTCGGGACTTATTGCAGCAGGAACAGGATCGCGTACATTGCTGTGGAAGTTTTGGGGGCCTATGACATGAATGGGTCGCTTTTGGCAAACGATACGGGGAGTACGGAGGCTAGAGTTTCGTACTGGTGTGGTACTGTGGGTGCGTTGTGGCTGGTGTATCGCTTTCTTGTTATCCGTCGGAGCTACTCGTTGTTGAGGAACTACGGTCGAATGTGCGATGACGTGGGAGAAAAGCTGCCACAGGAGGCGGCGATAGTATTTGTGCAGGAAAGTTTGCGTCTATCAGCTCACGGGGCGTCAAACTACCAGCGGGCAGTGCTGCTCTACTTGATTGTGGAAGGGATCATGACGGACTTGTTCCTGATTATTGCGAACGACGGCTGGGCAACAAGGATTCAGTACGCGTCGTTGGGCTACAATCTATCAGGGTTGATGCTACTGCTGTTTGAGATGGTGGAGAACACGAGATGGTTAAGCGTGAAGAGGCGTCTGAGAGTCAAGCGATTGATTTTCAGCAATGAGGCAGCTTTCGTTGGCGAGCTGGTCACCGCTCTATCATTCCAATATTTCCTCCCTGGATTGAACAAGTCGGATCTGAAGCGATCGAGGCCTGCAGCTCTTGCCGTATCCTACTACGTCTGGGGTTTGTTTTGCCACGTGTTCCTCATGCTTGCCGTCGTCGCGACCATCTCGTCTGTTCGGATACTTTGTTCTCTACTATATGTTTGGTTCAAATATCGTTCCTTCGCTGTACTATCTGAGCCGTGCTGTGTGGACACTGCTCTAGAAATGCGAAGCAGAACTGTGCTATTAGGAGGATACTGTTGGTACGCTGGTGAGCCGTACTACAAACCTGGAACCTTGAAAGCATTTGGGATTCTGAAAATGGAGGAAAACGGTGTCGAAAATTTGGTTTTGCACAAATTGCATTGGTTCACAGTCCCTCGAGGCAGTTTGATTGGCATCGGAATCATCTCGGGTCATTGCGTGAAGCCGTGCAACGAGCGGTGGTGTGTAGGAGTTGTGGTTTGGTCAGGTCGGAATCATAATATCGTCCTGCTCTCTACGCAAACTGTATTCCCCGTATTGCTAACGTCGGGAGCTAAGGTTTCGATACAAAACTAAACATGATGGTCTGAAAAAGAGAAATCCTAAACGAAATCTAGGAACTACTATCGAATGAACGACGTTGAACGGTATATAGGATTTTTTCGCGCTACATGGTATTAATACGAACGATCGAAGTAAACACACGTTGCAGAGCCCCGCTATGGAGCTGCTGGTAAAAAAGAATTACCGCCGAAAGATGCATTTTATGCATGCTGTCATCGGGGTCTCTCATTTCCCGATGATCAACAGCTTTGCCAGCGTAGGTATAAATAGAGCTATGGCTGCCAACGCAAACTATGTTCTAGTGGGAGCGAGTAGCGTCTGAAGCTATGTGAGTTTGATAACAGCAACAGCTTGATGTTTTTGCGTGAACGTCATATATTTTGGAGAAGGACAAGCGGATTAAAATCTAAAACGGAAGTTTAGATTGCCCAACCCAACGACAGCCATGCCATGCCGTACATGTATCACTGTAGCATCTGGACGTACTGCGCCAATGACAATACCGCGTACGGTATTGTCGATTATCAACCGAGTCTTCTTGGCCAACGATACTGGGAGCCTGGAGTCTGGGTGTCGTATTGGTACGCAGTGCGTGGAGCTCTGCGAGGAGCGAGCTTGTACGGGCATCGCCAGCTTTCTCGACAGGAATCTAGGAAGTTACACACAGTGGGCTTCCTCAGACGTACCAGATTGACAGCACTTCGCATCATACATGGAATGACTTTGCTTTTACGGTTGGTAGAATTTCCCGAATTGCGCTTGACCTGCACGGCGACAAGATCGCAGCTGAGCTCTCCTGGACGCGCTGCACGACGAGTGAGAGCAATCGACTGCAACGCTGGCCACGTACGTCACACGTCACAGGGTCTCTGCGACACGCGAGGCTCCGTTTCTCTGTCACTTGATTAAAGTAGGGAGCGTGTCTTTGCTTTTGCTCGGCCACGCCAGCGCGTTGGCAGCCGGATAACTGTGACTACCAGGTAGAACTCGGCTGGCTCACAAACACTGAGCTTGTGACGACCCACGCGCGATGCCCTTCAGCACCGTGCTGACAGCACGTTTAGGACGGCCCGTTAGAGCTCCGCAAAACAAAACCATCAGTAGTGCGTGTAACATCAACTTCATGCTGTACAACGGTGAATCACCAACGGCGATGCCTGCAACTCGATCACTTGGTTGTGGGGTTAGCCGATAATCACCAAAATACCCAGCCCAATTGCGATGACAGCATCCACTCCATTGCTGTAGCCAGCGTTGTGACCGATGCAGCAACAACAAGGCCACGCAGCAAGTGCGGCAGGTGAATTGGGTCTGTTCACCGCTTTTAACGCCGGAAGTGCTACCTGGAAGTCGTGTTATCCGGACCATGCGGCAAAAAGCAATCGATCTTTGCCAAGATTCCTCACACACACTCAAGCGGTTGAGCCCCTCGGTCTGGCCCAAGGATCTCATTCTCGAATTCGCCTCGAAGTCGACACCCCCAACTCTTCCTCCTTTCGTCAAGATGGCCAAGCTCAGCGTCAAGAACGTGGACGTCAAGGGCAAGCGCGTGCTCATCCGCGTGGACTTCAACGTGCCCTTCGCGCAGGACGGCTCCATCTCCAACACGCAGCGCATCGACGCCGCGCTGCCCACGGTGCAGTACGTGCTGGACCAGGGCGCGCAGGCCGTGGTGCTCATGTCGCACCTGGGCCGCCCCGAGGGCAAGCCCAAGGCCAAGGACTCGCTGGCGCCCGTGGCCGTGGCCGTGGAGCAGAAGCTCGGCCGCAAGGTGACGTTCCTCAAGGACTGCGTGGGCCCCGAGGTGGAGGCCGCCTGCGCCAGCCCCGCCGCCGGCAGCGTCATCCTGCTGGAGAACCTGCGCTTCCACGTGGAGGAGGAGGGCAAGGGCAAGGACGCCGAGGGCAACAAGGTCAAGGCCTCGCCCGAGGCCGTGGCCGCCTTCCGCGCCTCGCTCAGCAAGCTCGGCGACGTGTACGTGAACGACGCGTTCGGCACGGCCCACCGCGCGCACAGCTCCATGGTGGGCGTGGACCTGCCCGTCAAGGCCGCGGGCTTCCTGCTGGACAAGGAGCTCGTGTACTTCGCCAAGGCGCTGGACAACCCGCAGCGGCCCTTCGTGTCCATCCTGGGCGGCGCCAAGGTGGCCGACAAGATCCAGCTCATCATGAACATGCTGGACAAGGTGGACGAGATGGTCATCGGCGGCGGCATGGCCTACACCTTCAAGAAGGTCATCAACAACATGGAGATCGCCGACTCGCTGTACGACGCCGAGGGCGCCAAGATCGTGCCGCAGATCGTGGAGAAGGCCAAGGCCAAGGGCGTGACCCTGCACCTGCCCGTGGACTTCGTCGTGGCCGACAAGTTCGCGCCCGACGCCGCCCAGAAGACGGCCACTGAGGAGGAGGGCATCCCCGCCGGCTGGATGGGCCTGGACGTCGGCCCCAAGTCCCGCGAGGCCTTCAAGGCCGCCGTCGCCAAGGCCAAGACCGTCGTCTGGAACGGCCCCATGGGCGTGTTCGAGTTCGAGGCCTTCGCCCAGGGCACCAAGGCCGTCATGGACGCCGTGGTGCAGGCCACCGAGGCGGGCGCCACCACCATCATCGGCGGCGGCGACACGGCCACGTGCTGCGTCAAGTTCAACACGGAGGACAAGGTCAGCCACGTGAGCACGGGCGGCGGCGCCAGCCTGGAGCTGCTGGAGGGCAAGGTGCTGCCCGGCGTGGACGCCCTGTCCTCGGCGTGAACCGATCCTTCGGCCAGGAGGAGCGGGCTGTAGTCAGTGTTTCTCGTGCCATCTAATCGCAACAAATACATAGCATTCCACCCCAATGTGTCGCTCTGCTCGCTTGTTTGCTTGCTAGCTGCCGGCGGCGCGGGCGAGCTCGTGCAGCACAGCACGAGCAGTTAAACGCGATCCGAGCCAGGCCGTTGTTTTGCTCGGCAAGCTGTGCACAGAGCTGGCGGCGGCGTTAAGCGGGGGCGGGCGCAGCGCAGCGACGACGCCATGGACAGCGCCGCCTTCGGCAATGGTTGGCGGCGGTCATCAACGGCCTCGACGCTCGCGGCCATGCTGCCAACCCGGGCGTGTCTTTGACTCGAGTGAGGACACCAAGTCGTTGGCTGCAGCTGTTGAGCGCAAGATGACACAAGGAGGAGGAGAAGGCAACACCGTCGACTTGAAAAGGGGAATTATATAGAGGAAGGATTCGTTACGTTACACAATGCAATGACAAGAAGTGAGAGGCTCCTTCCTCCTGCAGTGCTGGGCGGCGCCACGCCCAGTTCGGCCTCGGCCGCTCCGCTCTCCCGTGGCCATAGACGGCGTCGATTCAACGCAGAGAGCTCGGCAGCGAGCAGGCCGAGTAGCAAAAACCCCACGCGCCGTGGGGGGCGGCGGCTAGGCTTGGCCTACACCTCCGTGGTCGAGTAGGAGCCCGTGTAGCTGATCTGGTCGAAGCCCGTCATGGCGGCGTAGTTGTTGTACTGCTGCTGGGACTCGTTGTACTCGCGCTCGGCCTTGTGGCTGTTCCACTCCTCCATCTCGCGCTTGTAGCGCGCGCGGTCGACCTTCTCCTTCTCGACGAACGGGGCCTTCTGCTCGTCCGTGGCCTTGGCCCAGGCCTCGCCCAGCTGCTTCGAGATCTCCGTGTTCTTCATGTCCTGGTGCTCGGCCTTGATGCGCGGGCGCATGACCTGGCTGTAGAAGAGGAAGGCCGAGGACGCGCGCTTGGGCGCGTCCGGGTGCTTCTTGGCGCGCTTGTTGGGCACGCGCAGCGGGCCGTCGTACGCCGCCATCTCCTCCTCGTAGCGCTGCTTGTCGGCCTCGGCCGCCACCTTCCACGGCTGCTTCTCCTCGTCGCTCATCTTGCCCCAGGCGTCCGCGATGGCGCGCATCACGTCCGTCACCTTGGAGTTCTCGGGCATCGTGGCCTTGATCTCCTCGCGCTTCTCCATAGAGAACAGGATGTACGGGGACTTGCCGCGCTTGGGCGCGCCGGGCGCCTTCTTCTGCAGGCGCTTGCGCTTCTTGCCGCCGGCCGCCTCCGTCTTGATGGCCGCCCAGGCCGCTCCGGCGCCATGCTCGCCCGCCGCTAGTGGTTCCATACTGACAGGCGCGGAGGAGGGGTTCACTTGCTCCTGACTATGATATAGTCAGAAAAGGAGAAAAGGGGGAATGCCATTTTCACTATGCCATACATTACCAAGAGAGTTCCGGGAGGGGCGACGCGCCCGCAGACCGTCTCGACGACCTGTGCGGAACGGGAGGGGCGACATCTACGCACTGCGATTCGCCTAAAATCCGTTTGAACCGCTCCGTCCGGGATGAAACGGTGCAGACGCGACGGATTGGTTGCAAGAGTGCACAGGTCTTTGCAGGACAGAGAGGCCTGGGAAAAGGCGGGAGATGGGCGCCCAGCAGTCCGCCAATGAGACGGCTGTACGAAATCAACTCCCACCATTGGCTATAATGCAGAGCAATTACAGCCAATCCCGTCGGACTTGCCGCGCCAGAAGCAAGCCATCAGCCATGGCGAAGCACCACCCGGACCTGGTCATGTGCCGCAAGCAGCCCGGCGTGGCCATCGGGCGCCTGTGCGAGAAGGACGACGGCAAGTGCGTGATCTGCGACTCGTACGTGCGCCCGTGCACGCTGGTGCGCATCTGCGACGAGTGCAACTACGGCTCGTACCAGGGCCGCTGCGTGATCTGCGGCGGCCCGGGCATCTCGGACGCCTACTACTGCCGCGAGTGCACGCAGCTGGAGAAGGACCGCGACGGCTGCCCCAAGATCGTCAACCTGGGCAGCTCCAAGACAGACCTCTTCTACGAGCGCAAGAAGTACGGCTTCAAGAAGCGCTGAGCGCGCCGCTCCCCACGGAGCCAGCCGCAGCAGCGCCTCGCCGTCGCGGCGTCTGTGGGTGGAGCGGGTGAAGAAAGAAATATACAGCAAACGAGATCCAAATACTCGTCACTTGTTATGGCTGGCGTGGTCCGTGCGTGTTGTCGGCCGCCATTGCGTCGAGATCCATCGTCTTCTGGCTGCGCAGGTGTCCTCGCCGCTCGCTCCTTCAGCGCCAGAACGCGTACATCGCCAGCGCCAGCATGACAAACGCCACGATCTGCATCGCGTCGCGCTGCGCCTTCATGTCGTGGTACAGCAGCATCATGTCGTCGAAAAGCACGAGCGACCGCTTCGAGACGGAGCAGGCCCTCTCCACGGCCTCCTCGGAGGCAGGAGCCTCGACGAGCTCGTCGTCGCCCAGCAGAACCTCGTCTGCAGCAGCCAGCGTTCTGCTCGCCGTCATCTCGGCGACGGCGCGCAGGCAGCTCATGAGGCGCTGGCTGGCCTGCTCTTTCTCGGTCTGCGAGCGGCCCGGGCCGGCCCTGCGCATCTCCTGGCCGACGACCTCGTGGAACTCGATCAGCCGCAGGAGCTTCTCACGCACGGCGTCGTGGCCGTCGTCTTGCCCTCGCTGCTGGAGCTCTGCGTCCATGGCGTTGTGTGTCCGTGCGCGTCTGGTGCTGGTGCGGAGGCAAATACGAGAGTGCGGACTCGGCGGCGGAAGTGCAGAGGAAACTAAGCGACCAACACTCTTGCTTCAACTTGTATCTTGAGGGGTAGTTGAAGGCAGCAGGCTCTACTGACAATCTACCGGCACTGCTCGCTCAAGTCACCACGACCGCGGACGCACTCGGTAGCGGCTGCGCACCAGCACGTACACGCAGCTCCGTCCGTTGTGGAGCTGGAGGTTGCGCAATAGCCGCTTGGCCTCGAACATTTCCTCTTTGATCGCCGCGGTGGTGACGCAGCGCAGCAGCTCGACGCACTTGTCGGCCAGCTCCATTGAAAACTTGCTGGTCCTGTCGTCGGAGTCTCTGTCGCTGTCTGCAACGCGGTCTGACGAGGCGGCCAAGTGCCGGTGGATCTCCTCGACGAACGACCGGAGCTGTTCGCAGACTTCGAGGCGCAGCTTGTCGCTCGTTCGCTTCAACTTGGCCACCTCGACCGACATGTCCAGCGCCTGGCGGTCCTTCAGCGTCCCGCGTCTGTCGGCTTCGTACATCTCGCCGCGCTTCGCTCGGAGCTGGCTGGAGACATGCATGTAGGTGGAGAGGTCGGCGCGGAGCTTCGCTTGGTCGCAAGCAGGCCCGACTTGCGTTGCGACTTCCTGCAGCAGTGACAGGAGCAGAGTTAGCTGCAACAGAGTAACACCGAAAGCGCGATCGCCACGTACCTGTGAGGCCCCTCCCTGCAGCCGGTTCTTGTTGCCACGGCTGGCCTTCTTCCCCATCGATGGTCTATTCGTCGGACGAGAGCAATCAGGAACTGGTCGGGTATCGAAGGAGCCAAGGGAAGCCTGGCATCATTGCCAGCCTGCAGTGGAGCCAAACGTTTGAGGCAACGACTTGATTTCGAACGTACGGCGGCACGATGGCTGCAAGGTGGACAGGATGCCGCCGGCATGTTTCGAGCTCTTGCTGCCCAACAGTGGCAGAGTGCACGGAGGTAGTCGAGGTCAACTCGAAGTCCATGAGGCAAAGCGTTCGTGCTGACACTGCACCACATCCTACTACACGGTCACTCAATTTTGGTGTTCGTCCGCGCAGACGAAGCAAGCACGATTGTCAACACCGCCCGCATTGATAGTGAAGCTACATTGGCTTGGTTAAAGTTTGAGCTGTGAATATTTTTGTTTGTTTGCGGTTTGCCTCAATGCTGCCTGATAAGCGCCCGGTGGGTAGGTTGGGTCAGGTCACTGCCTGCTTATTCCACAGTCAGCACCTTGAGCATGTTCGTCGAGCCCGAACGGGCCTCCACCATGCCGTGCAGGGCGACCACGTTGTCGCCGGGCTTCACCCACCCGAACTGCTTGCCCAGATCCGTCGCGCGGAACAGGATCGAGTCCGTGCCGATCATCGAGCCCATGCAGCGAGCCGTGACGCCCTTATAGAACCCCTCTGCCTGGCGGGTGGTGCCTCCCAGGGCCGTCAGCACCAGCACTGGCATCGAAGGACGGAACTTCGACACGAGACGCGCCGTGTTGCCGGATTCCGTCAGCACCACGATCATCTTCGCGTCGATGTCGATGGCCGTCTTCACGGCGGACGACGTAATTGCCTCCTGTGTGTCCATCTGGCCGTACGTGTCGAGTACCGAGTTGTGCAGCGCCTGGTACAGCTCGTTGTTGTCGCCGTTAGCAGGTCATGTCCATGATGTTCGGTGTAGCAGCGACAGGAAATTTGCACATGTCTTTGCAGGACAGAGCGGTCACTTCAACTTGAGACCTAATCCTGTGCGATACAGTATATCGCTACATATTGTGTTCTATATGTATTTTTTACTGTAGTAAAATTATTAAAATAATATATGGTATTAAAATACCTACTGGTAGTAGTACTACTAGTAGTAGTAGTTTGTCGGAGTGACGAAGTACAAATGTATAGCGGTCGACGTTGGCGTCTGCCTTGCAAGGGCAGCGTCTACACGGGCGTAACTTGCGCAGAGAACTGCCGATTCAATAGGTCAACAATGTTCACTTTATTCTTGCACTGTAATAGACAGCCTCTAGATTTACTCGACGTACAGCACCTTCAGCAGGTTAGTCGAGCCAGACTTGGCCTCCTGGATGCCGTGCACAGCAACAACAGCGTCACCCTTCTTCAGCCAGCCGAGCTCCTTGCCCGTCTCCGTGGCGCGGTACAGGATCGAGTCCGTACCGATCATCGAGCCCACGCAGCGAGACACAACACCCTTGACGAAGCCCTCCGTCTGGCGGGCCGTCTGCTCCAGAGCCGTCAGTACCAGCACCGGCATCTGCGGGCGGTACTTGGCCACCAGGCGGGCCGTGTTGCCCGTCTCCGTCAGCACCACCAGCATCTTCGCGTTGATGTCGATGGCCGTCTTCACAGCCGACGACGCAACGGCCTCCGCCGTCTGCATCGGGCCGTTCACCTCCAGCACGGCGTTGCGCAGCGACTGGTACACGTCGTTGTAGTGGATGGCGGTCTCGGCCTGCAGGCACGTAGCAGACATCACCTCCACAGCCTGCGTCGGGTAGTCGCCGTTGGCGCTCTCGCCCGAAAGCATCACGGCGTCCGTGCCGTCAAGCACGGCGTTGGCCACATCCGTGCACTCGGCACGCGTCGGGCGAGGAGCCTTGATCATCGACTCCAGCATCTGCGTAGCCGTCACGACGGGCTTGCCGGCCAGGTTCGCCTTGCGGATCATCATCTTCTGGGCCAGGAACACCGTCTCAGGCGGGATCTCCATGCCCAGGTCGCCACGAGCAACCATGATGCCGTCCGTCTTGGCCAGGATCTCGTCGAAGTTCTCCATGCCCTCGTGCGACTCGATCTTCGAGATGATCTTGATGCCGCGGCCGCGGGGGCCGAGCACCTTGCGGATGTTGTCGAGGTCCTGGCCGGTACGCACGAACGAAGCGGCAATGTAGTCGATGCCGTGCACCAGGCCGAAGTTCACCAGGTCGTCCTCGTCCTTCTCGGTCAGCGTCGGCAGGAGCACCTTGCAGCCGGGCAGGTTCATGTTCTTGCGCTCGCCCAGCGTGGCCGTGTTGTTGGCACGGGCAATGATACCGTCATCCTTGATCTCCGTGACCGTGAGCACCAGCGAGCCATCGGCCACCAGCACCGAGCCGCCAACCTTCACGGACTGCGGCAGCTGCGGGTACGAGCACGCGATCTTGGTCTCGTCGCCAAGGAACTCGTAGTCCGTCGTCAGCTCAATGAGCGAGTCCTTCTGGATCGTCACCTTGTCGTGGTTCTTGAGGAAACCCGTGCGGATCTCCGGGCCCTTGGTGTCCAGCATGATGGCCACGTTCTTGTTGGGGCGCTTGGCCAGCGCGGCGCGCAGGCGGGTCAGGCAGGCCAGGTGGCTCGCGTGGTCGCCGTGCGAGAAGTTGAAGCGGGCCACGTTCATGCCCGCGTCGATGAGGCTCAGCAGACCCTCCTCGGACCAGCACGCGGGGCCCAGCGTGCAGAAGATCTTGGTCTTGCGCTGCACGCCCTCGACGTTGGCCTTGATGCAGTTGGCGTCCTTCAGGTTCAGCGACAGAGCGGCGGACATGATGGTCGAGTGTGTGGGGGTGCGTGGGGGAGCTTGGGTGGTTCTTGGGGAAATGAAGAATGACGTCGCAAAGCGCTAGACACCGCCGAAATCCGCTGGACGCGGGCGGAGCGGGAAGAGCGCGCGCCCTCCATCTGGGCCGGCCTTCAGCTGGTTTAACCACCATCGCGCCGCATACGCGGAGCAGCGCCGGCCCAGAAACCGGCCCGCCGCGCGTAACTATGCAAAATCCGTTGCTGGGCTGCTTGGAGCGAAGAGTTTTCATAAACGCTGCGGTCACGACACCAAGCACCAAAGCGGTGAATCGTACGCAAACGTCTTCGCATGCACTGGCGAGCGTCCAGCAACGCGCTGCTCCGTTTGAGTTCTGCGTCGGTGCAATTGAACGCAGGAGGTGGCCACCACGGCAAGCATGTAGCTCGGTCCAACGCATAGTGCGCTTCAGTGCGAGCTGCGCGTACGAAGGTTTGGCCCGCGGCGCGTGGTGAATCGTGCATGGGATAGGGACCGTCTGCGACACCTTGTCCAGCTTGTCTTGCTGGTTGATTGCTTGCCCTGTTGGCTGCATTCGCGCCACCATTGCCGGCACTTTGGCCCAAGTGGAGCCGACGCTGTAGCAGCCTGCAACTTGCAGGGGCTGAAGCGGCGCCACCAGCAGCGTTTCTCTGTTGGCGCTGCTGCGTCCCGAGATGGGGATTAAACCGCGGCTCGCAGATTAAATCTTGTCAAATAAGAGGAGACACCAGCTGTGCGCTGCAGACGGCGGATCGCTCGGCGACAGACAAGCATGCGTCCATGTGGGCTGCGCCTCGGTCGATCGTTGCCAAGACTATCGGCTCGACGGGGCGATCGCCCAGCGGGTGCCGCGTGTTGTTGATCCAAGGAGATGCGCGCTGCAGGGGCCTCGAGCAGCGGCAACGTGGTGAAGGAACAGACTACAGTTTGAAGTCTTGGTACGGATGCTAGCTTGGAGTAGCGAGCACCAGCATGCAACTTGCTCCGATGCATCCGCGACACTCATGCCCAAGCGCGGCGGACAGCTGATCGAAGACCACCAGACCCTGGTGACCAGGGACCAAGGCACATCCCGGCGAGAGGGCGAAATGTGGGCACGCCAGTGGACGGGATGCGAGATGTACCTGCACTACCTGCCAGGTACGTGGCAGACACCACACTTCCAAGCGCACTTGAACTTTTGTCTGAGTAACCGGAACGCGCGTTTGTTATCTTCTGTTAGACGATTGGCAGGCCTGGCCCAAGACTCGGCAGCTTCACGGCTGATCAAAGCATTCGAGTACTGAGTCGCGCTGATGCGATGATAATGCTGTGCGTGACACCGTGATCACGACGGTGAGTTGGTAAGTTGAAGGCTGTAGTGGTCTACGCGAAATGAGCCGTGAATTCCACTTGCATTATGCTGCAATAATGGTCCATTATCGGTTGCAGGATACTTTGCTGTATTGATTGCTTCTCAAATTCCAGTAGCTTTAGGTAATAATGACTATATAGATGCAGGATGTATGCAGCCTACAGCAGCATCACATTTTTTCATTGCAGCCTTACGAACAAAGTGAGCGGTAGGCGCGGTGGGCCGCCTTGTCGTCACTCTGTGTCGTATGAGCTCAAGAAACTACATGTGCGGAAAGAGTATGGAGGCAATCAAAGAGTGACTTGGCATAGGTGTGATAAACTTTTTACTACGTAGTAACTTTTACGCCTTCTACGGCGGCTTTGCCTAGCGTCGAGGTCGGGGACTTACCTGCTGCTGATATGACCATCGTCATTAGACTCCTGCCGAACATCGCGATCGTAGTTTGCAACGACATGCCATTATTTCGATCTTATCGTCGACCCCTGTCCTAAACTTGTCCAAAGCAAGCAAGGCTCTAAAACAGAAATGCCTTAGTACGTGCACGTGATCACCTTAGTGTGGGATCGCGCTCTTGATCTCATCCTTCATTTTACACCTCGAATGCATCTGCAGGCCAAGTTGAACCGGTCATTCAGCCGTCAACTTATGCCACTTGTTCGACTTGCTCGGTGACCTGCTCACTCGTGTTGCCGTCTTTGACAGACTGTTCGTCTTGAATAAGAGTACCTTTAGCTGCATCGTGCACGAACAGTTCAGCTTCCTTTTTCCAGGTTTGCCACGCAGTGATGGTGGCGGAGAGCTCGCGGTTCGACGCCTTGACCCTTTGTCGGGATCTCGTAGTAGTTGAGATTGAGCTTCCTTTCCACGGCGTGGAAATCCTTTGTGGTGGGGCACTCATCCAACTCGCCTCCGCGGGCAAGCTGGAGCGCGCAAAGCGCATACACCACCACCTCCCTCTCCGCGAACTCGAACCTGTCCTTCTCAGGAGCTGGAGTTTCGTACCCCGGCGTGGTTGCGTAGATTTCAGCCAGCCAAGCGCGCAGTTCTTGCAGCGCCGACTATTACCTCGCTCTCCGGATCAGGAGCCGAGGGCGCCGAGCTCGCGGCTTCCAGTAGCTGAGATAACGACTTGTTACACTTCGCTTCTGGCGGATGCTTGGTCATGTCAGGTGGTGTCCTGGGCCGTTTCTTCCGTTGCCCGCCGCGAGCTTGACCAGCATGAGACGAGGCTGCGCCTTAGTCAGCAGCGCTTACTCCAACAGAGCACCTGGGCTCAGGCTCGGATCGAGTGATGCCAAAATCCTCAATCACCTTCAACTTGCCTGTAACCCGGTTGGCCGCGTTCGGGTGGACCACTGACTAAGTGACTGAGCGACACGATGACCTTGTGATCGGGTACGAGTCGACGATACTATTGTGCGTGACGACTTCAAGCGCAGGAGCTCTACGCGGAGGTGAGCCTCGACTTCCGTTTGTGGCAGCAGGAGACAAAGTCTGTGTACCCGTGTCGCTGTATCACTTAATTAATCGTTATCGAGGGGTAGAGGCTCTACTGTAGAGCGTATCGGAGCTGCTGCTTTCATCACTTGCATCGACAGATGTTAGTGAATGGCCTGCTGCATGCTTGGTTTCGGAGGGCTTGGGAGTCGACCTTCTGCAGAATAACTGTGCTGCTGCTGCGTCCGCATTTCTTGTCGTTTGGCGACATACTTAGGTCAACCATTACAGCGCTATTTAAACAACAACCAATACAGCGCTAACCCCGTCCTGTACGAGCGCATGGCGGAGGGATCAGCGTGCTGCCGAACTCAACGGCCATAGGCAGATGTCGACTAAGTAAGCGGAGCAACGGCACCACGTGATTCTGATGTTACCGGTGTACCCTCGAACTCCGTCGTACTTGCTCGACACTACATAACAGCGATTTCAACGTCTCGTGAGATCCACGAACTTAGCCTTCAGTCCCGGAGACTCAGAGACTCGGGAGTGAAACGATACCCGCATTAGCTCTACGGTAACGTCCAGGAAACCCTACATGCAGCGGAAAATAATGGGGACCATCAATAATCGAAGACAGGCTTCAAGTCGAGGGAGCTGATACCGCAGACTAAAAGCTACACATGACCATCATCACGAGACTCTTGTCGAACACCCAGTCTTTGCTTGCAACGGCACGCCGTTATTCCGATCTTACCACCCGAAGCTTATGAAGCTTCTGTGATGACGGCTCCATGCAGACATGCCGATACGTGTGCGTGATCGATCACCTGCGGCATGGGATCGAGGTGGCGCTCTCCATCGACTCGATCGCAACTCAGGAATAGCATCTTTGCACGCCCAAGTTGAACCGTCGCAGAAAGATGTCAGCCTCGCCAGCCTCATTGTGCTTTTAGCGACCAAGCGCCAAGAAACCCCCATCCGCGACGGAGCACAGCGAGGTAAAAATGGAGATGCGCTGCTGGTGACGCCGAGGCGCTCGCGCGGCCCCCTCTTCCAGATCCATTTTGGCCTTGGACATGGGCGGCGGCGTGGCGTCTCGGCCGATCGGAGCAGGGCGCTGTTACAGTGCGGCCTCGTTCCCTTGCACTCTGCGGTCGTGGAGCTCCGCTAACTAACTGGGTGCGCTTGTTTGTCTACGCACAGCCATGTCGGGAGCACTAGGACTGAGTCAGCAGGGCGTGGAGCTCGAGAGCATCATGCGCAGCGTCGAGGGCGTGGAGCGCAAGACGCGCATCTTCTGCACGCTGGGCCCGTCCTGCTGGTCCGAGGAGGGGCTGGGCGAGCTCATCGACGCCGGCATGAACGTGGCCCGCTTCAACTTCTCGCACGGCGACCATGCCGGCCACGCCGAGACGCTCAACCGCCTGCGCGCGGCGCTGGCTTCGCGCCCGCACAAGAACATCGCCATCATGCTGGACACCAAGGGCCCGGAGATCCGCACGGGCTTCCTGGCCAACAAGGACAAGGTGACCATCAAGAAGGGCTCGACGCTGGAGCTCACCACGGACTACGAGTTCCTGGGAGACGAGACCAAGATCGCCTGCTCGTACCCGGAGCTGCCCCAGTCCGTCAAGGTCGGCGGCTCGATCCTTGTGGCCGACGGCTCGCTGGTTCTCACGGTCACGGAGATCAAGGAGGACGGCGTCGTCACGCAGGCCAACAACACGGCCACGCTTGGCGAGCGTAAGAATATGAACCTGCCTGGATGCAAGGTGATGCTGCCGACGCTTACGGAGAAGGACGAGGACGATCTAGTCAACTTTGGCCTGGTGCACGGCATCGACTACATCGCTGCTTCGTTCGTTCGCACGGGCCAGGATATCGACAACATCCGCGAGGTGCTTGGCCCCCGTGGACGTGCTATCAAGATCATTGCCAAGATCGAAAGCCAGGAAGGACTCGAGAACTTCGACGATATCCTGGCCAAGACAGACGGCATCATGGTTGCACGAGGCGACCTGGGCATGGAGATCCCTCCCGAAAAGGTATTCCTGGCCCAGAAGATGATGATCCGCAAGGCCAACATTGCTGGCAAGCCGGTGGTGACGGCCACGCAGATGCTGGAGTCGATGATCAAGGCCCCGCGTCCGACGCGTGCCGAGTGCACGGATGTGGCCAACGCCGTGCTTGACGGCACGGACGCCGTGATGCTCTCTGGTGAGACTGCTAACGGCGACTACCCGACTGAAGCAGTTTTGATGATGTCCAAGATCTGCGTACAGGCTGAGGGTGCTATCCACTACAACGAGCTGTACCAGGCGCTGCACAACTCGGTACTCGACACGTACGGCCAGATGGACACACAGGAGGCAATTACGTCGTCCGCCGTGAAGACGGCCATCGACATCGACGCGAAGATGATCGTGGTGCTGACGGAATCCGGCAACACGGCGCGTCTCGTGTCGAAGTTCCGTCCTTCGATGCCAGTGCTGGTGCTGACGGCCCTGGGAGGCACCGCCCGCCAGGCGGAGGGGTTCTATAAGGGCGTCACGGCTCGCTGCATGGGCTCAATGATCGGCACGGACTCGATCCTGTTCCGCGCGACGGATCTGGGCAAGCAGTTCGGGTGGGTGAAGCCTGGCGACAACGTGGTCGCCCTGCACGGCATGGTGGAGGCCCGTTCGGGCTCGACGAACATGCTCAAGGTGCTGACTGTGGAATAAGCAGGCAGTGACCTGACCCAACCTGCCCACCGGGCGCTTATCAGGCAGCATTGAGGCAAACCGCAAACAAACAGAAATATTCACAGCTCAAACTTTAACCAAGCCAATGTAGCTTCACTATCAATGCGGGCGGTGTTGACAATCGTGCTTGCTTCGTCTGCGCGGACGAACACCAAAATTGAGTGACCGTGTAGTAGGATGTGGTGCAGTGTCAGCACGAACGCTTTGCCTCATGGACTTCGAGTTGACCTCGACTACCTCCGTGCACTCTGCCACTGTTGGGCAGCAAGAGCTCGAAACATGCCGGCGGCATCCTGTCCACCTTGCAGCCATCGTGCCGCCGTACGTTCGAAATCAAGTCGTTGCCTCAAACGTTTGGCTCCACTGCAGGCTGGCAATGATGCCAGGCTTCCCTTGGCTCCTTCGATACCCGACCAGTTCCTGATTGCTCTCGTCCGACGAATAGACCATCGATGGGGAAGAAGGCCAGCCGTGGCAACAAGAACCGGCTGCAGGGAGGGGCCTCACAGGTACGTGGCGATCGCGCTTTCGGTGTTACTCTGTTGCAGCTAACTCTGCTCCTGTCACTGCTGCAGGAAGTCGCAACGCAAGTCGGGCCTGCTTGCGACCAAGCGAAGCTCCGCGCCGACCTCTCCACCTACATGCATGTCTCCAGCCAGCTCCGAGCGAAGCGCGGCGAGATGTACGAAGCCGACAGACGCGGGACGCTGAAGGACCGCCAGGCGCTCGACATGTCGGTCGAGGTGGCCAAGTTGAAGCGAACGAGCGACAAGCTGCGCCTCGAAGTCTGCGAGCAGCTCCGGTCATTCGTCGAGGAGATCCACCGGCACTTGGCCGCCTCTCCAGACCGCGTTGCAGACAGCGACAGAGACTCCGACGACAGGACCAGCAAGTTTTCAATGGAGCTGGCCGACAAGTGCGTCGAGCTGCTGCGCTGCGTCACCACCGCGGCGATCAAAGAGGAGATGTTCGAGGCCAAGCGGCTATTACGCAACCTCCAGCTCCACAACGGACGGAGCTGCGTGTATGTGCTGGTGCGCAGCCGCTACCGAGTGCGTCCGCGGTCGTGGTGACTTGAGCGAGCAGTGCCGGTAGATTGTCAGTAGAGCCTGCTGCCTTCAACTACCCCTCAAGATACAAGTTGAAGCAAGAGTGTTGGTCGCTTAGTTTCCTCTGCACTTCCGCCGCCGAGTCCGCACTCTCGTATTTGCCTCCGCACCAGCACCAGACGCGCACGGACACACAACGCCATGGACGCAGAGCTCCAGCAGCGAGGGCAAGACGACGGCCACGACGCCGTGCGTGAGAAGCTCCTGCGGCTGATCGAGTTCCACGAGGTCGTCGGCCAGGAGATGCGCAGGGCCGGCCCGGGCCGCTCGCAGACCGAGAAAGAGCAGGCCAGCCAGCGCCTCATGAGCTGCCTGCGCGCCGTCGCCGAGATGACGGCGAGCAGAACGCTGGCTGCTGCAGACGAGGTTCTGCTGGGCGACGACGAGCTCGTCGAGGCTCCTGCCTCCGAGGAGGCCGTGGAGAGGGCCTGCTCCGTCTCGAAGCGGTCGCTCGTGCTTTTCGACGACATGATGCTGCTGTACCACGACATGAAGGCGCAGCGCGACGCGATGCAGATCGTGGCGTTTGTCATGCTGGCGCTGGCGATGTACGCGTTCTGGCGCTGAAGGAGCGAGCGGCGAGGACACCTGCGCAGCCAGAAGACGATGGATCTCGACGCAATGGCGGCCGACAACACGCACGGACCACGCCAGCCATAACAAGTGACGAGTATTTGGATCTCGTTTGCTGTATATTTCTTTCTTCACCCGCTCCACCCACAGACGCCGCGACGGCGAGGCGCTGCTGCGGCTGGCTCCGTGGGGAGCGGCGCGCTCAGCGCTTCTTGAAGCCGTACTTCTTGCGCTCGTAGAAGAGGTCTGTCTTGGAGCTGCCCAGGTTGACGATCTTGGGGCAGCCGTCGCGGTCCTTCTCCAGCTGCGTGCACTCGCGGCAGTAGTAGGCGTCCGAGATGCCCGGGCCGCCGCAGATCACGCAGCGGCCCTGGTACGAGCCGTAGTTGCACTCGTCGCAGATGCGCACCAGCGTGCACGGGCGCACGTACGAGTCGCAGATCACGCACTTGCCGTCGTCCTTCTCGCACAGGCGCCCGATGGCCACGCCGGGCTGCTTGCGGCACATGACCAGGTCCGGGTGGTGCTTCGCCATGGCTGATGGCTTGCTTCCGTTTGCTACTGGCGCGGCAAGTCCGACGGGATTGGCTGTAATTTCTCTGCATTATAGCCAATGGTGGGAGTTGATTTCGTACAGCCGTCTCATTGGCGGACTGCTGGGCGCCCATCTCCCGCCTTTTCCCAGGCCTCTCTGTCCTGCAAAGACCTGTGCACTCTTGCAACCAATCCGTCGCGTCTGCACCGTTTCATCCCGGACGGAGCGGTTCAAACGGATTTTAGGCGAATCGCAGTGCGTAGATGTCGCCCCTCCCGTTTCCGCACAGGTCGTCGAGACGGTCTGCGGGCGCGTCGCCCCTCCCAGAACTCTCTTGGTAATGTATGGCATAGTGAAAATGGCATTCCCCCTTTTCTCCTTTTCTGACTATATCATAGTCAGGAGCAAGTGAAACCCTCCTCCTGGGCGGTCAAGACGGAGGCGGCCAGCAGAAGCGCAGACGCTGGGTTAATTTGGGGTTCCCGAAATTAACGCTTACTATTCTCCAAAATCATATGTCGCGCAATCGAAATTAGTCTGGGATACCCGAAATTAATACGGGCGAAATCGACATTATTGCGAAATCGAATCGAGGGCCCGAAATTAACGCGGGCGAAACTCCAGCCTCCGAATCTTAATAGCCACTCTTCCAAACAGACGGACACAAGAAGACGCCGAATATCTTTCAGGATCCTGGTTTGCATACTCCCGCGTAGACTAGCCGAGCGCCGCCGCTTCGCGGCGGTGGGTGTGGGTTTGGCCACAGTAGTGTGGGCCGCCCGCCTCCGCTTCGCTCCGGCGGGCTGGTTGGTTTGCTTATACAACGCTTGACGTTGGGGTATGGGTATGCCCGCCTCCGCTTCGCTCCGGCGGGCGATGGTTTCGTCAAAGGGATGCATTGCTAATGTGAAACGCACTTCCAAAAAAGACATGTATTTATGTAATTATGAAGTGTGTACTGCTGAATGCCTACTCCGCCTAAGCATCTTCGAATATCTGCCTGTACACAATGTTGTCAGTGTATGCACCGTCGTCTTCCTCCAGCTCCGGATACTCGATCAAAGCCTTGAACTTGGACCTGGATGTAACTCTCGACAGCGCCACGTAGAGCTGTCCGTGGGAGAAGCAGGGTGTCGCCAGATACAAACCTAGGTTCTGGACGGTTTGGCCTTGGGCTTTGTTGATGGTCATGGCGAAAGCTGGTACAACTGGAAACTGCTTGCGTCGCAAGCGGAAGGGGAACTCGCGCGCGTCCCCATCGCTGACGAAGACGATCCTTGGAATTAGAACGTTTTGGCCTATGCGCTCGCCAGTCATGATGGTAGCATGAATAACGTGGGGCTTGAGCTGGACAACCCGTAGTCGCGTTCCGTTGCAGAGGCCCAAGTCGGGGTTCAGGTTTCTCATCATCATAATTGGGGCGCCTTCCTTCAATGTAAGTTTGTGTGGAGGAATACCGTTGATAGTCACCGAATGCAACACCTCCGGCTCGAAGAAGTTTCCTTCGTTGTCGTCATCCACTGAATCCACCGATAGATACTCGCGGGCCTCCCCGGAGAGTCGTTCAGAGACAGCTTGGTTGATGCGGTGCACCACGGCGTTGGTAGTCGTCAAGATGGTCCTGTTGGCGAAGTACTCGTCCGTAGCAACCTCGGGATCGTTGATGTCGGCGTACATCTTATCAATAATGTTCTTCAAACCCCGTGGAACAGCTCCAGGTGTGATTTCTTCGTCTTCAATGTCGTCTCCTTCTTCGTAGATGTTGTCGATCAGCATATCGCGCGGAATCTTCACAAAGTCCCTGCCCAGGGACCTGTTGACCTCGTGTCTACCCTCTCCCACTTGTAGGAGAAACTCCGAGAAAGCTGCGAGCTCTGCGGCGGTGCTTTCGTTACTTGCCGATTGTACACGCATGTTTTCCGTGAGATGCAGCTGCTTGAAGTGTCGCCATAGCGTAGATGACTTCAGACACGCGCCGATGGTCTCCGCTGGTGTGCCGCGCACTACCACCGGCAAAATCTGGCGGAAGTCACCGGAAAGTACAAATACTTTCCCTCCAAAAGGCTCCTGGTCGTTACCCATGATGTCACGCAAAGACCTGTCCACCGCTTCGAAGGCGTGCCTGTGAGTCATTGGAGCTTCGTCCCAGATAACCAAACTGGCTCGCTCGATCAACATCTTGAGGCGCGATTGTTTGTAAATCGCACACGTCGACTTGTCGTTCAGCTTGAGAGGTATCTTGAACGTCGAATGCGCTGTGCGCCCACCCATGAGCAACAGCGAAGCAATTCCACTCGAAGCCACAGCAATCGCGATCTTCCCGGACAGTCGCACCTTCGCCAGGATATGCCGCAGCAGAGTTGACTTTCCTGTACCTCCCGGGCCGTCAATAAAGAACAGCTTGTTGCCTTGAACTGGTGCTTCGGCCGCCTGGATGATTTCGTCGTAAATAGCTCGTTGGCCGTCGTTCAGCTGGCTTTCTTGGTCCACAATGGCTTGAAGGGTAGAGTGCTGGTACCCCTCCAGTTCGCGTCGAATGAGGTTGTTCCGCAGCAGCGAATCCAGCACCAGCCGCGGGTAGTCATCCAGCTGAGGGAGGTCAAAGTCCGCCACTACGTAGCCATTGATTTGGAGCAGGTCGTTAAGGTCCTTGAGTGTGTGGAACCTGATCATGTCTTCCTTCTCCTGTCCTTCCAAGCCCCGGTATGTGTGCGCGAAGTCTTCAGAAAGAACGTCGTAGAATCGATTCCACAGAACGCGAACCTCCGAAACTTGAGAATAAACAATGATCGTCGCGAAGAGCTGGCGGAGTTGGTACGGCATCTTGAAGGCAGCGGCTTCTTCCATACACGCAATCCATTCTGCGTCGTCTTCAAGGTAGCCCAGTTTGAGTGCGGCTTGGCGGTACGACGCATACGTAACACCATCCACTGTCCGAAGCTTGGCAAAGGACTGAGGTCCCTTCCGGTGACACAGCAGTACACGCATGTAGAACCGCTCCATGTCCCGAGGGGTCACATGAACCATCCGCCCAAGCGCCGCTTGGTATTGTTTGCGACGAACCCATTTCTTTGCCTTGTCATCCCATCGGAATAGCTTCGGGATGTCTTGGTACACCATGGTCTTTGCAACTTGGTTCTCCGGAGCCTCGCTCGCACACAATTCGAAGAAGCGGGTCAACATCGAGTGGCGACCGCGAGTGAGAACTCGATCCGGGTTGTCGCTCGAACGGAAGGTCACGAATTGCTCGTTCTCCAGGTGGATCGTCAGCTGTACGATGGAATGCGTCTTGCCTTGAACGGAGAAGTCGAGAAGCCGCATACATGCCTCTATCGGAGATATATACCTTGCGTTCAGGTACCGAAGAATCTCGTTGGGATCCATCCTTGCACCGTTCGACTCCCCGCCCACCGTTTCCACAGTGATTACAGCCTTGTCGGACCCCTTGTAGACGTACTTGTACAGATATTTGACCGCCGTGAGGGCCGTACAAACCTCCACGTTGATATGGCAGTTGTACTTCTGCGAAAGGTAGGGATTGTACGGGACCACCCATTGGTTAATGGTGGCGTTGTCGTACTCCCTTCCCTTGAACTTGAGTACTCCCGGTGGCCGGCGGCGACGTCTGCAGACAGGAAACCCGTTCACGTTTCCTTGGGTAACCTCTACCAACGGCTTCGGGTATCCCTTCGTGCACTTTCCGTCCTTCATGCAGGGGCTGGAGGGGTTCGCCGCGCCACATGGACCATGCATCATGCAAGTGAGGATGGTCTCGTACAGCTGGGGTTGATCTCGGCGTCCGGGAGCTCCGAAGAGCACAACTTGTCGATGATTTGTCTTGTACGCGGCTTGTCTTCGTCTGCGAGAATAATCAGAATGTGTGCGTGTGGGAGGCCCTCTTCTGGAACTCCACCACGTAGATCCTCGCCAGAACACGTCCCAGTACGCCTTCATCCAAGTCTTTCAGCATCGCCGCCAATTTCTGCTGCCAAACGCGGGCTACAATGTCCGGGCGGTCTTGTGCGCTTTGGTTTGGCTCCGGTATCTTTTCCTGGATCTCGTCCCACGTAGGGTTGCACGTCATAGTAACGAAGACGTCCGGTTTCCCGTACTCCCGCACGATAGCCATGGAATCTTGGTAAGACTTGTACATGGCCCGCGGACTCCCCGAATGCGTAGCTGGTAGAACGATGCGCTTGCCGATTTGGTCCAGGAAGTGTCCCGAGCGACGCTGCGGTTCATCGGGGTGCTGGAGCGCCCCAGTTTCGCGGTTGTACTCCGTCAATAGGGCTTCGCCCTCGCGCAGAACCGCCGTGTTTTCACTTAGAAGCGCGTCTCGAACCCCGCTGTACTGATCGGCGCGAAGTTCAGCTTGATGGGATGCCACCCAACGCAGTTGCTCTTGCTCGCACTTGGCTCGTTGATCTACGCAGTACTGCTGGAATAATCGCCCACCTTGGTGCAGTACCGACTCGTCACCGACTTTCTGGAATAACCGGTAGGCTACATGCTCTCGGAGGGACATTTCACGCTTCTTTCTGCGCACCACGTTGTTCGCATACACGTCTGTGTAGGTCCAACCCAGTTCTCCATGCGGAAGAAGTAGTGGGTACTGCAACGGGTCATACACAGAGTGCGTCTCGAAGAGCCGAAGCAGCGAGTGATCTTTAGTACGCAGAAGGATGTCGCGCGGGCTGTCCAAGTTGCCATCCTCGATAAGAGTCGCCCCAACTTCCGAGACCGTTGGTAGGTTGTGGGTTCGTGGGTTTGACCTCTTCTCGTGCAGCCGGAACACCATATCAACCACCTCCTTTCCCGCCGCCTGGTCGGCGCGCAGCTTCTCCGCGAAGTTGAGATATTGTTGCGCGAACGGATTGCACTCCTCCATCATCTGCTCCATCTCCAGCAGCGTCCCGGCGTGGAGGTCAGCGAAAATACCTCGGCGACGCTCCGCTCGCTGTTGCATGTCTGGATCGACGATGTAGATCTGGGCAAACTTGGGGGCATGGGCTCGTTTGTGAACGTATCGATACGCGGAAGTAGAGAGCCCAAGTAGTGCCCCATGGCTCCTTGAATACGATACGTGTATACACCACGTTGTCCAGCAACGCTCTCGTCTTGGTTCACGTCCCTGAAGTTGGACCGGTTGCTACAGGAAGCCCCAATCGACGTGAAGGCAAAACTTGGTTGTAGGCACGAATGCGGCGCCGAAACTCGGCATCCGTGTACAACTGGTGCAGTCGCGGAGGCGCAGCTCGTAGTGAAGGTAGCTGCACCGCTCCCTCCAAACAACAGCCTTTTTGGACTCTGCAGGCCATTTCCACGCGTTGCAATGAGGGCAGATCGTAGTTGGAGGCAGTCTGTGGCGCCCATTAACGATGTTGTCGCCGCTGAGCATGGAGACTCTGAAATCCTCCTGGTTTGCGAGTGCATGACCTCTGCGAAGAGTGCTGCGCCGTATACGCTCCTGTTGTCGTCGTTCCTCTCTCACCTCCTCCTCTTGAGCGTCTCGAACCGTGGCTTGATACTCCCGAAGAGCCACTCGCTCTGCTTCCGCTTCTTCTTGCGTCAGATTAGCCCGACGTTCTTCCTGGCGAACGCGTTCGCGTTCCTGGCGTTCTTCACGTTCATCTGGCGTTTCTTGCTGGCGTTGTTGGGCGTGTTGTAGACGATCGGTCTCCTGCATGATCTCCCGTTGTTGCTCGGTTTGGTTAGCTCTTCTAGCGGCCTGTAGTAAACGGCTTTGCTCGCGCGCTGTGCTTCGTTCGGCCTCTGTTAATAGAGCCCTACGTGTCCTTTGGCGTTCTGCATCTCTACGTCTTTGACGCTCGCGTTGGGATCCCGTCATGTTCGCCCTTCTAATTCGGGCTCTCTCTCTGTCTCGCGCGCGGCGTCGTTCTGTTTGAGACGCCGTCATTGCAGCGCGCCTCCTACGCGCTGCCTCCGCCGGGGTCGAGCCAGGAACTTGCTCCGTTGTGCTGACATCAGTTGCTACAACTGTAGAATCAACAGGCGCCGCTGCCTGGACCGGAGGTTCTTCTCTGCGGATTGGTGGAGGCCCAACAGACGTGTTTCCGGCCGCAACATGACTCTCGACAGCCGTGACAGTAGCGGCCGTGTCTGTCACGATAAGCGATTGAAATTCCTTGTTTAAGTTGTATCGTTTAGCCCTCCGACGCGCTTGGCGGCGCCTTTTAGCAGCAGGCTCCTCTGGAGCAGCCGGGGTTGCGTTGATACGCTCGTTGTCCCGCAAGGCCTGCTCGATCTCCTCGCGCGTCCATTTCCTTTTCGTTCGAGCCATTCTGGGCTGCGTACACGCAACAGAGTCACATGACGCGTTAGACATAAAGTCTAAGAACACCGTCGCCATTTCCAGGGTCCTATACACGCGCCCCGCCGCGGACACAGAAGCGCAAATAGGTGCGTCCACCTAAAGCGCCGGTCCCATACGACCACTGGCCCGGAGATGAGGCAGGTCACCCGGCTTCGCCGAGATCTGCCCCATTTACCCCGGATTGGTATGAGATTTCCCACGCCGCTGGCGGGCGGACGTGGGCACCTCAGGGTCGCGGCTCCCAAGAGCGGTCGCTGCGGCAAGGGCACGCGCAATCCTACGTCGGCGGCGGGTGCCAGCTGCAGTCTTTCTTATCATCTTAAAATGGGTATTGCTACCCACTTTAGAGAAAGTAACGGTCAGTATAGTGGAGAGCTGCAGTACCCAAATGCCATTCTCCAAGGTAATTAAACCCGGGATGCAAGCAAGAGAGCAATGTTGCAGATTCGGGACGGCCTGCCTGGCATCTGTGCGCCAACGGGGAGTCTCGACTACATGGCCGTGTCGTGGAACCCACTGCAACTCCCCGTGGCCCCACCGGAGTAGGCACCAGGCCGCCCTTAATCCCACTATAATACCTCGACTGCCCTGAAGGTACCAGTTATCCCAACAGGCGGAACTCCCGAAACCGACACTTCTATTACAGTTAGGAAACTATGTAGCTAAGCGTACCTTAGTCCCTGTGCGGCGCTCGCGTCCTGTGGGGCTCGCTGCAGCGCCCGACGTCCGAGCGCTTCCTCGCTCCGCCGCGCGCAGAATTCAAAAAGGAAATGTGAGCGCTGAGGCAAAATCGGCCAATCACAGCGCGTTATAATTATCACGCATGGCTATGTTGTAATATCGGGCAAACATAAGCCAGTCCGGAAGATGGTGAGATGCCATAGGGCAGGTTACTAATGCGCTAATGCAGGGCGGTAGGACAATGCGCTACGGCAGGCTGATGCCCCAAGGGCGGAACACGACGAACTTACAGACAAACTTACAGGATACTCGGTTGGTTGTGGTAGACTAGCCGATCGCCGCCGCTTCGCGGCGGTGTGTAATGTTAGTCATAGGCGGTTACGCTCGCGGTTCCAGCTCGCTCCACTATTTGTCATAGCCCCTCCGCATCGCTCCGGTGGGTTTACAGTTCGGCGCAACCCGTTACGCTGCTTGGCAATCCTTTCGTCTCAACCCGTTACGCTCGCTGTGCCAGCTCGCTCCACTACTGAACATACCGTTGCTCGCAACCCGTTCCGCTCGCTGTGCCAGCTTGCTCCACTACTGAATATACCGTTCGTCCCAACCCGCTCCACTACTGAATATACCGTTCGTCCCAACCCGTTACGCTCGCTGTGCCAGCTCGCGCCACTACAACGCGATAGCGCTCCGTACTTGTAGGTCCTGCGGCCTTGCAGGTCCGAAGTGCTTGAAGGTCCGGCGTACTTCAACAACAATTTATCGCAACCCGTTACACTCGCTCTGCCAGTTCGCTAGGCCAATACTTACCATACCGTTCATTGCAACCCGTTGCGCTCGCTGTCCCAGCTCGCTCCACTACTTACCATACTGTTCGTCCCAACTCGTTACGCTCGCTGTGCCAGGTCGGAGCTTGAAGGTCCCGCAGGTCGCGCTTGGAGGACCATTCATCGTAACCCGTTACGCTCACTGTGCCAGCTCGCTCCACTACTTGGCATACCATTTGTCACAGCCCGTTACGCTCGCTGTGCCAGCTCGCTCCACTACTACGCGATCGCGTTCGGTGCGAATGTCCAACATGCTTGAAGATCCTGCGTGCTTGAAGGTCCTGTGGAAGGTGCTTGAAGGTCCGGGATCACCCCTGTCCAGCGCACGTCTTGTATTTCGCGCGCTGTATCGCGAAATGTGGCACCCGAATAGCAATATATTCTAACAGAGAGGATTTCGGCCAATCACAGAGCAGTAATAATATATTATGTATTTAGCTCACGCCCAGAAGGTCGTCGTCTATTAACTTTATCGACTTTAGGGCGCATATACGGGTTGCTATATCGCGCACGCAGCGCACCGTCGTCGCTGTGCGGCGCTCGCGTCCTGGGGCTCGCAGCGGCTCCGCCGTCCGCGCCTGCGTCGCTCCGCCGCGCCCGAATTCGAATTCAAAACGGAAATTTTAGCGGGTGGCAATTTCAGCCTATCACAGCACGAATAAATATAACGCAAGGCTATTTTTGTAATATCGGGCATAGATTAGCCAGTCAAAGGATGGTGGGATGCCATAGGGTAGGCTACTAATACACTGTCGCCAGGCGGAAGGGCGCTCCCCGACGATGCTCTACGGCAGGCTAAGCCCCAAGATGAGAACGGACGGACTTACAGACAAACATACAGGATACTCTGTTAGTTGTAGTAGACTAGCCGATCGCCGCCGCTTCGCGGCGGTGTGTGTGGTTAGTCATAGGCGGTTACGCTCGCGGTTCCAGCTCGCTCCACTATTTGTCATAGCCCCTCCGCATCGCTCCGGTGGGTTTACAGTTCGGCGCAACCCGTTACGCTTCGCGGCAATCCTTTCGTCTCAACCCGTTACGCTCGCTGTGCCAGCTCGCTCACTACTGAACATACCGTTGCTCGCAACCCGTTCCGCTCGCTGTGCCAGCTTGCTCCACTACTGAATATACCGTTCGTCCCAACCCGCTCCACTACTGAATATACCGTTCGTCACAACCCGTTGCGCTCGCTGTGCCAGCTCGCGCCACTACAACGGATAGCGCTCGGTACTTGTAGGTCCTGCGGCCTTGCAGGTCCGAAGTGCTTGAAGGTCCGGCGTACTTCATCGACAATTTATCGCAACCCGTTACACTCGCTGTGCCAGTTCGCTAGGCCACTACTTACCATACCGTTCATTGCAACCCGTTGCGCTCGCTGTCCCAGCTCGGCTCCACTACTTACCATACTGTTCGTCCCAACCCGTTACGCTCGCTGTGCCAGGTCGGTGCTTGAAGGTCCCGCAGGTCGCGCTTGAAGGACCATTCATCGTACCCCGTTACGCTCGCTGTGCCAGCTCGCTTCACTACTGGATATACCGTTTGTCCCAACCCGTTACGCTCGCTGTTCCAGCTCGCTCTACTACTACGCGATCGCGTTCGGTGCACGAATGTCCAACATGCTTGAAGATCCTGCGTGCTTGAAGGTCCTGTGGAAGGTAGCGAAGGTCCGGGATCACCCTGTCCAGCGCACGTCTTGTATTTCGCGCGCTGTATCGCGAAATGTGTGGCACCCCGAATAGCAATATATTCTAACAGAGGATTTCGGCCAATCACAGAGCAGTAATAATATATTATGTATTTAGCTCACGCCCAGAAGGTCGTCGTCTATTAACTTTATCGACTTTAGGGCGCATATACGGGTTGCTATATCGCGCACGCAGCGCACCGTCGTCGCTGTGCGGCGCTCGCGTCCTGTGGGGCTCGCAGCGGCGCCCGCCGTCCGCGCCCTGCGTCGCTCCGCCGCGCCCGAATTCGAATTCAAAACGGAAATTTTAGCGGGGTGGCAATTTCAGCCTATCACAGCACGAATAAATATAACGCAAGGCTATTTTTGTAATATCGGGCATAGATTAGCCAGTCAAAAGGATGGTGGGATGCCATAGGGTAGGCTACTAATACACTGTCGCCAGGCGGGAAGGGCGCTCCCCGACGATGCTCTACGGCAGGCTAAGCCCCCAAGATAGAGAACGGACGGACTTACAGACAAACATACAGGATACTCTGTTAGTTGTAGTAGACTAGCCGAGCGCCGCCGCTTTTCGCGGTGAACAGTTTGGCCACAGTGTGGGCCGCCCGCCTCCGCTTCGCTCCGGCGGGCTGGTTGGTTTGCTTATACAACGCTTGACGTTGGGGTATGGAGTATGCCTCCGCTTCGCTCCGGCGGGCGATGGTTTCGTCAAAGGGATGCATTGCTAATGTGAAACGCACTTCCAAAAGGACATAGATTTACGTAATTATGAAGTGTGTACTGCTGAATGCCTACTCCGCCTAAGCATCTTCGAATATCTGCCTGTACACAATGTTGTCAGTGTATGCACCGTCGTCTTCCTCCAGCTCAGGATACTCGATCAAAGCCTTGAACTTGGACCTGGATGTAACTCTCGACAGCGCCACGTAGAGCTGTCCGTGGAAGCAGGGTGTCGCCAGATACAAACCTAGGTTCTGGACGGTTTGGCCTTGGGCTTTGTTGATGGTCATGGCGAAAGCTGGTACAACTGGAAACTGCTTGCGTCGCAAGCGGAAGGGGAACTCGCGCGCGTCCCCATCGCTGACGAAGACGATCCTTGGAATTAGAACGTTTTGGCCTATGCGCTCGCCAGTCATGATGGTAGCATGAATAACGTGGGGCTTGAGCTGGACAACCCGTAGTCGCGTTCCGTTGCAGAGGCCCAAGTCGGGGTTCAGGTTTCTCATCATCATAATTGGGGCGCCTTCCTTCAATGGCAAGTTTGTGTGGAGGAATACCGTTGATAGTCACCGAATGCAACACCTCCGGCTCGAAGAAGTTTCCTTCGTTGTCGTCATCCACTGAATCCACCGATAGATACTCGCGGGCCTCCCCGGAGAGTCGTTCAGAGACAGCTTGGTTGATGCGGTGCACCACGGCGTTGGTAGTCGTCAAGATGGTCCTGTTGGCGAAGTACTCGTCCGTAGCAACCTCGGGATCGTTGATGTCGGCGTACATCTTATCAATAATGTTCTTCAAACCCCGTGGAACAGCTCCAGGTGTGATTTCTTCGTCTTCAATGTCGTCTCCTTCTTCGTAGATGTTGTCGATCAGCATATCGCGCGGAATCTTCACAAAGTCCCTGCCCAGGGACCTGTTGACCTCGTGTCTACCCTCTCCCACTTGTAGGAGAAACTCCGAGAAAGCTGCGAGCTCTGCGGCGGTGCTTTCGTTACTTGCCGATTGTACACGCATGTTTTCCGTGAGATGCAGCTGCTTGAAGTGTCGCCATAGCGTAGATGACTTCAGACACGCGCCGATGGTCTCCGCTGGTGTGCCGCGCACTACCACCGGCAAAATCTGGCGGAAGTCACCGGAAAGTACAAATACTTTCCTCCAAAAGGCTCCTGGTCGTTACCCATGATGTCACGCAAAGACCTGTCCACCGCTTCGAAGGCGTGCCTGTGAGTCATTGGAGCTTCGTCCCAGATAACCAAACTGGCTCGCTCGATCAACATCTTGAGGCGCGATTGTTTGTAAATCGCACACGTCGACTTGTCGTTCAGCTTGAGAGGTATCTTGAACGTCGAATGCGCTGTGCGCCCACCATGAGCAACAGCGAAGCAATTCCACTCGAAGCCACAGCAATCGCGATCTTCCCGGACAGTCGCACCTTCGCCAGGATATGCCGCAGCAGAGTTGACTTTCCTGTACCTCCCGGGCCGTCAATAAAGAACAGCTTGTTGCCTTGAACTGGTGCTTCGGCCGCCTGGATGATTTCGTCGTAAATAGCTCGTTGGCCGTCGTTCAGCTGGCTTTCTTGGTCCACAATGGCTTGAAGGGTAGAGTGCTGGTACCCTCCAGTTCGCGTCGAATGAGGTTGTTCCGCAGCAGCGAATCCAGCACCAGCCGCGGGTAGTCATCCAGCTGAGGGAGGTCAAAGTCCGCCACTACGTAGCCATTGATTTGGAGCAGGTCGTTAAGGTCCTTGAGTGTGGAACCTGATCATGTCTTCCTTCTCCTGTCCTTCCAAGCCCCGGTATGTGCGCGAAGTCTTCAGAAAGAACGTCGTAGAATCGATTCCACAGAACGCGAACCTCCGAAACTTGAGAATAAACAATGATCGTCGCGAAGAGCTGGCGGAGTTGGTACGGCATCTTGAAGGCAGCGGCTTCTTCCATACACGCAATCCATTCTGCGTCGTCTTCAAGGTAGCCCAGTTTGAGTGCGGCTTGGCGGTACGACGCATACGTAACACCATCCACTGTCCGAAGCTTGGCAAAGGACTGAGGTCCCTCCGGTGACACAGCAGTACACGCATGTAGAACCGCTCCATGTCCCGAGGGGTCACATGAACCATCCGCCCAAGCGCCGCTTGGTATTGTTTGCGACGAACCCATTTCTTTGCCTTGTCATCCCATCGGAATAGCTTCGGGATGTCTTGGTACACCATGGTCTTTGCAACTTGGTTCTCCGGAGCCTCGCTCGCACACAATTCGAAGAAGCGGGTCAACATCGAGTGGCGACCGCGAGTGAGAACTCGATCCGGGTTGTCGCTCGAACGGAAGGTCACGAATTGCTCGTTCTCCAGGTGGATCGTCAGCTGTACGATGGAATGCGTCTTGCCTTGAACGGAGAAGTCGAGAAGCCGCATACATGCCTCTATCGGAGATATATACCTTGCGTTCAGGTACCGAAGAATCTCGTTGGGATCCATCCTTGCACCGTTCGACTCCCCGCCCACCGTTTCCACAGTGATTACAGCCTTGTCGGACCCCTTGTAGACGTACTTGTACAGATATTTGACCGCCGTGAGGGCCGTACAAACCTCCACGTTGATATGGCAGTTGTACTTCTGCGAAAGGTAGGGATTGTACGGGACCACCCATTGGTTAATGGTGGCGTTGTCGTACTCCCTTCCCTTGAACTTGAGTACTCCCGGTGGCCGGCGGCGACGTCTGCAGACAGGAAACCCGTTCACGTTTCCTTGGGTAACCTCTACCAACGGCTTCGGGTATCCCTTCGTGCACTTTCCGTCCTTCATGCAGGGGCTGGAGGGGTTCGCCGCGCCACATGGACCATGCATCATGCAAGTGAGGATGGTCTCGTACAGCTGGGGTTGATCTCGGCGTCCGGGAGCTCCGAAGAGCACAACTTGTCGATGATTTGTCTTGTACGCGGCTTGTCTTCGTCTGCGAGAATAATCAGAATGTGTGCGTGTGGGAGGCCCTCTTCTGGAACTCCACCACGTAGATCCTCGCCAGAACACGTCCCAGTACGCCTTCATCCAAGTCTTTCAGCATCGCCGCCAATTTCTGCTGCCAAACGCGGGCTACAATGTCCGGGCGGTCTTGTGCGCTTTGGTTTGGCTCCGGTATCTTTCCTGGATCTCGTCCCACGTAGGGTTGCACGTCATAGTAACGAAGACGTCCGGTTTCCCGTACTCCCGCACGATAGCCATGGAATCTTGGTAAGACTTGTACATGGCCCGCGGACTCCCCGAATGCGTAGCTGGTAGAACGATGCGCTTGCCGATTTGGTCCAGGAAGTGTCCCGAGCGACGCTGCGGTTCATCGGGGTGCTGGAGCGCCCCAGTTTCGCGGTTGTACTCCGTCAATAGGGCTTCGCCCTCGCGCAGAACCGCCGTGTTTTCACTTAGAAGCGCGTCTCGAACCCCGCTGTACTGATCGGCGCGAAGTTCAGCTTGATGGGATGCCACCCAACGCAGTTGCTCTTGCTCGCACTTGGCTCGTTGATCTACGCAGTACTGCTGGAATAATCGCCCACCTTGGTGCAGTACCGACTCGTCACCGACTTTCTGGAATAACCGGTAGGCTACATGCTCGGAGGGACATTTCACGCTTCTTTCTGCGCACCACGTTGTTCGCATACACGTCTGTGTAGGTCCAACCCAGTTCTCCATGCGGAAGAAGTAGTGGGTACTGCAACGGGTCATACACAGAGTGCGTCTCGAAGAGCCGAAGCAGCGAGTGATCTTTAGTACGCAGAAGGATGTCGCGCGGGCTGTCCAAGTTGCCATCCTCGATAAGAGTCGCCCCAACTTCCGAGACCGTTGGTAGGTTGTGGGTTCGTGGGTTTGACCTCTTCTCGTGCAGCCGGAACACCATATCAACCACCTCCTTTCCCGCCGCCTGGTCGGCGCGCAGCTTCTCCGCGAAGTTGAGATATTGTTGCGCGAACGGATTGCACTCCTCCATCATCTGCTCCATCTCCAGCAGCGTCCCGGCGTGGAGGTCAGCGAAAATACCTCGGCGACGCTCCGCTCGCTGTTGCATGTCTGGATCGACGATGTAGATCTGGGCAAACTTGGGGGCATGGGCTCGTTTGTGAACGTATCGATACGCGGAAGTAGAGAGCCCAAGTAGTGCCCCATGGCTCCTTGAATACGATACGTGTATACACCACGTTGTCCAGCAACGCTCTCGTCTTGGTTCACGTCCCTGAAGTTGGACCGGTTGCTACAGGAAGCCCCAATCGACGTGAAGGCAAAACTTGGTTGTAGGCACGAATGCGGCGCCGAAACTCGGCATCCGTGTACAACTGGTGCAGTCGCGGAGGCGCAGCTCGTAGTGAAGGTAGCTGCACCGCTCCCTCCAAACAACAGCCTTTTTTGGACTCTGCAGGCCATTTCCACGCGTTGCAATGAGGGCAGATCGTAGTTGGAGGCAGTCTGTGGCGCCCATTAACGATGTTGTCGCCGCTGAGCATGGAGACTCTGAAATCCTCCTGGTTTGCGAGTGCATGACCTCTGCGAAGAGTGCTGCGCCGTATACGCTCCTGTTGTCGTCGTTCCTCTCTCACCTCCTCCTCTTGAGCGTCTCGAACCGTGGCTTGATACTCCCGAAGAGCCACTCGCTCTGCTTCCGCTTCTTCTTGCGTCAGATTAGCCCGACGTTCTTCCTGGCGAACGCGTTCGCGTTCCTGGCGTTCTTCACGTTCATCTGGCGTTTCTTGCTGGCGTTGTTGGGCGTGTTGTAGACGATCGGTCTCCTGCATGATCTCCCGTTGTTGCTCGGTTTGGTTAGCTCTTCTAGCGGCCTGTAGTAAACGGCTTTGCTCGCGCGCTGTGCTTCGTTCGGCCTCTGTTAATAGAGCCCTACGTGTCCTTTGGCGTTCTGCATCTCTACGTCTTTGACGCTCGCGTTGGGATCCCGTCATGTTCGCCCTTCTAATTCGGGCTCTCTGTCTCGCGCGCGGCGTCGTTCTGTTTGAGACGCCGTCATTGCAGCGCGCCTCCTACGCGCTGCCTCCGCCGGGGTCGAGCCAGGAACTTGCTCCGTTGTGCTGACATCAGTTGCTACAACTGTAGAATCAACAGGCGCCGCTGCCTGGACCGGAGGTTCTTCTCTGCGGATTGGTGGAGGCCCAACAGACGTGTTTCCGGCCGCAACATGACTCTCGACAGCCGTGACAGTAGCGGCCGTGTCTGTCACGATAAGCGATTGAAATTCCTTGTTTAAGTTGTATCGTTTAGCCCTCCGACGCGCTTGGCGGCGCCTTTTAGCGGCAGGCTCCTCTGGAGCAGCCGGGGTTGCGTTGATACGCTCGTTGTCCCGCAAGGCCTGCTCGATCTCCTCGCGCGTCCATTTCCTTTCGTTCGAGCCATTCTGGGCTGCGTACACGCAACAGAGTCACATGACGCGTTAGACATAAAGTCTAAGAACACCGTCGCCATTTCCAGGGTCCTATACACGCGCCCCGCCGCGGACACAGAAGCGCAAATAGGTGCGTCCACCTAAAGCGCCGGTCCCATACACGACCACTGGCCCGGAGATGAGGCAGGTCACCCGGCTTCGCCGAGATCTGCCCCATTTACCCCGGATTGGTATGAGATTTCCACGCCGCTGGCGGGCGGACGTGGGCACCTCAGGGTCGCGGCTCCCAAGAGCGGTCGCTGCGGCAAGGGCACGCGCAATCCTACGTCGGCGGCGGGTGCCAGCTGCAGTCTTTCTTATCATCTTAAAATGGGTATTGCTACCCACTTTAGAGAAAGTAACGGTCAGTATAGTGGAGAGCTGCAGTACCCAAATGCCATTCTCCAAGGTAATTAAACCCGGGATGCAAGCAAGAGAGCAATGTTGCAGATTCGGGACGGCCTGCCTGGCATCTGTGCGCCAACGGGGAGTCTCGACTACATGGCCGTGTCGTGGAACCCACTGCAACTCCCCGTGGCCCCACCGGAGTAGGCACCAGGCCGCCCTTAATCCCACACTATAATACCTCGACTGCCCTGAAGGTACCAGTTATCCCAACAGGCGGAACTCCCGAAACCGACACTTCTATTACAGTTAGGAAACTATGTAGCTAAGCGTACCTTAGTCCCTGTGCGGCGCTCGCGTCCTGTGGGGCTCGCTGCAGCGCCCGACGTCCGAGCGCTTCCTCGCTCCGCCGCGCGCGGAATTCAAAAGGAAATGTGAGCGCTGAGGCAAAATCGGCCAATCACAGCGCGTTATAATTATCACGCATGGCTATGTTGTAATATCGGGCAAACATAAGCCAGTCCGGAAGATGGTGAGATGCCATAGGGCAGGTTACTAATGCGCTAATGCAGGGCGGTAGGACAATGCGCTACGGCAGGCTGATGCCCCAAGGGCGGAACACGACGAACTTACAGACAAACTTACAGGATACTCGGTTAGTTGTGGTAGACTAGCGATCGCCGCGCTTCGCGGCGGTGTGTGTGTGGTTAGTCATAGGCGGTTACGCTCGCGGTTCCAGCTCGCTCCACTATTTGTCATAGCCCCCTCCGCATCGCTCCGGTGGGTTTACAGTTCGGCGCAACCCGTTACGCTACTTGGCAATCCTTTCGTCTCAACCCGTTACGCTCGCTGTGCCAGCTCGCTCCACTACTGAACATACCGTTGCTGTAACCCGTTCCGCTCGCTGTGCCAGCTTGCTCCACTACTGAATATACCGTTCGTCCCAACCCGCTCCACTACTGAATATACCGTTCGTCACAACCCGTTACGCTCGCTGTGCCAGCTCGCGCCACTACAACGGATAGCGCTCGGTACTTGTAGGTCCTGCGGCCTTGCAGGTCCGAAGTGCTTGAAGGTCCGGCGTACTTCATCGACAATTTATCGCAACCCGTTACACTCGCTGTGCCAGTTCGCTAGGCCACTACTTACCATACCGTTCATTGCAACCCGTTGCGCTCGCTGTCCCAGCTCGCTCCACTACTTACCATACTGTTCGTCCCAACCCGTTACGCTCGCTGTGCCAGGTCGGTGCTTGAAGGTCCCGCAGGTCGCGCTTGAAGGACCATTCATCACAACCCGTTACGCTCGCTGTGCCAGCTCGCTTCACTACTGGATATACCGTTTGTCCCAACCCGTTACGCTCGCTGTTCCAGCTCGCTCTACTACTACGCGATCGCGTTCGGTGCACGAATGTCCAACATGCTTGAAGATCCTGCGTGCTTGAAGGTCCTGTGGAAGGTGCTTGAAGGTCCGGGATCACCCCTGTCCAGCGCACGTCTTGTATTTCGCGCGCTGTATCGCGAAATGTGTGTGGCACCCCGAATAGCAATATATTCTAACAGAGAGGATTTCGGCCAATCACAGAGCAGTAATAATATATTATGTATTTAGCTCACGCCCAGAAGGTCGTCGTCTATTAACTTTATCGACTTTAGGGCGCATATACGGGTTGCTATATCGCGCACGCAGCGCACCGTCGTCGCTGTGCGGCGCTCGCGTCCTGTGGGGCTCGCAGCGGCGCCCGCCGTCCGCGCCCTGCGTCGCTCCGCCGCGCCCGAATTCGAATTCAAAACGGAAATTTTAGCGGGTGGCAATTTCAGCCTATCACAGCACGAATAAATATAACGCAAGGCTATTTTTGTAATATCGGGCATAGATTAGCCAGTCAAAAGGATGGTGGGATGCCATAGGGTAGGCTACTAATACACTGTCGCCAGGCGGGAAGGGCGCTCCCCCGACGATGCTCTACGGCAGGCTAAGCCCCAAGATAGAGAACGGACGGACTTACAGACAAACATACAGGATACTCTGTTAGTTGTAGTAGACTAGTTGATCGCCGCCGCTTCGCGGCGGTGTGTGTGGTTAGTCATAGGCGGTTACGCTCGCGGTTCCAGCTCGCTCCACTATTTGTCATAGCCCCTCCGCATCGCTCCGGTGGGTTTACAGTTCGGCGCAACCCGTTACGCTACTTGGCAATCCTTTCGTCTCAACCCGTTACGCTCGCTGTGCCAGCTCGCTCCACTACTGAACATACCGTTGCTCGCAACCCGTTCCGCTCGCTGTGCCAGCTTGCTCCACTACTGAATATACCGTTCGTCCCAACCCGCTCCACTACTGAATATACCGTTCGTCACAACCCGTTACGCTCGCTGTGCCAGCTCGCGCCACTACAACGGATAGCGCTCGGTACTTGTAGGTCCTGCGGCCTTGCAGGTCCGAAGTGCTTGAAGGTCCGGCGTACTTCATCGACAATTTATCGCAACCCGTTACACTCGCTGTGCCAGTTCGCTAGGCCACTACTTACCATACCGTTCATTGCAACCCGTTGCGCTCGCTGTCCCAGCTCGCTCCACTACTTACCATACTGTTCGTCCCAACCCGTTACGCTCGCTGTGCCAGGTCGGTGCTTGAAGGTCCCGCAGGTCGCGCTTGAAGGACCATTCATCGTAGCCCGTTACGCTCGCTGTGCCAGCTCGCTTCACTACTGGATATACCGTTTGTCCCAACCCGTTACGCTCGCTGTTCCAGCTCGCTCTACTACTACGCGATCGCGTTCGGTGCACGAATGTCCAACATGCTTGAAGATCCTGCGTGCTTGAAGGTCCTGTGGAAGGTGCTTGAAGGTCCGGGATCACCCCTGTCCAGCGCACGTCTTGTATTTCGCGCGCTGTATCGCGAAATGTGTGTGGCACCCCGAATAGCAATATATTCTAACAGAGAGGATTTCGGCCAATCACAGAGCAGTAATAATATATTATGTATTTAGCTCACGCCCAGAAGGTCGTCGTCTATTAACTTTATCGACTTTAGGGCGCATATACGGGTTGCTATATCGCGCACGCAGCGCACCGTCGTCGCTGTGCGGCGCTCGCGTCCTGTGGGGCTCGCAGCGGCGCCCGCCGTCCGCGCCCTGCGTCGCTCCGCCGCGCCCGAATTCGAATTCAAAACGGAAATTTTAGCGGGTGGCAATTTCAGCCTATCACAGCACGAATAAATATAACGCAAGGCTATTTTTGTAATATCGGGCATAGATTAGCCAGTCAAAAGGATGGTGGGATGCCATAGGGTAGGCTACTAATACACTGTCGCCAGGCGGGAAGGGCGCTCCCCCGACGATGCTCTACGGCAGGCTAAGCCCCCAAGATAGAGAACGGACGGACTTACAGACAAACATACAGGATACTCTGTTAGTTGTAGTAGACTAGTTGATCGCCGCGCTTCGCGGCGGTGTGTGTGGTTAGTCATAGGCGGTTACGCTCGCGGTTCCAGCTCGCTCCACTATTTGTCATAGCCCCTCCGCATCGCTCCGGTGGGTTTACAGTTCGGCGCAACCCGTTACGCTACTTGGCAATCCTTTCGTCTCAACCCGTTACGCTCGCTGTGCCAGCTCGCTCCACTACTGAACATACCGTTGCTCGCAACCCGTTCCGCTCGCTGTGCCAGCTTGCTCCACTACTGAATATACCGTTCGTCCCAACCCGCTCCACTACTGAATATACCGTTCGTCACAACCCGTTACGCTCGCTGTGCCAGCTCGCGCCACTACAACGGATAGCGCTCGGTACTTGTAGGTCCTGCGGCCTTGCAGGTCCGAAGTGCTTGAAGGTCCGGCGTACTTCATCGACAATTTATCGCAACCCGTTACACTCGCTGTGCCAGTTCGCTAGGCCACTACTTACCATACCGTTCATTGCAACCCGTTGCGCTCGCTGTCCCAGCTCGCTCCACTACTTACCATACTGTTCGTCCCAACCCGTTACGCTCGCTGTGCCAGGTCGGTGCTTGAAGGTCCCGCAGGTCGCGCTTGAAGGACCATTCATCGTAACCCCGTTACGCTCGCTGTGCCAGCTCGCTTCACTACTGGATATACCGTTTGTCCCAACCCGTTACGCTCGCTGTTCCAGCTCGCTCTACTACTACGCGATCGCGTTCGGTGCACGAATGTCCAACATGCTTGAAGATCCTGCGTGCTTGAAGGTCCTGTGGAAGGTGCTTGAAGGTCCGGGATCACCCCTGTCCAGCGCACGTCTTGTATTTCGCGCGCTGTATCGCGAAATGTGTGTGGCACCCCGAATAGCAATATATTCTAACAGAGAGGATTTCGGCCAATCACAGAGCAGTAATAATATATTATGTATTTAGCTCACGCCCAGAAGGTCGTCGTCTATTAACTTTATCGACTTTAGGGCGCATATACGGGTTGCTATATCGCGCACGCAGCGCACCGTCGTCGCTGTGCGGCGCTCGCGTCCTGTGGGGCTCGCAGCGGCGCCCGCCGTCCGCGCCCTGCGTCGCTCCGCCGCGCCCGAATTCGAATTCAAAAACGGAAATTTTAGCGGGGTGGCAATTTCAGCCTATCACAGCACGAATAAATATAACGCAAGGCTATTTTTGTAATATCGGGCATAGATTAGCCAGTCAAAAGGATGGTGGGATGCCATAGGGTAGGCTACTAATACACTGTCGCCAGGCGGGAAGGGCGCTCCCCCGACGATGCTCTACGGCAGGCTAAGCCCCCAAGATAGAGAACGGACGGACTTACAGACAAACATACAGGATACTCTGTTAGTTGTAGTAGACTAGTTGATCGCCGCCGCTTCGCGGCGGTGTGTGTGTGGTTAGTCATAGGCGGTTACGCTCGCGGTTCCAGCTCGCTCCACTATTTGTCATAGCCCCCTCCGCATCGCTCCGGTGGGTTTACAGTTCGGCGCAACCCGTTACGCTACTTGGCAATCCTTTCGTCTCAACCCGTTACGCTCGCTGTGCCAGCTCGCTCCACTACTGAACATACCGTTGCTCGCAACCCGTTCCGCTCGCTGTGCCAGCTTGCTCCACTACTGAATATACCGTTCGTCCCAACCCGCTCCACTACTGAATATACCGTTCGTCACAACCCGTTACGCTCGCTGTGCCAGCTCGCGCCACTACAACGGATAGCGCTCGGTACTTGTAGGTCCTGCGGCCTTGCAGGTCCGAAGTGCTTGAAGGTCCGGCGTACTTCATCGACAATTTATCGCAACCCGTTACACTCGCTGTGCCAGTTCGCTAGGCCACTACTTACCATACCGTTCATTGCAACCCCGTTGCGCTCGCTGTCCCAGCTCGCTCCACTACTTACCATACTGTTCGTCCCAACCCGTTACGCTCGCTGTGCCAGGTCGGTGCTTGAAGGTCCCGCAGGTCGCGCTTGAAGGACCATTCATCGTAACCCGTTACGCTCGCTGTGCCAGCTCGCTTCACTACTGGATATACCGTTTGTCCCAACCCGTTACGCTCGCTGTTCCAGCTCGCTCTACTACTACGCGATCGCGTTCGGTGCACGAATGTCCAACATGCTTGAAGATCCTGCGTGCTTGAAGGTCCTGTGGAAGGTGCTTGAAGGTCCGGGATCACCCCTGTCCAGCGCACGTCTTGTATTTCGCGCGCTGTATCGCGAAATGTGTGTGGCACCCCGAATAGCAATATATTCTAACAGAGAGGATTTCGGCCAATCACAGAGCAGTAATAATATATTATGTATTTAGCTCACGCCCAGAAGGTCGTCGTCTATTAACTTTATCGACTTTAGGGCGCATATACGGGTTGCTATATCGCGCACGCAGCGCACCGTCGTCGCTGTGCGGCGCTCGCGTCCTGTGGGGCTCGCAGCGGCGCTCCGCCGTCCGCGCCCTGCGTCGCTCCGCCGCGCCCGAATTCGAATTCAAAACGGAAATTTTAGCGGGGTGGCAATTTCAGCCTATCACAGCACGAATAAATATAACGCAAGGCTATTTTTGTAATATCGGGCATAGATTAGCCAGTCAAAAGGATGGTGGGATGCCATAGGGTAGGCTACTAATACACTGTCGCCAGGCGGGAAGGGCGCTCCCCCGACGATGCTCTACGGCAGGCTAAGCCCCCAAGATAGAGAACGGACGGACTTACAGACAAACATACAGGATACTCTGTTAGTTGTAGTAGATACAAATTTGTGCGTAGTGAGTTAAATTTCTGCGTCCCAATATTTGCAGAGCTATTTGCAATATTGGTAATGAAACTGGTGTGATTTCATATTGACACCGGTATATACTGATTGTATACTGCATGCTCTGCCCAGTTTGAGTCTTGAGTGTGTGAATGGGGGCACCTGGAAACGACACGAACTAGTCGCTGCTTTAACGTCGCTATCAGTTCCCCCCAAGGTTCGCATTGACAGAGCCCTTCGAATGCACATCCCAAAGTAAAGAAGCGCAGCACCGCCCTACACCAACCATTTCCCACGGCCGGAGGTTGGTTCGACTGGGGGTTGGCCGCGCTCGTTGTCTTTGCATTTGTGCTTTACCCACAAGCAACATTGGGACGGCTCGAGACGCGAAGCACAATATAAAGAATGCACACGCGAATTCATGCGGTCTAAATAGCCTATAAATCAGCGCTTTTGAAATCATACTCGTCGTACGCACAGTTCTGGTACAGTACAACATTCGCAATCGGAGACTCGCTGCAGGGATTAAGCACTTAATCCACCATTAGCAGCAGCTCTGCTCCTTCGCATACAGTACCAACACTACCAAAGCTCGTCGTGTCTGCCGATGTATGGTCTCGACAACGAATGCTTAGAATCTGCAGGAATGCAAAGACACGCATCGTTAAAAGGCATCCGCTCGTTTTACAGTCTAGAAACGCGAAGACGCAGACAAATGGGACACGAACTGCGCACAAGGACCTCTTGCTTGCTCACAACACCTAGGCTTGTCCCCTGAAGGAGACAGCACACTCGAGATCCAAGCAACACCGCAGCCAGGCAGCATTCCAGCACCACCCCATTGTTCATTTGAACGAGAACCACTCAAGTGACTTCTACCCCAGTTACCCAAACACCCCCCTAGAGCACCATGTCTGCCGCTCTGTCGCTGAACCTGAAGGACGCCAACTGCATCAAGGCCAACGTCGAGGGCGTGCAGCGCAAGACCAAGATCTTCTGCACGCTGGGCCCCGCGTGCTGGTCCGAGGAGGGTCTGCTGAAGCTCATCGACGCGGGCATGAACGTGGCCCGCTTCAACTTCTCGCACGGCGACCACGCGAGCCACCTGGCCTGCCTGACCCGCCTGCGCGCCGCGCTGGCCAAGCGCCCCAACAAGAACGTGGCCATCATGCTGGACACCAAGGGCCCGGAGATCCGCACGGGTTTCCTCAAGAACCACGACAAGGTGACGATCCAGAAGGACTCGCTCATTGAGCTGACGACGGACTACGAGTTCCTTGGCGACGAGACCAAGATCGCGTGCTCGTACCCGCAGCTGCCGCAGTCCGTGAAGGTTGGCGGCACGGTGCTGGTGGCCGATGGCTCGCTGGTGCTGACCGTGACCAAGGTGAACGCGGACGGCATCATCGCGCGTGCCAACAACACGGCCACGCTAGGCGAGCGCAAGAACATGAACCTGCCCGGCTGCAAGGTGCTCCTGCCGACGCTGACCGAGAAGGACGAGGACGACCTGGTGAACTTTGGCCTGGTGCACGGCATCGACTACATCTCCGCGTCGTTCGTGCGCACGGGCCAGGACCTCGACAACATCCGTAAGGTGCTCGGCCCCGCGGCCGCGGCATCAAGATCATCTCGAAGATCGAGTCGCACGAGGGCATGGAGAACTTCGACGAGATCCTGGCCAAGACGGACGGCATCATGGTTGCTCGTGGCGACCTGGGCATGGAGATCCCGCCTGAGACGGTGTTCCTGGCCCAGAAGATGATGATCCGCAAGGCGAACCTGGCCGGCAAGCCCGTCGTGACGGCCACGCAGATGCTGGAGTCGATGATCAAGGCTCCTCGCCCGACGCGTGCCGAGTGCACGGATGTGGCCAACGCCGTGCTTGACGGCACGGACGCCGTGATGCTTTCGGGCGAGAGCGCCAACGGCGACTACCCGACGCAGGCTGTGGAGGTGATGGCCGCGACGTGCCTGCAGGCCGAGACCGCCATCCACTACGACGACGTGTACCAGTCGCTGCGCAACGCCGTGCTGGAGGTGAACGGCCCGATGCAGACGGCGGAGGCCGTTGCGTCGTCGGCTGTGAAGACGGCCATCGACATCAACGCGAAGATGCTGGTGGTGCTGACGGAGACGGGCAACACGGCCCGCCTGGTGTCCAAGTTCCGTCCGTCGATGCCGGTGCTGGTGCTGACGGCTCTGGAGCAGACGGCCCGCCAGTCGGAGGGCTTCCTCAAGGGCGTTGTTGCGCGCTGCGTGGGCTCGATGATCGGTACGGACTCGATCCTGTACCGCGCCACGGAGACGGGCAAGGAGCTCGGCTGGCTGAAGAAGGGCGACGCCGTCGTCGCGGTGCACGGCATCACGGAGGCCAAGTCTGGCTCGACGAACCTGCTGAAGGTGCTGTACGTCGAGTAAGTGTAATAGAGTAGTGACATAGTCCCAATAGATCTTTTACTTGGGCGCATCTATTTGGTTTTGGTGTGGTGGCAGCACACTGGTCATGTTGTTCGTTTGGTGGTGGGATGTATGTTGGGCCAACTAACATACATACATTGTTGGCCATCGTCTGCTTTGTAAAATGGTACAGTATTGACCCCTACGGTACGAGGTTGTCCTCATTAATTAACTAAAACGTATCGCGCACGTCAACTTGTCTGGAGGTTGCCACTTCTGTTGTGTTGTACACACATGCCGCTCGTAGATTTCTGCAAACGCCTGGTGTTTGTGCTTGTTCTGACAGCACGGGGCGTGCGCAATCACGAACTACGCGGTGTTCGTTCAGATAAACGATAGAATGCCTCCGACGCCTCCGAGCGGGCGGGGCCTTCGAACGGGGCGGTCAAATCAAGTCGCGACAAGGGGGCCAACGAATCTCACGCGGCGAGAGCGGGCAAGCAAGCGACACACCCGGCCGCACCAAGCACCAAAGCCTGCGCGCTTCTTTACAATCGCGCCGTGGCACAGTGGCGCCACTCGCTTGCTCGGCTGGCTTGGCCAACAACTGACGATGATAATTTCGACGCTCGCAGACGTGTCCCATCCAAGTTGTCGGCGTTTCTAAGCCATTTTGGTCCCACGTGACGGACGCTGTGCGGAGACCGGGCCGCCGGACTGTGCACGCAGCGCTTGGCACCACCTCGGCGGCCACGGATCCGTTGCGGTTGGAGTAGCGACGTCCTGTTGGCTCGGGGCGTGGGGTGTATCTATTGCTTTTTGCGTTGTTGCGCACGTCGCGTGCTGTCAGAGCAGGCGTTTGCAGAAATCTACGAGCGGCATGTGTGTTCAACACAACAGAAGTGGCAACCTCCAGACAAGTTGACGTGCGCGATACGTTTTAGTTAATTAATGAGGACAACCTCGTACCGTAGGGGTCAATACTGTACCATTTTACAAAGCAGACGATGGCCAACAATGTATGTATGTTAGTTGGCCCAACATACATCCCACCACCAAACGAACAACATGACCAGTGTGCTGCCACCACACCAAAACCAAATAGATGCGCCCAAGTAAAAGATCTATTGGGACTATGTCACTACTCTATTACACTTACTCGACGTACAGCACCTTCAGCAGGTTCGTCGAGCCAGACTTGGCCTCCGTGATGCCGTGCACCGCGACGACGGCGTCGCCCTTCTTCAGCCAGCCGAGCTCCTTGCCCGTCTCCGTGGCGCGGTACAGGATCGAGTCCGTACCGATCATCGAGCCCACGCAGCGCGCAACAACGCCCTTGAGGAAGCCCTCCGACTGGCGGGCCGTCTGCTCCAGAGCCGTCAGCACCAGCACCGGCATCGACGGACGGAACTTGGACACCAGGCGGGCCGTGTTGCCCGTCTCCGTCAGCACCACCAGCATCTTCGCGTTGATGTCGATGGCCGTCTTCACAGCCGACGACGCAACGGCCTCCGCCGTCTGCATCGGGCCGTTCACCTCCAGCACGGCGTTGCGCAGCGACTGGTACACGTCGTCGTAGTGGATGGCGGTCTCGGCCTGCAGGCACGTCGCGGCCATCACCTCCACAGCCTGCGTCGGGTAGTCGCCGTTGGCGCTCTCGCCCGAAAGCATCACGGCGTCCGTGCCGTCAAGCACGGCGTTGGCCACATCCGTGCACTCGGCACGCGTCGGGCGAGGAGCCTTGATCATCGACTCCAGCATCTGCGTGGCCGTCACGACGGGCTTGCCGGCCAGGTTCGCCTTGCGGATCATCATCTTCTGGGCCAGGAACACCGTCTCAGGCGGGATCTCCATGCCCAGGTCGCCACGAGCAACCATGATGCCGTCCGTCTTGGCCAGGATCTCGTCGAAGTTCTCCATGCCCTCGTGCGACTCGATCTTCGAGATGATCTTGATACGCGGCCGCGGGGCCGAGCACCTTACGGATGTTGTCGAGGTCCTGGCCCGTGCGCACGAACGACGCGGAGATGTAGTCGATGCCGTGCACCAGGCCAAAGTTCACCAGGTCGTCCTCGTCCTTCTCGGTCAGCGTCGGCAGGAGCACCTTGCAGCCGGGCAGGTTCATGTTCTTGCGCTCGCCTAGCGTGGCCGTGTTGTTGGCACGCGCGATGATGCCGTCCGCGTTCACCTTGGTCACGGTCAGCACCAGCGAGCCATCGGCCACCAGCACCGTGCCGCCAACCTTCACGGACTGCGGCAGCTGCGGGTACGAGCACGCGATCTTGGTCTCGTCGCCAAGGAACTCGTAGTCCGTCGTCAGCTCAATGAGCGAGTCCTTCTGGATCGTCACCTTGTCGTGGTTCTTGAGGAAACCCGTGCGGATCTCCGGGCCCTTGGTGTCCAGCATGATGGCCACGTTCTTGTTAGCGCTTGGCCAGCGCGGCGCGCAGGCGGGTCAGGCAGGCCAGGTGGCTCGCGTGGTCGCCGTGCGAGAAGTTGAAGCGGGCCACGTTCATGCCCGCGTCGATGAGCTTCAGCAGACCCTCCTCGGACCAGCACGCGGGGCCCAGCGTGCAGAAGATCTTGGTCTTGCGCTGCACGCCCTCGACGTTGGCCTTGATGCAGTTGGCGTCCTTCAGGTTCAGCGACAGAGCGGCAGACATGGTGCTCTAGGGGGGTGTTTGGGTAACTGGGGTAGAAGTCACTTGAGTGGTTCTCGTTCAAATGAACAATGGCATGCCTCCGACGCCTCCGAGCGGGCGGGGCCTTCGAACGGGGCGGTCAAATCAAGTCGCGACAAGGGGCCAACGAATCTCACGCGGCGAGAGCGGGCAAGCAAGCGACACACCCGCCCGCACCAAGCACCAAAGCCCGCGCGCTTCTTTACAATCGCGCCGCGACGATGATAATCTCTCTTGACACTTGCAGACGTGTCCCATCCATGTTGTCGGCGTTTCTAAGCCATTTTGGTCCCACGTGACGGACGCTGTGCGGAGACCGGGCCGCCGGACTGTGCACGCAGCGCTTGGCACCACCTCGGCGGCCACGGATCCGTTGCGGTTGGAGTAGCGACGTCCTGTTGGCTCGGGGCGTGGGGTGTATCTATTGCTTTTTGCGTTGTTGCGCACGTCGCGTGCTGTCAGAGCAGGCGTTTGCAGAAATCTACGAGCGGCATGTGTGTACAACACAACAGAAGTGGCAACCTCCAGACAAGTTGACGTGCGCGATACGTTTTAGTTAATTAATGAGGACAACCTCGTACCGTAGGGGTCAATACTGTACCATTTTACAAAGCAGACGATGGCCAACAATGTATGTATGTTAGTTGGCCCAACATACATCCCACCACCAAACGAACAACATGACCAGTGTGCTGCCACCACACCAAAACCAAATAGATGCGCCCAAGTAAAAGATCTATTGGGACTATGTCACTACTCTATTACACTTACTCGACGTACAGCACCTTCAGCAGGTTCGTCGAGCCAGACTTGGCCTCCGTGATGCCGTGCACCGCGACGACGGCGTCGCCCTTCTTCAGCCAGCCGAGCTCCTTGCCCGTCTCCGTGGCGCGGTACAGGATCGAGTCCGTACCGATCATCGAGCCCACGCAGCGCGCAACAACGCCCTTGAGGAAGCCCTCCGACTGGCGGGCCGTCTGCTCCAGAGCCGTCAGCACCAGCACCGGCATCGACGGACGGAACTTGGACACCAGGCGGGCCGTGTTGCCCGTCTCCGTCAGCACCACCAGCATCTTCGCGTTGATGTCGATGGCCGTCTTCACAGCCGACGACGCAACGGCCTCCGCCGTCTGCATCGGGCCGTTCACCTCCAGCACGGCGTTGCGCAGCGACTGGTACACGTCGTCGTAGTGGATGGCGGTCTCGGCCTGCAGGCACGTCGCGGCCATCACCTCCACAGCCTGCGTCGGGTAGTCGCCGTTGGCGCTCTCGCCCGAAAGCATCACGGCGTCCGTGCCGTCAAGCACGGCGTTGGCCACATCCGTGCACTCGGCACGCGTCGGGCGAGGAGCCTTGATCATCGACTCCAGCATCTGCGTGGCCGTCACGACGGGCTTGCCGGCCAGGTTCGCCTTGCGGATCATCATCTTCTGGGCCAGGAACACCGTCTCAGGCGGGATCTCCATGCCCAGGTCGCCACGAGCAACCATGATGCCGTCCGTCTTGGCCAGGATCTCGTCGAAGTTCTCCATGCCCTCGTGCGACTCGATCTTCGAGATGATCTTGATGCCGCGGCCGCGGGGGCCGAGCACCTTACGGATGTTGTCGAGGTCCTGGCCCGTGCGCACGAACGACGCGGAGATGTAGTCGATGCCGTGCACCAGGCCAAAGTTCACCAGGTCGTCCTCGTCCTTCTCGGTCAGCGTCGGCAGGAGCACCTTGCAGCCGGGCAGGTTCATGTTCTTGCGCTCGCCTAGCGTGGCCGTGTTGTTGGCACGCGCGATGATGCCGTCCGCGTTCACCTTGGTCACGGTCAGCACCAGCGAGCCATCGGCCACCAGCACCGTGCCGCCAACCTTCACGGACTGCGGCAGCTGCGGGTACGAGCACGCGATCTTGGTCTCGTCGCCAAGGAACTCGTAGTCCGTCGTCAGCTCAATGAGCGAGTCCTTCTGGATCGTCACCTTGTCGTGGTTCTTGAGGAAACCCGTGCGGATCTCCGGGCCCTTGGTGTCCAGCATGATGGCCACGTTCTTGTTGGGGCGCTTGGCCAGCGCGGCGCGCAGGCGGGTCAGGCAGGCCAGGTGGCTCGCGTGGTCGCCGTGCGAGAAGTTGAAGCGGGCCACGTTCATGCCCGCGTCGATGAGCTTCAGCAGACCCTCCTCGGACCAGCACGCGGGGCCCAGCGTGCAGAAGATCTTGGTCTTGCGCTGCACGCCCTCGACGTTGGCCTTGATGCAGTTGGCGTCCTTCAGGTTCAGCGACAGAGCGGCAGACATGGTGCTCTAGGGGGGTGTTTGGGTAACTGGGGTAGAAGTCACTTGAGTGGTTCTCGTTCAAATGAACAATGGCATGCCTCCGACGCCTCCGAGCGGGCGGGGCCTTCGAACGGGGCGGTCAAATCAAGTCGCGACAAGGGGGCCAACGAATCTCACGCGGCGAGAGCGGGCAAGCAAGCGACACACCCGCCCGCACCAAGCACCAAAGCCCGCGCGCTTCTTTACAATCGCGCCGCGACGATGATAATCTCTCTTGACACTTGCAGACGTGTCCCATCCATGTTGTCGGCGTTTCTAAGCCATTTTGGTCCCACGTGACGGACGCTGTGCGGAGACCGGGCCGCCGGACTGTGCACGCAGCGCTTGGCACCACCTCGGCGGCCACGGATCCGTTGCGGTTGGAGTAGCGACGTCCTGTTGGCTCGGGGCGTGGGGTGTATCTATTGCTTTTTGCGTTGTTGCGCACGTCGCGTGCTGTCAGAGCAGGCGTTTGCAGAAATCTACGAGCGGCATGTGTGTACAACACAACAGAAGTGGCAACCTCCAGACAAGTTGACGTGCGCGATACGTTTTAGTTAATTAATGAGGACAACCTCGTACCGTAGGGGTCAATACTGTACCATTTTACAAAGCAGACGATGGCCAACAATGTATGTATGTTAGTTGGCCCAACATACATCCCACCACCAAACGAACAACATGACCAGTGTGCTGCCACCACACCAAAACCAAATAGATGCGCCCAAGTAAAAGATCTATTGGGACTATGTCACTACTCTATTACACTTACTCGACGTACAGCACCTTCAGCAGGTTCGTCGAGCCAGACTTGGCCTCCGTGATGCCGTGCACCGCGACGACGGCGTCGCCCTTCTTCAGCCAGCCGAGCTCCTTGCCCGTCTCCGTGGCGCGGTACAGGATCGAGTCCGTACCGATCATCGAGCCCACGCAGCGCGCAACAACGCCCTTGAGGAAGCCCTCCGACTGGCGGGCCGTCTGCTCCAGAGCCGTCAGCACCAGCACCGGCATCGACGGACGGAACTTGGCCACCAGGCGGGCCGTGTTGCCCGTCTCCGTCAGCACCACCAGCATCTTCGCGTTGATGTCGATGGCCGTCTTCACAGCCGACGACGCAACGGCCTCCGCCGTCTGCATCGGGCCGTTCACCTCCAGCACGGCGTTGCGCAGCGACTGGTACACGTCGTCGTAGTGGATGGCGGTCTCGGCCTGCAGGCACGTCGCGGCCATCACCTCCACAGCCTGCGTCGGGTAGTCGCCGTTGGCGCTCTCGCCCGAAAGCATCACGGCGTCCGTGCCGTCAAGCACGGCGTTGGCCACATCCGGTGCACTCGGCACGCGTCGGGCGAGGAGCCTTGATCATCGACTCCAGCATCTGCGTGGCCGTCACGACGGGCTTGCCGGCCAGGTTCGCCTTGCGGATCATCATCTTCTGGGCCAGGAACACCGTCTCAGGCGGGATCTCCATGCCCAGGTCGCCACGAGCAACCATGATGCCGTCCGTCTTGGCCAGGATCTCGTCGAAGTTCTCCATGCCCTCGTGCGACTCGATCTTCGAGATGATCTTGATGCCGCGGCCGCGGGGCCGAGCACCTTACGGATGTTGTCGAGGTCCTGGCCCGTGCGCACGAACGACGCGGAGATGTAGTCGATGCCGTGCACCAGGCCAAAGTTCACCAGGTCGTCCTCGTCCTTCTCGGTCAGCGTCGGCAGGAGCACCTTGCAGCCGGGCAGGTTCATGTTCTTGCGCTCGCCTAGCGTGGCCGTGTTGTTGGCACGCGCGATGATGCCGTCCGCGTTCACCTTGGTCACGGTCAGCACCAGCGAGCCATCGGCCACCAGCACCGTGCCGCCAACCTTCACGGACTGCGGCAGCTGCGGGTACGAGCACGCGATCTTGGTCTCGTCGCCAAGGAACTCGTAGTCCGTCGTCAGCTCAATGAGCGAGTCCTTCTGGATCGTCACCTTGTCGTGGTTCTTGAGGAAACCCGTGCGGATCTCCGGGCCCTTGGTGTCCAGCATGATGGCCACGTTCTTGTTAGGGCGCTTGGCCAGCGCGGCGCGCAGGCGGGTCAGGCAGGCCAGGTGGCTCGCGTGGTCGCCGTGCGAGAAGTTGAAGCGGGCCACGTTCATGCCCGCGTCGATGAGCTTCAGCAGACCCTCCTCGGACCAGCACGCGGGGCCCAGCGTGCAGAAGATCTTGGTCTTGCGCTGCACGCCCTCGACGTTGGCCTTGATGCAGTTGGCGTCCTTCAGGTTCAGCGACAGAGCGGCAGACATGGTGCTCTAGGGGGGTGTTTGGGTAACTGGGGTAGAAGTCACTTGAGTGGTTCTCGTTCAAATGAACAATGGGGTGGTGCTGGAATGCTGCCTGGCTGCGGTGTTGCTTGGATCTCGAGTGTGCTGTCTCCTTCAGGGGACAAGCCTAGGTGTTGTGAGCAAGCAAGAGGTCCTTGTGCGCAGTTCGTGTCCCATTTGTCTGCGTCTTCGCGTTTCTAGACCGTAAAACGAGCAGATGCCTTTTAACGATGCGTGGCTTTGTATTCCTGCAGATTCTAAGCATTCGTTGTCGAGACCATACATCGGCAGACACGACGAGCTTTGGTAGTGTTGGTATGCGAAGGAGCAAAGCTGCTGCTAATAGCGGATTAAGTGCTTAATCCCTGTGGCGAGTCTATCCGATTGCACGACGTGCGCTCACAAAAGCTTTTCTAACAGTTTTGTCTGTCTTGCTCCGCATCGCACCGAGCACACCGTCAACTTGTTCGGACAGCACTCGACGTGCGCAACAACGCAAAAATCAATAGATACACCCCACGCCCCAAGCCATCTGGCCGTCGCTACTCCAAACGCAACACGGATCCATGGCCGGCCAAGGCGCTGCGTGCACAGTCCGGCGGCCCGGTCTCCGCACAGCCGTGTCCGTCACATTGGACTGAAATGGCTTAGAAACGCCGACAACTTGGATGGGACACGTCTGCGAGCGTCGAGATTATCATCATCAGTTGCAGGCCAAGCCAGCCGAGCAAGCGAGTGGCGCCACTCGCCACGTAGTACGTGCCACGGCGCGATTGTAAAGAAGCGCGCAGGCTTTGGTGCTTGGTGCGGCCGGGTGTGTCGCTTGCTTGCCCGCTCTCGCCGCGTGAGATTCGCTGGCCCCCTTGTCGCGACTTGATTTGACCGCCCCGTTCGAAGGCCCCGCCCGCTCAGAGGCGTCGGAGGCATGCCATTGTTCATTTGAACGAGAACCACTCAAGTGACTTCTACCCCAGTTACCCAAACACCCCCCTAGAGCACCATGTCTGCCGCTCTGTCGCTGAACCTGAAGGACGCCAACTGCATCAAGGCCAACGTCGAGGGCGTGCAGCGCAAGACCAAGATCTTCTGCACGCTGGGCCCCGCGTGCTGGTCCGAGGAGGGTCTGCTGAAGCTCATCGACGCGGGCATGAACGTGGCCCGCTTCAACTTCTCGCACGGCGACCACGCGAGCCACCTGGCCTGCCTGACCCGCCTGCGCGCCGCGCTGGCCAAGCGCCCCAACAAGAACGTGGCCATCATGCTGGACACCAAGGGCCCGGAGATCCGCACGGGTTTCCTCAAGAACCACGACAAGGTGACGATCCAGAAGGACTCGCTCATTGAGCTGACGACGGACTACGAGTTCCTTGGCGACGAGACCAAGATCGCGTGCTCGTACCCGCAGCTGCCGCAGTCCGTGAAGGTTGGCGGCACGGTGCTGGTGGCCGATGGCTCGCTGGTGCTGACCGTGACCAAGGTGAACGCGGACGGCATCATCGCGCGTGCCAACAACACGGCCACGCTAGGCGAGCGCAAGAACATGAACCTGCCCGGCTGCAAGGTGCTCCTGCCGACGCTGACCGAGAAGGACGAGGACGACCTGGTGAACTTTGGCCTGGTGCACGGCATCGACTACATCTCCGCGTCGTTCGTGCGCACGGGCCAGGACCTCGACAACATCCGTAAGGTGCTCGGCCCCGCGGCCGCGGCATCAAGATCATCTCGAAGATCGAGTCGCACGAGGGCATGGAGAACTTCGACGAGATCCTGGCCAAGACGGACGGCATCATGGTTGCTCGTGGCGACCTGGGCATGGAGATCCCGCCTGAGACGGTGTTCCTGGCCCAGAAGATGATGATCCGCAAGGCGAACCTGGCCGGCAAGCCCGTCGTGACGGCCACGCAGATGCTGGAGTCGATGATCAAGGCTCCTCGCCCGACGCGTGCCGAGTGCACGGATGTGGCCAACGCCGTGCTTGACGGCACGGACGCCGTGATGCTTTCGGGCGAGAGCGCCAACGGCGACTACCCGACGCAGGCTGTGGAGGTGATGGCCGCGACGTGCCTGCAGGCCGAGACCGCCATCCACTACGACGACGTGTACCAGTCGCTGCGCAACGCCGTGCTGGAGGTGAACGGCCCGATGCAGACGGCGGAGGCCGTTGCGTCGTCGGCTGTGAAGACGGCCATCGACATCAACGCGAAGATGCTGGTGGTGCTGACGGAGACGGGCAACACGGCCCGCCTGGTGTCCAAGTTCCGTCCGTCGATGCCGGTGCTGGTGCTGACGGCTCTGGAGCAGACGGCCCGCCAGTCGGAGGGCTTCCTCAAGGGCGTTGTTGCGCGCTGCGTGGGCTCGATGATCGGTACGGACTCGATCCTGTACCGCGCCACGGAGACGGGCAAGGAGCTCGGCTGGCTGAAGAAGGGCGACGCCGTCGTCGCGGTGCACGGCATCACGGAGGCCAAGTCTGGCTCGACGAACCTGCTGAAGGTGTTGTTCGTGGAGTAAGCACTGAGTTCTAATAGAGTACACGTAGTGATTGAACCCCAATAAAAATACTAGTCGTATATGGTTTGGTGAGCAATGCTTGGTGTGTTATAGTTGGTTCCTTGGGGTTGCCAAACGATCTCATTGTTGAAATCCTTGACTCCGAAGTTTGGAATCGCACGAAAGGCGTGCATCATCTCTCCCAAATGTTTGGTGCTCCACGCAATATATTTGTCTCACAAAACATTGGGTTGCTGTAAAATACACCAGCGCTGCCGAAACGATAGCCGAGAGCAGATGACTGCATTTGCTTTCATGTACACTACAGTATGTAGATCTTTCGGGTTTAGTTTTTGGTGAGGCACACTTCTACAGTCGTTTAATCTAGGTAACGACTCAGCAAGTAAATGAAGGCTAACGCTAACCAACGCGGTGGCTCATATAGTGAGGCCCATACAAAATCGCTCATGCAACTCGAAGTAGGCACGCCGGTGGTGCGGTAAATGTATTAGGAACAGCACTTCGCGTTGCCCCCTTTATTCATCTAGGGACGAGTAGGAGCATGTTCTGATGAATATGCAGCTGCACTCACTGTATAAGTAGTCTTGAAGAGGCCAACCCGACCTTCTCAACTGTGGAGCAGTTAAATCCGCCGGAAAATGGCGTTCGTCTTGCAGCCCAGTGTCTCGGTGTGCGGCACACCAACTAGCACCCTGGCCCGTCGCTGTCCGCACCAGCTTCAACATACTGTGTCCGTCGGTTTATGCCTGTATTTTCCAACAATTAATACTTGACTTCGTCTAACTACACTTCAAAACCTGTACAACCACATATGCGCAATTCGGCGCGGACACACACCGATCGCAACGTCGTCGGCGTCGACAGCAGCTTTTTGCGGGACGCAGCTTCAAGCTGGAACCTGCCGCTCATATGGGCGCGTTGCGCGGGCCATACAGCGCTTCGCGCTCCGTCCCGCATAGAGCTGTCCGCGGCAAAAACACGATGACCAGCTGAATCAGGCTGCACACGTATCCGCCGGCCCTGCTTGGGGCTCACAGTCGAACTCGCGCCCAAGGCAGCAAGCAAGCAAGAACCCTCCCCACCCCACCCCAGCCACTCTCCCAGCCATGTCGGGCGCCATCGGACTGAGCCAACAGGGCGTCGAGCTCGAGAACATCATGCGCAGCACCGAGGGCGTGGAGCGCAAGACCAAGATCTTCTGCACGCTGGGCCCGGCCTGCTGGTCGCAGGAGGGCATCGGCGAGCTCATCGACGCCGGCATGAACGTGGCGCGCTTCAACTTCTCGCACGGCGACCACGCCAGCCACGCCGACACGCTCAACCGCCTGCGCGGCGCGCTGGCCTCGCGCCCGCACAAGAACGTGGCCATCATGCTGGACACCAAGGGCCCGGAGATCCGCACGGGTTTCCTGGCCAACAAGGACAAGGTCACGATCCAGAAGGACGCCATCCTGGAGCTCACCACCGACTACGAGTTCCTGGGAGACGAGAACAAGATCGCCTGCTCGTACCCGGAGCTGCCCCAGTCCGTGCAGGTCGGAGGCACCGTCCTCGTCGCCGACGGCTCGCTCGTGCTCACGGTGCTCGAGATCAAGGACGACGGCATCGTCACCCGCGCCAACAACACGGCCACGCTGGGCGAGCGCAAGAACATGAACCTGCCCGGCTGCAAGGTGATGCTGCCGACGCTGACCGAGAAGGACGAGGACGACCTCATCAACTTCGGTCTCATGCACGGCATCGACTACATCTCCGCGTCGTTCGTGCGCACGGGCCAGGACATTGACAACATCCGCAAAGTGCTCGGCCCCCGCGGACGTGGCATTAAGATTATTGCCAAAATTGAGTCGCACGAGGGTCTGGAGAACTTCGACGAGATCCTGGCCAAGACGGACGGCATCATGGTTGCTCGTGGCGACCTGGGCATGGAGATCCCTCCCGAGAAGGTGTTCCTGGCCCAGAAGATGATGATCCGCAAGGCCAACATTGCTGGCAAGCCGGTGGTGACGGCTACGCAGATGCTGGAGTCGATGATCAAGGCTCCTCGCCCGACGCGTGCCGAGTGCACGGATGTGGCCAACGCCGTGCTTGACGGCACGGACGCCGTGATGCTCTCCGGTGAGACTGCTAACGGCGACTACCCGACGGAAGCCGTGTCGATGATGTCCAAGATCTGCGTGCAGGCTGAAGGCGCCATCCACTACGACGACGTGTACCAGTCGCTGCGCAACGCCGTGCTGGATACGTATGGACCGATGTCTACCCAGGAAGCTATCGCGTCGTCGGCCGTGAAGACGGCCATCGACATCAAGGCGAAGATGATTGTGGTGCTGACGGAGTCGGGCAACACGGCCCGCCTGGTGTCCAAGTTCCGTCCGTCGATGCCCGTGCTGGTGCTGACGGCTATGGCTGGCAGCGCTCGCCAGGCCGAGGGCTTCTACAAGGGCGCGAGGGCTCGTTGCATGGGCTCGATGATCGGCACGGACTCGATCTTGTACCGCGCCACAGACCTGGGCAAGCAGTACGGCTGGGTGAAGTCCGGCGACAACGTGGTCGCCCTGCACGGCATGGTGGAGGCCCGCTCGGGCTCGACGAACATGCTCAAGGTGCTCACTGTAGAATAGGCGAGAAGGAGGGGACCGCCAGCGCTCGCAGTCGCAGCTAAAGCATAACATGAGTTCGTGAATGGATCCGTCTTGTCTGCACCCGCGGCGGTCTCGACACACTTCAATGAAAAGTGCGCAGGATCGGCTGGAGACGCCGAGATCTGAAGCAAATGGTGCTTGGGCGCGTAAGCCTCGCTGCGTTGTCCGAAACGAATCTTCGCCTCCAATCCCTTGCCACAAGGCTCGTGACACGAGCAAGTGTCTGAATACGCCAGCGCTGGATGCGCAATCTCACTGCCACGATATGCCCCCACCCCACTCCTCATTCACAATGGAGCACTTCTCGATGGCCACTATGGCTGCAGACCGCTCACGAGCATGCCATTCCTTCTCACATTATTGCCACCGACACGTCGTCTAGAAACAAATACATGTAGGCGGAACAGCATGGAAGTTGCTGTGGTTGAAGCGGTCAGCCGTGTGTTTATGTGCGGCACACGAATGTCACTCTCACTTGAGTGCCTTCCTATCCTCTTAGGTGCGAGCGCCGTTTTCTTCTTTTGTTGGGTACGCCACGCCCCAACAGCGCTCGGAGGCGAGCGCACGGGAAGAGAAGGCCGCCAAGCACTGCCAGCGCGCCTACGCCTACAGAGCCGAGCGCGCCACCGCCGTCCGCGCGCCAGCCAGCCAGACGCACACAGACAGAGACACACACACCCTCACACAGCGAGAGGCCCTCGTCGTTCGAGTACGCCGCCTCGCCTCTGCCCTCCCCAAAACGATCCGCCGAGACTCACTCCACCGTGTTTTGTGACGCCACTCGCAGCTTTTGACACGGAGAAGATGCTGCAGCGGCTGCGCCACGCCGTGGGCTGGGGGCTGCCGGCGCCCCCGCCCGGCACGCGCGTGGACTTCCAGGTGTGCGCGGCGCTGGGCCACGGCCAGACGCTGTGGCTCGTGGGCGACCTGCCGGCCCTGGGCGGCTCCGTGGACGTGGTGCCCAACACGGGCGGCGCCGGCGCCGAGGGCGGCCTGCAGCTCGTGACCACGCCCGACCTGTACCCGATCTGGTACAACCTGGAGCCGGTGCTGGCGCCCGCGGGCTCCGTCGTGCGCTACCGCTACGCCGTGTGCTCGGGCAGCCGCTTCCTGCGCTACGAGGGCTCGGCCGAGTCGGGCCCCGTCACGCGCGAGCTCTCGGTGGGCGTGGGCTACGTGCAGACGCAGGACACGCTGGACGCGCGGCCGCGCCGCCGCTCCTCGCTCTGCAGCGAGGACGACGCCACGGGCACGGCCACCATCGTCACGGCCGCGGCCGACCAGGCCGACAGCAAGAGCGACGACGAGGACGTCCCGCCGCCCGCCTTCTGGGGCGTCATCCCGCGCCTGAGCTCGGGCCAGGCCTTCGTGGACCGCAGGGCCAACGGCAGCGAGGACGGAGCGGGCTCGCTGCACCGCAGCAACAGCCGGCGGCCGCCCGGCTCCGGCCGGCTGCTGACGGACGTCATTGCAGAGGAGAACGAGAAGACGGCGAGTCCGACGCTCAGCTCGGCCAGGCCTGGCGCCAGGGTGCGGGCCAGCTCCGGGCCCGTGCTCGGAGAGGAGGTGTCGAGCCCCGGCGCCAAGCTGCGCGGGGTCTCGGAGGACATGCCGAGTCTGAATCCGTCCCCGACTTCCCCCAGGCAGACAGCTACGAACGTGACGATGGAGGCCACCGACGGCGTTATTATTGCGGTTCACAGACTGCCCGTCCTAGTGCACAGAACTCCGGAAGGCCACTACCATATCGAGTGGGAAGACGACAACCTTATTTGCCCGTCCGGACTGCTGAAGGACTCGTACCGCGAGGCCAACTGGGACAGGGTCAGCTCGATGCGGCTGACGTGGGTCGGAACGGTGCACTGTGCGGAGCCCATTCCCAAGGAAGACGAGGAGCGCCTGGCCAAGCAGCTTGAGGATTTCCACTGCGTCCCCGTGTTCCTTTCTGAACCGTTGGGCTCGACGTTCCACAACTTTTGCTACGGCACACTCTGGCCTGTATTCCACAACATCGTGGATGTTTACGGGGCGCTGCCTACGCGCTGGTGGAACCCTGGCCAGCAACGCAATGCCTGGGCTAGCTACAAGACGGTGAACCGAATTTTCGTGAACAAGGTTATTGAGGTGTACAACGAAGGTGATTTGGTGTGGGTGCACGGACTCCACCTGCTCGTCGCACCGAGTTTCCTGACGCGTCGTCTGCCTTGTGTTAACGTGGGTATTTTCTTGCACACGCCGTTCCCGAGCTCGGAGATCTTCCGAACGCTGTCGATGCGCGCAGACTTGCTGCGTGGAGTGCTGGCTGCGGATCACATTGGTTTTCATCTGTATGAGCATGCGCGTCACTTCCTGACGAGCTGTCGTCGCATCCTCGGACTCAAGTATAGCGCGCAGCCCGGTGGCTACATTGGCGTCGAGTACAATGGCCGCATGGTCATGCTGACCATAAGCCATATTGGCATTGAACCCTCATTTATGGACCGGATTAATTCTAGTGCCCAGGTGGAGCAGGATGCAGCCGTGCTTGCAGCCAAGTTCGAGAGTAGCGACCGCAAGGTGTTTGTGAGTGTTGACCGCGTAGAGCGACTGAAGGGAATCTTGCTCAAGCTTGGTGCTATCGAGTTCTTCTTAGCTCATCACCCGCAGTACGTGGACAAGGTGCAGTTCGTGCAGATCGGTATCTGGGATACGTCCAATCCAACGCCGGAGAAGGACAGCGTTCGTGCAGAGATCTTGGCGCATATGAAGCGCATCAATGATCGTTTTGGCGGGAACCGCAAGGAGCCGATCTTTGCGTATTCGGAAGTGGAAAACACGGACATGGCTTCTAGACTACCGCTTTGGCGTGTGGGCCATGTTTTGCTCACTACGTGCGTACGTGATGCCGTCAACCTTTATCCATTCGAGTTTATCTACGCACACGAATTGGCCAAGTCGCCTGGTGTTGTAATCGTATCAGAGTTTTCGGGAAGCAGCCGCGTGCTGACGGGTAGCGTCGGTGTCAACCCATGGAAACGCGAGGAGATTATCCAGGCCATGGAACTTGCATTGACCATGTCGGATGAGGAGCGGATGGCGCGTCACCGAAAAGATCTGGAATACATCACGACGAACTCACGCACTAAGTGGGCGGAGCGTATTCTCGTTGACCTGAAGCGTACGAAGAAACAAACCGCGGAGGGCGAGTACATGGGCTACGGTCTCGGACTGGGCTTCCGTATGTTGGAATTCAATGCTGGTTTCAAAATGCTGGAGACTGATGTCGTGGCCAAGGCTTACCGCGAGACGTTCCGTCGCGTGATTTTCTTTGACTACGGTAACACTCTCACGCTTGAGGAGCCTGCTGGAACCCACAATTTCTCTAAGTATATCACTGGCAACGAGCAGAACGCGTTTGTGTCCAAGGCAGAAACTCCAAAGGCGTCATCCGATCTGTTGGCATCCTTGACTCTACTGTGTGCTGACCCGCGCAACACTGTATTTGTACTGAGCGGTAAAGAGCGTTTGGATCTGGAAAAGACGCTGGGCTCGGTGCGTGGCTTGGGGCTTGCTGCTGAGCACGGTTACCTGTATAAATGGGGCACTGGCACGAATACTAACACTGGCGGCGCGGCTCCGCCGTCAAGTGGCAGCAGCTCGAACAGTTTGGTGAGTGACGTGGAGGAAGGCGTGTGGTTGTGCACGAAGGACAACTTTGACGACTCGTGGAAGGATGTGACGCACGCCGTCATGGATATTTATACGCAGCGCACGCACGGCACGTACATCGAGCTGAAGGGCAGTGCGTTGCTGTGGCAGTACCGTGATGCTGACCCTGAGTTTGGTCAGCTGCAGGCGAAGGAGCTGCATGATCAGCTCTTGCAGGTACTGGAGCATTTCCAGGTGGAGGTGGTGACGGGTACGGACTACCTTGAAGTGCGCCCGGAGGGAGTCGATAAGGGTGTAATCGTGGATCGCGTAATGTCCACGATCGAGTCTACAAGTGGTCAGTACGTTGACTTTATCTTGTGCGTGGGTGACGATTTGTCGGACGAGTTCATGTTCCAGTACCTGGAGGAGTCTCGCAGCCGTTCCAACATGTTTACGGTGACTGTGGGCAAGAAGCCCAGCGCAGCAAAATATTTCGTGAACGACGTGGATCAGGTCATGGAGATTGTGCACGCGATGACCAAGGTGTCTACGGCTGCCAAGCGTAACTTCTCCATGAATGATTTACGGCTTTTCGATCGCAATGTTACGAGCAGGTAACTACTGATGTGTTCGTTGGTTGGTATGATGCTGTGGGTATGATCGACTAACTTTCTGTTGCTCTCTGTTTGATATTATAGTGGAGGATTACTGTCGTTCCCGAGACAAGAGGCTGGATTTAACCGACCGTCGGGTAACCTGGGCTATATGAGCGATGGCAGCTTTGAAGGAATGAAGTCGTCGCCTTTCGAGAGTTTAGCAGAGGGTGACGAGGCTACAACAGAAGAGACGCCCCAGTCCAGCACGACGAATTCGTTGGCAGGCCGTGGCATTGCCGGTAGAGGACTGGGCGGCATGGGAGGCGGCTTAGGTGTGCGCAACTCGATGTCCATGAGCTCGTTGTCCACGGCGGGGATGCCCTCGCTGCATCCGACGTCATCCACCTACGAGCAGTACCTCAGCAACGTGGACGAGACTGCAGAAGAAGAGGAAGGCGGCATTTTCTTCTAAGCCAGGGCGCGCGGTGTCCGGCTAGACAGACAGCACCCGAGTCCATCACAACGATTAGGTAAGACAGACGTTCGCGACATAAGAGGCGGCCGTCATCATCGAAGGCTATGCAGGGCTCGGCTCAGCAGCATAATATGCAGACTGAAAGGAACGCAGCTACGGCTGTGGTTGCTGAGCGGACCAAGCCGAGGCGACAAGCAGAGCAGAGCAAACCGAGAGAATGAGAGCGGGTAATACAATGGATCTTTTAAGGATTGAGCACCATGGCCAGCAACGCCTTGCCTGCTACTGCTCGAGGTATTTCTCTTGAACGTCAGGCGCGCTCTGGTCTCCGAATGCGTAGTCCTTCACGACGGCGGTCTGGAAGTCGACGCCGGTGAAGACGAAACCGCTGGCCTTGTCGATAGCCGCGACGAGCTTCTGCAGTGTCGAAGGGTCCTGGATCTGCAGCGGGAGGAAGCTCACGAGGCTGAAGTCCTCGATGACATCAACGAGCGCCTCGTTCATGCGGCGGAACCGCTCTGCGAGTCGCGAGTTGGAGATGGTCGTATGCCGCGGCTCCAACGAGATCTGGTCCTCATCCTCAGCGTCATCCGGCTCATCCAGCCGATCCAGCAGGTAGCGCAGGTCCAGCACGTCCGTGTAGAAGTCCAAGTTGAATGCTGCAGAGCACAACGCGTCAGCCAGACAGACAAACGCACACAACCTAAGCCACTCGCTGGCTACGTACCGAGCTTCCCGTACTGCTGCATGAGGTCGATCTTGGACAGTACGTTGATGTGCGGGAGCTCGAGCCGCACCATGGATGACAAGCTCAGCATTACCACCGACACGAACTTGGAGCTGTCGGTGCAGTGGTGCGCGTCCACGAGGTGCACCACGGCCAGCTACAACCACCACGCCACACCAACCAACCAGTCCGTCATTCAGTCGTCCCCCCAGCCTCCAAACACCAGTTCAGCCAGCCCGCACCTTGTAGCCCAGCTTCTGCAGCTTGTGCAGGATGCTGTGCACGCTGTTCTCGTGCGTGTAGAGCTCCACCTGGCCGGGGAAGTCGAACAGCACGTACTTGTCCTTGAGCGTCGCCAGCTTGTCCTCCAGCCAGTCGAAGTTGACGTCGATGTAGTCCATGCAGTACACCAGGCCTGCCACCAGTTAATTGACAGCGAACAGTGCAGCAACATTTTAACACTTTTAGGCTAATTGAACCTACTGGCAGGCACAGGCAGACGCACCGCCGTTCGGGCCGAGGTCGAGCTCCTCCATGACGTTCTCGAGGCAGATCATGTCGGCCACGTCCACGTCGGCCACGTACGGCAGCTGCTCGTTGGCCGGGTCCATGTTGACGACGGCCACGTCCCGGCCGTTGGCCTGCAGGAACTGCTGCATGCCGTTGCAGTACGTCGTCTTGCCCGAGCCGGGCGGCCCCAGCACGATCTGCGCGAACGGCATCCCTTGCTGCTTGAGCTATTGGCAATAATGGTCCGCCGGCTGATGCGTGTCAACGGTCCGGTTCTCCTATTGGTCGAAATACGAAAGAAACAATTTGGTTGGCTGAAAAGGCGACTTCAACGTGTTGCAGTGCATGTACGTACATGCATGTGTCATAGCTAAGCTACTTAAGTACCTCACTGCCGGCCTGGCTGGCTGCGCTTCTGGCAGTTCGGGTTCCACGGCTCTCGCTCGGGGCCCTTCTGGGCCTTGTCGGGCCGCAGCAGACGCACGTTCTGCGTGAGCTCGGGCGAGTTGCCGTCCTCCATCTGACAGATCTGGAAGGCGCGTGTGCTCAGCAGGCGCGACACCAGCGTCGCATTCTCCACGTTGGTGGCCCCCACGTCCTTGAGGAAGAAGCTGGACGGCGCGCCGTTCACCAGGCCGCCGTCTTTCTTGGCCGAGACGCGCGTCAGCGTGCGCGCGAACTGGTTGCGCACGGGTTCGGCCAGCGCTGGATGCAGACGCTCCTTCATGCACACAACGCGGCGCAGTCGCTCCTTGAGCACTGCGCGCTGCATGTCGTGGAAGCTCATGTTGCCGTCCGAGTTACGCGGGAGCGGGGCGAGCAGTGCCTCGATGTCGCGCGGCGTGTACTGAGGGAACCGCTTGAGCAGGTGGTCCACTTGGCGCACCACCTCTTCTTCCTCTTCCTGTGACAGCGAGCACATGCCGTAGACCGCCAAAATGTCCTCGCGCTCCATGCGCGCCGACATGGTGGTGAGCTCACGGTCGGTCACGACGTGTAGGCCTTTTTCACCGCTGCGGAGTCTCGAGTGAGCATCCAGCGGCCCGTACAGCCCGAAGACGAAGAGCCGACCAGCTGAGTTCGGATGCTGCAGGTGCTCCGGGAAGAGGAAGTTGAGTAGCTGGTCCAGGCCCATGGCCGCAGTTTTAGCGGAGCTTGTTTCGCCACTTGGCAATGGCATCACAGCGGCTTGGCCTTGAGGATGAGCGTGAGCGTGGACCTTGTTGCCGGAGTGTGCCATCAGGAAGGCCAGCTCGTGTGATGCCGTCAGCTCTTGAGCGCTGCAGCGGAGCCCGAGCCTCCGAGGTGCATCTTTCGCAAACCGAGCTCGGAGACAGGCGTTCGAACTTTCTGTCCAGGCTGCCGGGTTAGCGGGTCCAACAAGTTGCAGTAGCTCTGCAACAGCATTTGGTCTCTCGACGCCCAAGACGAGAGTAGGACCACTCGCCAGCGCGTGAATAGCATGCTCCATGATCTCGTTGTCGTCAGCTGTGTCCGAGCTGCTGTGAGCGTCAGTAACAATTGGGATATGTGCTCCTGCATCAGCAGCATGGCCTTCATTCGAAGCTGAGTGGCCTTCAGCTTCCGTGTCCACAGGCGCCGGCGGTCGGTACAACGCGCTGTGAGGGTTGCAAACCTCCAACACAAATTGGCGAGCTGCGTCCACCGACAAGTTGACGAGAGCCTGCTGCTTCACCACGAAGCCACTGCGCTTGAGTTCCTGACGTACAGCTTCGTCGTGTTCAAGAGCATCTGCCTGCAGTACCAATACGCTGAGTTGAACTGGCTGGGAGGGGTCCAGATCGCCGCGAGGAGTGGCTTTAGGCGACCCGACAGTACTGCGTGGGGTTTGCTGCTTGGTCTTGCTCATCGCGACGACAACCTGGGGAAAGCACGATTCAACAAGAAGCAGGCAGGGACTCACCAAACTTGGGCAACAACACACACACGACGGAAATAGAGGTTTCACAAGCGCCATTTTTTGAGCATTTCAACAGGATCAACACACTTCAGCATCGCCTCTCACAGGCTACTAGTCTGCGAGGAGTTCATACAGCATGCATTAACCTTACCTTCAATGTCACTCACCGTTCGACCAGGGGTCCGTTCAGGTTGAGTTGATTGAGGAGGGACGTCTTCGGCCATCGCCTTATGCGGCCAGCGCGAAGCCGACGCGCGGCTTGCGGGAGTCGGTGCCCCAGTCGAAGACAGTGTAGTGCTTGCGCATGAAGACGTCGCCGAGGATCCACAGCGGGCCGGCGGGGGCCGGGATGTCGATGCCCATGAAGGCGAAGAGGCAGATGGGGCCGCTCTTGAGCGTGTACTCGTCCTTGGTGAGCGTGTACTTCTTGCCGTTGAGCACGAACGAGATGTCGGGTGCGGCGGCCGAGCAGCTGATGAGGTACTCGCCCATGATGAACTTGTGCGCGCCCACGAGCGCGGCCAGCTTGGCCACCTGGTCCTTGGGGCCGGCGATGAGCGACGTGCCCGAGTCCACGATGGCCTTGTTCACGTCGGCGAGCTGCTGGCCCTTGGCCTCGACGGCGTCCAGCTTGACCGACCAGTAGGTGGCGCTGGTCACGTCCACGTACTCGAGCTCGCCCTTGTAGTGGCTCTTGTCCACGCCGCCGAGCGTGAGCTCGCCGTCCTTCTGGTCGCCCAGGTAGAAGGCGAAGACCGGCTCGTCCAGCAGGCCCTGCTGGATCATGCGGTGGAAGGGCGTCTTGAGGTGGTCGACGCTGATGGCGTCGAAGGCCAGGCCGAAGAGGCCGTCGAACTTGCCCAGGTAGTAGGCCGGGCCGAGGCCCTTGGTGACGTTCACCTCGGCGAAGAACTGGTCGGGCACGGAGAGGCCGCCCAGCGCCAGCGTGTCCTGCGACAGGAAGCCCGACACGGGCCCGCTGCCGTACATGATGTCGAAGGCCGTGCCGTTGGGCTTGTAGCTGCTGGACTTGTCGTGGTCGTACACCTTGTGCGCGCCGAACTTCTTGTCGGGCACCCAGAGGTTGCTGGAGCCCGTGTCGAAGATCACGGCGAAGGGCTGCGGCGGCGTGCCGATGGAGATGGCCCCGTAGTACTGCGCGTTCTGGAAGTCGCGGATCACGACGCTGGCCGTGCCCTCGACGGCGTCGGCGTCGCTGGCGGACGGGAAGGCGGACGGACTGTCGGCCTCGGGCGCCCACACCACCGGCCGGTTCAGCGCGTGCACGTCGTGCAGCAGCGAGGCCACGAACTCGTCGTCGCTGCGCTTCACCATGGACACGCGCAGCACGGCGGCGTCCGAGCAGGCGGAGAGGGCCAGCGCCGATAGCGCCGAGCAGAGCAGCGAGCAGCGCAGCATGACGGGGGACTCGAGGGCGGAGGAAGGAGATTCTCTTTGACAAGCGTGGGGGATCGGGAGCACTGCCGGATCACTTCAAGGGGAGTGTACCGGAAAAGGGGTACAGTTGGACTGGTAGTTGTCGGACACGGACCTCAGCAATGTTTCACTGCAAATTGCGAACGGAACGACGCGCGTAGTTTGCCTTTTCCGCCTTTGACTTGACGTCTTCAATAGTAATTCCATCCGGATGACACGCGCGTCAAGACGCTAGCTGCTGTTGCCGAATTCTAAACGCGAACCACGTTGATCCCGGCGATAGCATCGGCGGCTTTTGTCGCCTGACACCTGCACAAGATCGAAGCCGCTCGGCAATGCAACAGCATGGCCATGAGCTCCACTGGTTGAAACGTCTTGGCCTCCCCTTGAACCACAATCTGCAGAGTCTGCAGTACAGAGCATCCTCCAGCCCACACTCCACCTTCAACGTCTAATGTTTGATGTTTTCCTGTTCTTCTAGGCCGATCAACTGGTTGATATCGAAAATTGTGTTCTCGGCGTTCCTAGTCGTCTAACAACATCGCCTATGAGCAGTCCAGCCTCCGTGAACGCCACGCATGACCACGTCCAGTACTTAATAAGTCTACTGCCTGCTAGGAATAACCTCCATGCGCTCGTTGCGCCACACGCCCACGCGTGAGCACGTCATACCCAGGTCGATGCCAACGATGAGATTCATTATTCCCTCGCGTAGATATACCTATGCAACGGTATAATGATGGAACATTTGTATAGTTGTTGAAACTCGAGTGTGAGTACAAGAAAAGGATAGATGTATTTTGACTAGGACATCCAAACTACTACACAAGCCAAGTGCTGGATGCCCGCCTACACGATTTATTCGCGCGGGTGGAAGTTCTCGATGAGACCGACGTACAGGCCAGCACCAAGCAGTCCGCCGACGAACGGGCCGACGATCGGGATCCAGAAGTAGAAGCTGCGAGCCGTGAACACCTTCCAGCCCCAGCCAGCGAAGAAGGTAAAGAGGCGAGGGCCGAAGTCACGGGCTGGGTTAAGAGCGTAGCCCGTGTCAAGTCCAAAGGCCATGCCAACGCAGGTCAGCATCAGAGCAACCGCAGCCGGGAACGTGTAGGGGCTGGCGGGCTTGTTGAGCTGGTCACCGACAGCGAAGATGCCGCTGAGAAGCAGCGCCGTGCCGACAATTTCGTTGACGAGGCCGGACCAGTTGGGGATTTGCTCATTCGGGTAGGTCGCAAAGATGCTCTGTGTGGTGGCGCGCTCCGGGTCCTGGACGTCGAACCAAGGGTAGTACACCACGAACACCACCCAGGCCGCGGCGAAGGCGCCCAGGGTCTGGGCAATGAAGTAACCGGGGAGCTTGTACCATTCAAATCGGCCGAATGCAGCGAGGGTCAACGTGACCGCCGGGTTGAGGTGGCCACCGCTCACGCCGCCGGAAAAGTGGATGCCGAACAGCAGAGCGATACCCCAGGCCAAATTCACGGACAGGTAGTGGCCAGCATTGCCGCCACCGAGCACATATTGCGCGACGGACCCGTCACCGATGAGCACCAGGATGAAGGTGCCGACGAACTCGGCCAGGTAGGCGCGGACATCGGGGTTGCGAATGGCGTAGAATGGCAAACGCGGGTTGCCCTCGAGGTCGGTGTATCCAGGCTTGAGCGATCCGTACTCGGACATAGTTGTTTTGGAGGTGTGGGTTGGGAGGCTTTGAGGGAGCTGTGCCCGGTAGGAGGGAAATTGGAGAATGAGGTGAAGGTTTGAGCTCTCGATTCGAGCAAACTGGCACCGACATGCGATGGCTCGGTACGAGAGATGTCGGGTCTTCTTGTTGAAGGCGGTGAAAAGGGTCAACAACAGAGACACACTTCGAGCAGAGGCGGGTGAGCCCACATGTTGACACCTGAAAAAATGCCAGCCGGACTCACCTGCTGAACTCCAACCTGGAGGAACAGCTTGCTGTGGTCCTGGTGGTCGAGCGATGGATGATCCACTCACTCGGAACCACTAAAGCTCGCGAACAGAAACGGTAGTCTGCATTGAATTTCGTTTCCTTACTCCCAGCGGGGGCGGCCTTGCGTGGTAAATGACAAGCGAGTAAAACTAATTGACATGAAATGTTATGGAGGCCTTGCGTGTGTCTTTCTTGGGCAGATCATACGTGACCATGCTGCTAGTCTGCGATGCAGATTCCCAACTTCATTTCGTCATCTCACGCTTGATGCAGTGCTCCTCGATTGAGATCGCGGTAAAGCGACGCGCTTCATGCAAAGCGTGCAGACTGCACCGCACTGCGCCGACATCCATCAGCCGACCAAGACGACGGTCTTTCTCAGCCAGCTGGAGCGGGGGCTGTCCAAGCACAGCTTTAGTCAGGAGCTTGACTCGGTACATGACATGACCGGTGAAGATCTCTGCGGCGAGAGATGATCCGTTTTCGCGGCGACTCCAAAATTCGTCGGGCTTGTCGCGGCACTGGATCTACCCGGCCACCGGCGCGGGAATCGCCGCAGTTGGAGACGAGAGGGGAGAACGGATTTGACTCTAGGAACAGCAACACAGGAAGGAAAATAAGTTGACCACTTTTAAAACGTTTGAATACGTTGCGAAGTTCGTAAGTTCTACAGTTGTTGAAGCGGTGGTCCTTGTTGTTGCCACTTGAGCGCCAATGCAGCCGCCGCTACCGGTAGAGGAAGACCAGCATGGCCGAATTGCTGCCGGCCAATGCACAGATAGCCTGACGTTTGATGTGCCGGTCCAATTCCCATGTCCCAAGCTCATCTGGCCATGTTGAAGCCGGGTCAGACTTTGGTCCGCCCATTCTCGCTACTCGCGGTGGGATCTTCTCTAGCGAGTCAATATTGGCTGCCACGGCCAGCCTCGGCACGACCACATGGTGCTCGTCGCAAATTCATGGTCAACGTCCTGCACTTGAATCCGAGGCAACGGCGAGCCTCCAGCGTGCCAGCCTACAGCTTTGGTAGGTTTCTATGAATTTGAATTCAATGCAACAATACCAACTCGAATTCGTTGAATGTCATACAACTTTGACAACACCTTCGGTGATCGACGTATGGCTTAGTTCGCTACAACAAGCCCATGACGAATAAGACGTCGCAACCAACACCTTGCTATGAGCATGGAGCAAAGCATGTGCCTCTCTCCGGCTTGAGGTCGCTCGTGGCTCCGATGTGGGCAGCTGTTGGCGACACCAGCACTTTTTTCAGGGGCTTCAAGCACGGCTGGGTGCGAGTACAGCAGACCTGCTGGACAGCGCATCGCTTCAAGGCGATCCGTACGCGCTCGAGAGATCCCGGTGCAAGTCTCATTCTTCAATTTACACCCTTCCGGCCAAGTCTCCACCGCACCTCTGACCACCATGACCGAGTACGGCACCAGCAGCAAGCACGGCTACGCCGATCTAGAGAGCAACTCGCGCCTGCCATTCTACCACGTGCACAACCCCAACTTTCGCGCCTACCTAGCAGAATTCGTCGGCACCTTCATCCTCGTGCTCATCGGCGACGGCTCCGTCGCGCAGTACGTGCTGGGTGGAGGCGGTGCCGGCCACTACCTGTCTGTGAACCTGTGCTGGGGCATTGCGCTGCTCTTCGGCATCCACTTCTCCGGCGGTGTCAGCGGTGGCCACCTCAACCCGGCCGTCACCCTCACGTTGGCCATGTTCAAGCGTTTCGAGTGGCACAAGGTGCCGGGTTACTTCGTTGCCCAGACCGCCGGCGCATTCGCGGCCGCCATCGTCGTATTCGTTGTGTACTACCCGTGGTTCGACATCCACGACCCGGAGCGCGTGACCACGCAAGGGATCTTCGCCACATACCCGAACGCTCAGATCCCCAACTGGTCCGCTCTGGCGAACGAGATCATCGGTACGGCTCTGCTTGTCAGCGGCATCTTCGCTGTCGGCGACCAGCTCAACAAGCCTGCAAGCCCGTACAGCTTCCCCGGCGCCGTTGCTCTGATGCTCACGTGCATCGGCATGGCCTTCGGCCTTGACACGGGCTATGCGCTCAACCCGGCCCGCGACTTCGGCCCTCGCCTCTTCACCTTCTTCGCCGGCTGGGGCTGGCAGGTGTGGACGCTGCGTGACGGCTACTTCTGGATCCCGATTGTAGGCCCGTTTGTCGGCGGAATCGTCGGCGCCGCCACCTACGTGGGCCTCATCGAGGCGCACCACCCGCCTCAATAAGCAGTAACGGTGAGTAGAGCGAAGGACCGTAGGCCTCTCATTGTTCTCGAAAGACTGTAGATATGCACCTGCATATGACTGTCAATACAACTTGTACTCTTTGAATCCGAGCGAAGTGTTGTCGAAGCTACCAAGCCATCGGTGTTGGCATATACTTTGCTATTCCTGGTTGAAGGCGTTATGAGCACCGTGGCCTGAGCCCAACGGTATCCTCTACAAGTGCTCGAGGCGTAAGCGAGAGTAAATTTGGGGTTCTTGCAGCTACGAAGCTTTCAATAGCGCTGTCGATAAGATGCAGAAGCTCACGGCTCTGCAAAGGAGACTGTAGTGGTGCCAAAGTTGATAGGTCGCCCAACAAACCCCAACGCTCAGAGTTCAATTTGCCTTGACCAAGCCAAGCCAACCGCTCCAGCTCCTCTTCGAACATGGCCGAGTACAAACCTGGATACGGAGGCTATGCCGACCTCGAAGGCAACGGCCGCTTGGCGCCCTACGCCGTTCGCAGCCAAGATATGCGCGCTTACATGGCCGAGTTCGTCGGCACCTTCATCCTCGTGCTGATCGGTGACGGATCCGTGGCCCAGTTCGTGCTGAGCAAGAGAGCTGCCGGTGACTACCTCTCAGTGAACCTGTGCTGGGGTATCGCACTGCTGTTCGGAGTTCATTTCTCGGGTGGTGTGAGCGGTGGCCACCTCAATCCTGCAGTCAGTGTGACGATGGCGCTCTTCAAGCGCTTCGAGTGGCGCAAGGTACCGGGCTACATCATCGCACAGACACTGGGCGCCTTCGTTGCTGCCTTAGTACTCTACATCGTCTACTACCCGTGGCTCGACATCGTGGACCCGGAGCGGGAGTTCACGCAGGGCATCTTCGCCACGTACCCGAATCCACAGATCCCGAACTGGGCCGCCTTCGCCAACGAGGTCATCGGTACGGCTCTGCTGGTCGGTGGCATCTTTGCGCTGTGTGACCAGATCAACAAACCGGCGAGCCCCTACAGCTTTCCTGGTGCGGTGGGTCTCCTGCTCACGGGCATCGGCATGTCGTTCGGCCTCAACACCGGCTACGCTCTCAACCCTGCTCGTGACTTCGGCCCACGCCTCCTTACGCTCTTCGGCGGCTGGGGCTGGAAGGTGTTCTCGTCGCACGGCGGATACTTCTGGATCCCTATCCTGGGCCCGTTCATGGGCGCTGTCCTGGGTGCTGCCATGTATGTGGGTCTCGTCGAGCTCCACCACCCACCTCAGTAAGAGATACCCCACCTCATTCCAAGCAACTCTCACCTCGAAGGAAGCGAAACCGAACGAAGGCCAGCATCCCATTTTATTCAGAGTAGCTTGCAAATAAATATACCTCCCCATCAAACGTGCGCGCATTACGATAGTAGGTTATCCTTATCACTGGCTCGGTTCCTCCATTGCGATCGCCTAGGAACCGTGACGTCGAAGCGAAGGTATTTCTTCAAAATGCCCACGCCAACGTTCGCGTTGGGCAGTCTCACAGGATCATCATCGGTGTCGACTCTGGAGCGTTCGTTCTCATCGTCATCTATTCGAACGTCTCCATCCAAAACTTCGCCAGGTCGGATGCCGCAGAAGAGCTTCGGCCGACTGCCAGCTCGTGTTGCTGCTGCACCCGTCTCGCCAACTCCCCCGCCGCCGATTATTACTCAGTTCGATGACTTGTCTGGCGTGGCGCCTGGCATCGATGACGGTGACATCGCACGCGGAGCTCGCCAAGAGATCGCGAGTGATCAACCAACGATAGAAGACGATGTCGACCACGAGGACAAGAAGACGAAGCTACGAGCTGAGCTCGAAGCACTGCGCGAGGAGCTGCGCGATCTTCGTGACGCCAGCTCAAAGGTAAGCCGCACCATAGCGACAAGTGTTTGTCTTGACAATTTGAACTGACTTGAGTGCTTTGGCCCAGAACGACGAGACCTGGCAGCGCGACAACGCCCGTCTAAAGGAGCAGCTCAAAGCAGCGACCACGCGTGAAGCTGCACAAGAGGAACAACTCCGAATCCGAGACGACCAGCTCGCTCTCTGTCGTCAAGAGCTGCGCGAGCTCCAAGAACACCAACTGAAGCGCGAGGAAGAGAAACAACCAGCTCTAGTGCCTCCCGCCGTCGAGGATGCTGGCAGTTCTGGGCTCGGCCGAGAGCGTGAGCTTCTGAAACTTGTCGTGAAGCTCGTGGGCTCCTCCAACGTTCGTACCGTGCTGCGCGAGAACCCGAACGCCAGCCCCGCTCAGCTCCGCGATGCGTTGGTTCGTCTCCGCTGCCCTCAGTGCCGACAGTTGTCGCCGCCTTCACTCACCAACTCACCTCCCAACTCCAAGAGCACCAAAAGCCTCCACGAACTGTTGTTCGTAGCGAATCGCTCGCCTCGACCTCCGTCCCCGGCGACCATCCGTTTCGACTCGATGGGCTCAAGGTCTCCACACAAGTGAACAATGACACACTAGGTAGGTCTTAGGCAGACGTACTGCTAAAGTACTCACTTACTAGTTGGATCAAAGCATTCGTTGCATTGAGCACCAGCCCATGTCGTTGCAGTCCTGCGCAGATCTCGTGACCTGTCTATAGACTGGAACGGCCACGACAAAACTTGCAGTTGAGTAGCACGAAATGGCTCGCGATGGCCTCAGCGTGGGCATCGACCTGGGCACGACGTGTCTGCGCGTGGGCGTGTGGGTGGACAAGAACGTCAAGGTCGTGGAGAGCGAACCGGGTAACCACGAATTCCCTTCGTTCGTAGCATTCACAGACACGGAGCGACTTGTTGGCGCCGCCGCGTGACTCGGAACGTGCACAACACGGTGTTTGGCGTCTCGCACCTGATCGGCCGCAAGTTTTCGGACCCGGAGGTGCAGGAAGACTTGAAACATTGGCCATTCAAGGTGGTTCGTGGGCCAGACGATAAACCGCAGGTGGTAGTGCAGATCATGGGCGCGATCAAGACGTTTCAACCTTTGGAGATCCTCGCCATGATGCTGGCGGAGGCGCGCGAGACTGTGGAGATTCATCTGGGGAAGAAGGTTAAGAACGCGGTGGTGACGATACCTGCCTCCTTCAGCTACGCTCAACGGCAGGCGATCAAAGATGCCGGCGCTGTTGCAGGCCTGAATGTGGCACGCTTGACCTGTAAATCGACCGCTGCTGCCATTGCGCACGGACTGGAGAACAAGACCAAAGCCGGCCAGAGGAACGTGCTGGTTTTTGATCTGGGCGGCGGCACGCTGGATGTGTCGCTCGTGGCCATTGAAGAAGAGATTTACGAGGTGTTGGGCACGGCTGGGAGTTCTCATTTAGGCGGTGAAGACGTTGACGCCCGCCTGGGAGAACACTGTGTGGCCGAATTCAAGCGGGTACACCACAAAGACCTGCAGACAAATGCGCGCGCGATGATGCGGCTGCGCATGGCTTGCGAACATGCTAAGCGAGCTTTATTTGCTTCAGACTCGCTCGAGAAGTTCATTGAGCTAGACGGTTTACACGAAGGCATTGACTTCCACACGACAATTACGTATGCTCAGGTTGAAGCTATATGCACTGGCATTTTTGACGAGTTATTGGTACATGTGCAGCAAGTACTGAGTGATGCTAGCGTCTTGAGAAGCAAGGTGGATGAGGTGGTCGTCGTGGGCGGATCCACGCGCATCCCGAAGGTCAGACAGCACCTGGCAGAGTTTTTCAACGGCAAAGAAGTCACGAGGTCCATCCGCGAGGAGGAACTCAATGTACTCGGTGCCACCATGCAGGCTGCCATGATAACCGGCGAACTGTCGGTCATACAATCCCTCCACGAGTTTATGGTGCTGGATGTAATGCCGCTCTCACTTGGAGTAAAAATCGATCCCGCGGAACACCACAATTCCAACGAGGAAGACACGAACGTTTTCGACGTCTCAGGATAACCAGTTGGCCATGCGCATGCAGCTTTGCGAAGGCGAGAGTGAGATCGACAATGTGAGCAACACGCATGTCCTCGGCAAACTTGAGATGGACGGGATCCCACCGAAACCGAGCGGGGAATCGAAGATTGAGGTTTCAGTTGAAGTCGATGTAAATGGCAGTCTAACAGTTCTAGTTTTAGAGGAATCGGCGGACAAGACGAAAAAGCTCACGATCAATGGTGACCGTCTGTCAGTATCGGAGATCGAGCGTCTGAAGAAGATAGTGGCAAAGGATACGTCCAAGCTGGAGCTTGAGAACTACGCCAATTCTGTTCGTAGTTCCGCGGCCAAGCGGATTGCTGAATTGAAGCGGTCTATCGAGGAGATGCAGGCAGTCAAAGACCAGGCTACAGAAACCCTGCATTGGTTAAACAGGAATCAGTCGGTCGAGAGGCGAGATATCGATGTCAAGAGAAGAAAACTAGAGGAGGCAAGTACTATGGTAGTCTACCATTGGTAGGGCCCTAGTTTGCAATTAGAGCACGCTGTGACTGTTGGGAGGGCCCTAGTTTGCAATTAGAGCACGCTGTGACTGTTTTGCCATTTCGAAGTAAGGCCTTACTTCGAATAACTAACAGCAAAGTAAAAACTCTCGAGCTGGATATCGTTCTTGCAACTACCAGTCTTGTTCACAGGGAAGTGCCTGTAAGGTCCATTCTCAACCAGACCCATTCGGCCGCACCGCATCGCACAGTTATGTGTCATGCGGCCGCATCGGTTGAGAATTGTTTCCAGAAAGCTGCTGCGCACCACGAATACGGCTGATTCTAAAGCAAAAGCATATACAATCGAACCTTGTGAGATTTTGAAAATGCTAGGGCTTCACCCCCTTTGTCGGAACTGGGCCACCTTCTATCCTCGTCCTCTGTAAAATAGGCGTTTAGTGTTGTCGAGAGACTCGGTCAACAGTATTAATCAGACTTATCGTGTACTTCATCAAAGCTACCGCGCCTCAGGCAAAGGAACTTAGGGTAACTTTCCCCGCCGTTTCCTTCATTTGGCACCAACGCTGGCAAGAGAAATCTTGATGTGGTCCAGCTTGGTTCCTGTCGAATCCACTTGCCGCTGCTTGGTTTCGTCCTCAGCCGATTGGCGCAACTTCAGCTTCGATTTTTGCTTAGACCCTCTCGGCATGAATCCCGAGAACATACTACGCACTTTGCCAAGGGCACCACTGACTCTGCGTGAGCTCTTGTCCTTTTCAGCGTCCTTCAGTGCACTTCCGGCCTCCGAAGCAGGCAATGAACTGCAGTTGATTGTAAACTCTTTCTCCTTGCCCGTTAATTTCTCCACGACCGAAGCACTCCAGTTCGAGCTCGCGTCGATGTCAATTGTTACGTCGAATTCTGCCTTGTCAATGAGAACGCCATCCATGTCGAGAATGCCCAGTTGAAGGTTGCCTCTTGCGTTCTCGCTGTCACCCTCGAAAAAGTGGAAGCGTACAACCGAGTTTTTACCAGGTGATGTTGAAATGGTTTGAGTCCTTTTCATTGGAATGGTGCAATTTCGCGGGATGACGACCGTCTTGGCCCCATTTACTTCCATTTGGAGGGACATCGACATTACGTTCAACAACAAGAGATCTTGCAACTTCGGCACATCGTCTCCAGCAAGAACGGCGGCTTGAATCGCTGCGCCGATGGCGGCGGCCTCCTCCTTCGTGATCGTCCCAGCCAGCTTTCTCCCATCGAAGAGTTTGGACAAAAGCTGCTGCATTTTCGGAATGCGAGATGACCCACCAACAAGCACGATCTCGTCCACTTGGCACTTTTTCACCTTGGCATCTTCCAGCACCTTCTCAACGGCCTCCACGGCCTTGTCGAACAAGTCAGCGCAACATTTCTCGAATTGGGAGCGAGAGACCGGTAAGTGGAAGTCAACGCCTTCGTGCAGCGAGTCGATTTCAATTTGCGTTTCCGTTGAAGTCGACAAGGTGCGTTTGGCTCGCTCGCAAGCACCACGCAAGCGTGCCATCGCACGTAAATTGGTCTGGAGGTCCTTGCCGTGGATTCTATTGAATTCAGCCACACAGTACTCAACAAGGCGACTGTCAAAATCGTCTCCTCCGAGATGAGAAACACCAGTTGTAGCCGACACTTCGTATATTGCACTTTCGATGGAAACCAGTGATATATCCAATGTGCTGCTGCCAAGGTCACAGCTGAGAACGGTTTGTACACCAGTTTCAGTCCTCTTATCGAATCCGTACGCGATGCAGGCAGCTGTGGGGGCGCTGATCAAGCGCGCCACGTTAAGGCCAGCGAGAGCACTGGCGTCCTTGATCGCTTGCCGTTGAAAATGATTGAACCTGACAGGCGCCGTCACCAATGCGTCTTCCACCCTTTTTCCTGTGTAGGATTCGGCCATTTCCCGCATTTCTGATAGAAACATCGCAAGGATCTCAACAGGCTGAAACGACTTCGATTCACCTTTGAACGACACCACCACTTGGGGCGTATCTTCCGGTCCACAAACCACTTTGAAGGGCCAGTGCTTGGTGCATTCCTGTATCTCGTGGTCCGAGAACTTACGGCCGATCAAGCTCGTGATGTCGAAGATTGTGTTTTGCGAGTTCTGCATCTGCTGCTGCGTGGCAGGTTCGCCAATGAGTACCTGAGTGTCCGTGAATGCCACCACTGTCGGCGTGAAGCGATCACCCGACTTGCTGGGCACGATTTCGACGCGTTCGTTTTGCCAGACACCCACGCGAGAGTACTTGGAGCCGAGGTCGATGGCCATACTTGGCCTATCTGCGGCAACGTTCACCATCGTTGTAATTGTTTATCGCTATCACGGTGTGCTTGTCTGTTCTCGATTCTTTTGCAAAATGAAGGCTGGTGCAGGACGACCACGTTAAGCTCGTTATGGTAGTCGTAGTAAATAGTGGTTCCGCTACCCTCGATGTTTGTACTGGTATCGAACTTCGCGGTCTTATCCTTGCGTAGTTTTGATCGGATAAGAATGAACGTCTGAAGGACATAGATACAGAAGTTGGTTGGTTAGATCGTCATTTTAGGTCCATTCTTAACCGGCTCATCAGCCAGTGACTTGTGTATAAAACCCTATCGGTGGTTTTCATTCAATGCCACTCCACACACCTGTCTAACTGCATATCAGGCTTCTATAGATAAAACGATAAAACCTAACACCAAATAGAACGCCGTTAACCCCCCCCCCCCCCCACTCCACACACCATAAACAACAGAAAGGTCTCTAATTTTGATCTTACATTTTGCAGCAGTGAACTTGGAGTTTGCAGTTTTGAAGTTGAAAAGGTGCCTAATATCTCTTTGAAGTAAGTAAAAGTCGAGGCTGAAGTTGCGTCAATCAGCTGAGGACGAAAACAAACAACAACAGGTGGGCACAGCAGCAAGTGAGCTAGGTGCTATCAAGATTTCTCTTGCCGGTGGTGAAGGAAGTGGCGGGGAAGGCTACCGTAAGACTTTTGCTTGGGGTGCCATTCGTTAGGCGTGGTACAAATTGTACCGTACAATGAGCCTCATTAAATAACTACTTAGTACACTGCAAGCTGGTTGATAATAATTGATTTCTCGCTTCGATCTTATCCTGTAAGTGTCGAGGACTACCGTCCTCGACAACGTTGGATTTAGTATGAAGACGTAGTCGCCTGTATAGCGTATTTCCTTCGCCTTGCATCTGTGATCTCTGAATTATTCAGCTTTCGGCAACTCCGCTAGACAAAAAAACGAGCAGCAATGGCCAACACCACTGCAGGTAGGCCCAGCATTGGCATCGACATAGGCACGGCATACTCCAGTGTGGCTGTTTGGCAGAACAATCGTGTGGAAATCCTTCCTAACAAATTTGGCAACCGCTTGACGCCTTCGCACGTGGCATTCACGGATATGGAGGTTCTGGTTGGCGATGCTGCCGTAGACCAATTACTTCGAAATGCAAAGAACACAGTGTTCGGGGTAACGCGCCTGCTTGGCCGCAAATTTTCGGAGCCGGGAGTCCAGGAAAACATCAAGCATTGGCCATTCGAAGTGGTTTGTGGCGCAGACGATAAACCTCAAGTTGTAGTGCAGTTCAGAGGAGAGACCAGGGTACTCGAGCCTGTAGAGATTATGGCATTGCTGCTTACTGAAATGCGCGGCATCGTGGAGACTTACACAGGCAAGGAGGCAAACAGCGCGGTCGTGACAGTACCAGCCTACTTTAACTACCCCCAGCGACAGGCAGTCAAGGATGCCGGTGCTATCGCCGGACTCAATGTCCTGCGAATGATCAGCAGTTCTACGGCTGCCTCAATGGCGCATGGGGTCGACAAAAAGGGACCAGAGCGCAAGGTGCTTGTTGTTGACCTAGGAGCCAGCACGATGGATATGTCGGTGGTGGCGTTCGAAGAGTGCAACTTCGAGGTGTTGGGTACTGCTGGAGATATCAACCTGGGTGGCGACGACTTCGATAACCGCCTAGTAGGTCATTGTGTAGATGAGTTCAAGAAAGCTCATGGCAAAGATCTCCGGACCGATTCACGGGCCATGCCTCGCCTACGCAAGGCTTGTGAGCGAGCCAAACGAGCGTTATCACTGTCTAAAGAGACTACCATAGAGCTTGAAGCGCTCCATGATGGGATCAACTTCCTCCAGGCAATCACACGCACGCAGTTCGAGAGTTTGTGCGCCGATCTGTTCGACTGAATCCTGTGGTCGGTACAGCAGGTGCTAAGTGATGCCAACCTGACTAAAGCCAATATTCATGACGTCGTTCACGTTGGTGGATCAACGCGCATTCCGAGAGTTAAAAAACTACTAACAGAGTTCTTCGATAAGAAACTACTGTCCAGAGTGGTTGAAGAAGCTGCCGTGATCGGTGCCGCCCACCTAGCTGCCACTCTTTGCCACGATCCATCGCCGAAGTTGGACAATTACCTGTTGTTGGATGTGGCACCGCTATCGCTTGGAGTGGAAGTTGGCGACCTGACCACGACAGTCATGATTCCGCGCAGCACTACAGTTCCAACGAAGAAGACGGAGACGTTTTCGACGTCAGAAGACAACCAGTCTATCATACGAATCCGAGTTTTCGAGGGTGAGGGCTGGAAAATCGGTTGCAATCCCATTTTGCACGAATTTGACTTCGATGGAATACCTCCCATGCCTCGCGGCGAAGCCAAGGTCGATATCACGTTCGACGTCGATGCGAACGACATTTTGCATGCTCACACGAGCGATTGAGGAGGTAAAGACCCTCGAGCAGAAGGCAGAGGAGACTCTGCAATGGCTCGATGCGGACGAGGCTGCCGAAAGCGAGGATTTGCACCTGAAACAGAGCGAAGTCGAAGCAGTGGCAGCTACGCTCCGTTCCTTCAAGCTATCTACGGGTTCATCCCGTTGAAGTTGTTAAGTTGCATCTATAAAGCAACTTAATTATTTTGTGTGCCATTAGCTGTTAGCTCACCATCTGTACCAACTCCACCACCAATTCGGTATCAAAACCCATGAGCACTAGCGAGGCAGAGGTGGCCGTGGCCTCCAAGGGCGTCTCCGTCGGTACGCACGCGCCATCTCAATGCGCACTTGCCGTGACCGTCTCCCCCACTCACTCAGCTCCCCACTGATGTGATTTTCTGCAGTGGAAGATGCCGCCAAGCGCCACGCCGAGATGTTTTCGGAGTTCCCCGAGCCGGAGGTGAAGAAAGTGTCGCGCCTGGAGCGCGAGAAGAAAGAGCTGGCCAACCGCTCGCTGGTGTACGGGGAGATCCCGTTCGAGACGGTGGACGCCATTTTTCAGCTGGTACGGAGGCTCGAAGGGACCCAATTGAGGGGTAATTGGGGTCGGAGGGGGCTGACTGGCTGCGGATGCGTCTTGCCAGATGAGGACGCAGTTCGGCGTGCTGCTGGACAAAGGCGGGAACTTCTACGACATCGGCTCGGGCTGTGGCAAAGTGGTGCGTGCTGGGAGATTAACGTTGGAGAGAGAGAGACGATGATGTGCTGATGTGGTGGAGCTGTGTGTGGCAGGTGATGGCGGCGGCGCTGCTGCACGACTTCTCCAAGTGCTGCGGCATCGAGGTGAGGACAGGCGGTGTTGGAGCTTGAGTTGGAGTGAGGGGTGAGACTGATGAAGTGCTGGTGGCAGGTGCTGGATGGGCTGCATGCGGTGGCGCTCAAGGTGCTGGATCGGTGGCGATACCAGATGCTGGACTCGTTGCCGGTGACCAAGGCCGATATGGATGTGGGCTTTGCAAAGGCTGACGCTGTCAAGCGGCCTGATGTCTGGCGGGACGCCACGCTTGTGTTTTGCAACTCGACGTGTTTCAGTGACAGTGTAAGTCTACCTGATTGTCTGGAGGGTTACGTGTGGGATTGGGAACTCACGCGCTTTACTATATTTCGGTGCACCGTTGTAGCTAATTCAAGCGATTTCGACGGAATCGGGTGCGTGGTGGATTCGGGGCTTAGAGATGCATGTTGCCTAACAGCTTGTTTCGTCGTGTTTGGTGTTACTTGGATGAATGCAGACCAGTTGGCCGTTGGCAGCTACTTTGTGACGGTGACGAAGCCATTGCAGTCGACGCGATGGCAGGCGGTGCACGAGGAAAAGTTTCACATGAGCTGGGGACGTGCGACGGTCATTGTTCAGAAGAAGATGTTCTGAGTTAAGAGATGTTGTGTGCGTTCAGGATCTGGGCCAATACTGAGCAAAACGCTGTAGTGTTGGTTGAGTCTGCAGCGACGGCGGGCGAATTCAATAGGAATACCTTTACGTGTACGTATGCACAAGGTTGAAACTAAAGGAGGTTAGAAAAGGAAGGCCACCGGAGAAGAGTCAACAGCGTTGGAGACTTGAGTCCTCTGAACGAGGTATATTTGAGAATGAGAAGTTACTTGGAGCAGGGGCTCCGTACTACATACACAGGGGCATTCCCCTTGGAAGCGTGAGGCTAAATGTCTAACCTAGCTACAACAGTTGCGTGTCCTTCTGCTGGACAGAAATGAGCATTCGCACTAACGCATACCACCTAATAGTGCGCCTGTAGTGCATACCGCTGCGTAATGCTTGCACGGTATCCCCATTCGCAATAGAAACTACGTTGACAGCTCCACCTCTGCAGTCGGTGCTTCGCATGGTCAATCGACGGAGTTCTTGTGTGACTATTCAAAAACGATTGCCAAGACTAACCACGTCGAGGTGAAAGAAAATCTCGGTCATTTCCCTATCTGCCGCAAGCAGTGCTGGTCGCTCCCGCCGAGTCCCCTTACTTTGAGCCATTGAATATCGCACGGAAAGGCCAACACCAAACACCGAGTTGAGATGGTTGAATTCTTGAGCCAGCACTGCTTCGCGCCGAAGGTCCTGCTCACCCCCGCTATCGTTTCTCCTGTAACCAAGCCGCTGGCCACGACTAAGACCCTAACTGCTTCGATCCGGAGTTTCAGCGTTGCTGGGACGTCTTCATCCACTTCAACGTCAAAGCCACGCTCCGACACATCGATGCCCAAGTTACTGACACCAACTTTTCTGCTCGCTGCTACGTTGACAACTTCTTCGGCGAAGAGCAACAGGAGCAGCTCGCCTGCATCGGCCAGCTCGAGTGTCAGTGCCAGTGGACCTTCTCAGCCAACGTCGACGTCCAAGCCGCTGCTGTTGACCCCAGCGCTTTTCGCCCCAGGCACGAAGCCGACCGCGACGCCAAGCGAGCCAACTGCGCCAACGACGTCGACTAAGCCTGTCAAGGCTGCTTCTACCGCCGCTACAGCCTGTCTGCAGCCGGTGCTGCTCACCCCAGCGCTCCTGAAGACGCAGTAGCCATGTCCGCCATCGAAAATGGTCCTCGACGTCCGTTCCATCCAAGTCGCAGAGAGCCAGCACTTCAACTACGACAATACAGTCCTCCAAGGTCTCCGTTCCTCTTGCCCACTCTATAGTCTCCTCTAAAGTCCGATCTTTCGTTATGGCTCAGCAGCCGGTTCACTGCGGTATTTGACGGCGTTCGGGGGCAGGAGGTCTCCCGATCCGCCGTGCGTGTGTTCCCCGCCCCATTCCTCCGCCCGCAGGGACGGCCATGCGCCACCGCTCAGTGCTCTGGACGCGTCTGCGTCTGCTCTTCCTCGTCGTGTCGGTCGCAGCCTTTGGGGGGCTCTGCAGCGCGCACATGCACGCGTCGGAGCGGCGGCACCTGCAGCAGCAGGCGCGCGACATGTTCTACCACGGCTACCGCAATTACATGGAGCACGCCTTCCCGTGGGACGAGCTCAAGCCGCTAAGCTGCTCCGGCCGCCGCTGGGACCGCCGCGAGCGCGGTGACCTGGACGACGTGCTGGGCGGCTTCTCTCTCACGCTGGTGGACTCGCTGGACATGCTGGCGGTGCTGGGCGACCGCGACGAGTTCGCGCGGGCCGTGCGGCTCGTGGCCAGCAGCGTGTCCTTCGACCGCGACGTGACGGTGTCGGTGTTCGAGTCCACCATCCGGGTCATCGGGGGGCTCGTGTCGGCGCACATGCTGGCATCCCCCGAGTACTTCGGGATGATGGGAGCGGACGAGTACAACGGGGAGCTGCTGAGCTTAGCGGAGGATCTGGGGCGTCGGCTGTTGCCGGCGTTCGATACGCCGACGGGGATCCCCGTGCACCGGGTGAATTTACGCAGTGGGGTGCTGCCGAAAGACCGGGCGGCCAAACTGACGTGTCCTGCCGCGGCCGGGTCGCTGCTGGTGGAGATGGCGTATTTATCGAGGTTGACTGGGGATCACAGGTTCGAGGAGAGGGCGAAGGAGGCGGTGGTGGCGATATGGGATAGGAGGTCCGACATCGACTTGCTGGGCAGTGCCATCGATGTGGCGTCGGGAGAGTGGGTGCACTCGCACGGAGGGATCGGAGCAGGGCTGGACTCGTTCTTTGAGTACTTGCTCAAGTACCATCTTGTCAGTGGAGATTCGCAGTGGCTGGCGATGTTCAACGCGAGCTACCAGGCGGTGGAAACGCACGTGAACCACGACGACGTGTACATTGAGGTGGATATGAACGGGGGCAAGGACCAGGTGCGCGCGCGTCGAGTGTCGGCGCTGCAGGCGTTCTGGCCTGGACTGCAGGTGCTGGCTGGTGACGTGTCGGGTGCGATTCGCACCCACGAGCACATGTTCCCGCTATGGGACGAGTTTGGCGCGATGCCAGAGTTGTTGGACTTGGCACCACGCGGCATGTCGAAGCCTGGCAACCGCGGCACGGTCATCAGCTGGGCGCGGACATCTCCGCTTCGCCCCGAGCTTATCGAGAGCACCTATCACTTGTATCAGGCCACGCGCGACCACAAATACCTCAAAATGGGGCGCCAAATGCTGCAAGACATTCGTCGCGTGTCGGAGGTGCCTTGCGGATACGCGGCCGTGGGAAATATTCACACGCTTGACATTGAAGACCGCATGGATAGCTATTTCCTTTCGGAGACAGCGAAGTATCTGTACTTGCTCTTCAGCGATGAGCCCGATGTGATCGTCCCAGCGCCTATAGTGCGGCAGCGGAAAAATGCATCGTCGTTGTCGAGCCCAAGCAGTGCTACGGATTCTACAACCAAGCCGCGAACGCTTGAACCATCACTCGATTGTAAAAATGCTTCCACCAACGCAAACTCCACCTACGTCAGGCGAAACAAAAAGCCTCTCAAGGCGTCCGACGTTGTTTTCAGTACTGAAGGCCACATCCTGATGGTCGACTCGCATCTCTTTCGAGAACCTCAGCACAAGGCGTCACTCGCCTCTCCGAAGTGCGAGAATGGCAAACTGCAAGTGCGTAAGCGCAACGTCGAGTTAGCGGCTGCACGGGACATCCAACAAACGTCCCCTGTTATCCCGGTGGGGATGGCTGTGCGTCTTGGTGACGTGCACGTGATGACACTCGTGGCATCTCCTGCTAAGTTCGGCCTGCAGGTCACAACTCCATCAGCCGTGGAGGCACCGTTGCTGTTGTTCATGCCCGAAATTGGCGAGGCTTGCGGTGCTATAGACACCAAGCAAGTACGTGGCAAGATTGTGCTGGTGGCTCGTGGAACGTGCACTTTTGCAGAGAAGGCCCTGAGGCTGCAAAATGCTGGCGCAGCGGGCGTTGTTGTTGTCAACTCAAAGGCTGCGTACAGCAGGTATCCCAACCGCAAGTACTCGCTAGCTGATGATAAGCGTGGACTAGGCCGGTACGTGACAATCCCCGTCGTTTTGGTATCGCGTGAGGATGCCACCCAACTGCACAGGCATGCGAGCCTGAAGCGGCTTTTTAGCGACGATGATGGTGATTCTGAAGGAGATGATGGAGTCCATGGCGATGGCAACGATGCGCTCATTGGCTCTCTATCGCCGTGGCTGTACTGATCAAAAGAGTTAGGGAAGCGCAAGCATGTGCAGTACGATAGAAGGTAAAATGCAAATGTATATACTGATGATGGAAGACGCTGAGCTACTGGCGATGATCTGCTGTCGACGACAGGCCAGTAGCAGGCCTAAATGTCTTCGTCAAACACGGTCAGATCCACGCGTACTTGGTTGCCCTTGGCCATCTCTTCGTCGTCGTCGTCTGCGATGAGGTTTACGATCTTGTTGACAATGAAGCTCGAGCGCTGCTTCTGCAACGTAACGTCATGGGGTTCGTCGTCCACAATGATCATGAGGATGTACTTGAGTAGAATGAGTCCGTGCTCGACGCACACAAAGAGCCACAGGCGCTCGTGGGCCGTCAAGTGTGCCGTCGTGCGTCGGGACGTAAAGCAGACCAGTGCCACGTTGGTCACCATGGCGATCGATCCCATGAGGTCGATAATGGTTCCCCATGTGCCAATGTCCTGCGCGCCGCGAGGGTCTGGTCGGCGGGTGGCGTTGACCAGCTTGTGAGCATCAATGCGGATCTCGAAGAAATTGTTGAAGAGAGCGAAAGCTGGGGCCAGAGGGAACGACACGACAAAGAGCGTCACGTATCCGAATTGAATGATCATCTCGTTGTAGTCATCGAACGTCCCCTTCTGGTCGTACACATCCAGAGCCATTTGGGTCTCGATCACAGAGGCCTCGCGAACCATTCCGTTTTCCTTGGCTTTCGTTCGCTTCAGTTTCTTAATGATCCAGGGAAGGCCAGCCTCGAAGAAATTGCCGGAGGTCAAGCGCAAGATGAAAATAATGCCCAGACTCATCATCAGCTCGTCCATGCAGCCATGGCCCTCCGGTTTGCAGGACTCGTGGCCCTCCACCGCAGTCTTGATAAATGCCACGTAGAACAGACTGGCGTAGGAATTGACGAACTGGAACAGGAAGGTCTTGCCGATCAGGTGATCTTCATACTCGGTGTCAGTGCGGTGATTCTCGAATTGATTGAGCTTCTCAGCTACCGTGCTGTAGACGTTGTTCATCACCATAATCTGAATGGCGTTAACGGTTGATGCTGCAGGACCACCGAGCTGGATGCCGTTCACAGTGAACATATCTTTCCACTTGCCCGACGTAGCAGCGTAGCGGAAGATAAAAATGCCCGCTACAACGCCGATAACGAGCAAGATGAGCATTGAAATGAAGAACTGTCGGGAAAGAAGGGAGATCAATTAGCCGCTACTAGTAGGATGGAAAGGTATGCACAAAGTGTTGATCCTTACCAGTGAGCCCATAACACGGCGGAAACGTGTGTGAGGATCGAAGTAACGCATCTCAGAGCCATCAATTGGCGAGGTGGTCGGTTTTCCCTCAAACTCCGGGCGCTCCACCTCTTCTTCCTCAAACGTGGTCATGCCCCACTCCAGCGCCAATGTCGAATTATAGCGCTTCCAGTACTCGTAGTAAAAGCTAAGGCAAAAACTCGATTTAGCTGGCTACGTTCTCCTCGACGCAGCATCATTACTGAAATCTACGTACATTGACCAAAGGGCCATGAAGAGGCCGAAGTACGGCACCAGGAGCGAGTCAGCTGATTTCTCGATCAACACGTTAGCGAACAGCAAACAACCGATGATGGCTGGTGCGATTAACCATGTCGTGTAGTGACCTGCAATAGCAAATGTTAACCTAGAAATGCTTACGACAAGCGAGCTGGATTGTTTGCAACCTACCCAGCCACGCGAAGTATAGGCCAACCTTCTCTCCGAAGTAGTCCTTGATGTCCCACAGCGGTTGGGCCCAAGGTGCGAAATGCCAGCTGAACCATTTCGCTCTGAGTTTTTTTAGCTCCTCAGTGTCATGCAGCGGGAAAGCGGCGACAAGGCATTTGTCCCTCAACAAATCGCTGATATTCAAGCTGCAACCACCCTCTCCGCGCGTCTTGATGATGTTGAGCAGCAGTTTGATCCTGTACATACGAGCAGCAACTTCACGATTAGTGCCAACAAAAAGCAGACGGCGTAATAACAAATCAACGTACCGATCGACGCCGCGGAATGGAATTTGCTTTTCTCCATACTTCCGGTAAGCCGGGTACAGTCGAGGTTCGACGTCGAACTTGGCGAAGATGTTCTGGTACGGATCACGCTTCGACACTTGGTGTTCGTCCTTGATGATGATCTTCTTGATGTTTTGCTCCTCGTAGCCCGCCTCGGCAATCTTGCGGAGCTCGCCGGGGTCGAACTCGACCTTGTAGTCGATGCGGTCGGCCTCCTTGGACAGTCGCTCCAGCGTCGCGCGCAGCTTGCAGAACACGTGGCCACGATCCGCCGAGTAGAACATCTTGGTCTCAATGCCGCCGCGCGCGAGCTGCTGCAGGATGGTGCGCATGCTGAACTTCTTCTGATCGTCCGTGAGCTTCGCGGCCTCGTCGTGCACCTGGAAGACCAGCGCGTAGTCGAACGAGTAGCCGTTCTCCCGCTCGAACTCCTCGTCCAGCTGGAGCCGCACGTCCTTGGCCTGCAGCGTGGCGTTGAGCGAGGACCCGCGCCGGGAGACGCCCATCTTGATGGCGCGCAGCTTGCCGGCGACGCCTTCCGACATAGTCGCGGTCTTGATTGATACACCAACTTCCAGGGGCCGTAACTTGGGCTACAGACGGCGGTGGGAGACACCGAGCACGCGGTTCGAGAGCCCCGCGCCTCCGTGACAACTTGGGAAGTGCGTGACGGCAACGGACAGCGGCGTCAGTGTCGCCGCCGCTGCGATGGTGCAGGCTGTTGCGCCTCTTTGAGCTTGAGTCGGGCCGTTTTCGAATGCGCTGCAACGGCCCATGGGTTAAAAAGTGTAGCCAGTGTGTCTTGATGGCCAAGCGATTTGACTGGGCGTATGTATGGGCCAACGTGAAGCTGGGCTGGTCGTAGACGACCGCAAGTCCGGCGTGACCGCTGAACCGCAGCTCCGGCAGCACTGGCTGTGTGCTTTCGCCCTGCAAGGCTTCAGGACGACAAGCAGGATAGCAGGCGCTGCAATGTCAATGAGAAAAGTCGAACATCGAGTTTGGCGTGGCGATTCCGGTGCGTCGGCTCTTCAGGAAGGAGCTGCATCGGCTCGATACAGACAACATTAATACTCTCGATTGTGCGTTGAGAGCTGCTGAGCCGAGGTCCCGGCGGTGCCCGACTTCAACAATTCACCTACGTTTTGTGTTAAAAGCGCAGCGTTTTAGGTCTCATTTTACAAGCGTCGTCTGAGGGACAAGGTGGCGAGATAGATGCTCCGCCGGCAGCCGACGCGTGTGGAGGAGCGAGCGGACGTGGCGGCCGAGTACGAGGCGTATCTGCAGGAGAAGGAGCGCAAGGGCAAGACCCAAATCGGCGGCAGCAGCAGCAGCAAGACCAGTCCGCAGCAGCCAGCGACGACCTTCGAGTCCATGGCCGCAAGGCAGGAGGCGCGGCGACAGGACGTCCGCGCTCGCATCGGCCTGGACGTCCACAGCTCCAATTAGCGGCCAAGACATTTGATCTACTGCTGGCAGAGGAGGAGGGGGAGCGACAGGACCATCACGAAGCTGTAGAGGAGACGGCGGCCGAGTCCTTTTCGGTGGCTCAGACACCCGCGGCAGGATACACGGGGCGTGGCCTATCCACCAGTCACCTCTCACGCCTCTGGCAGCCCTCGAAGCCGGCCACGGCGTTGAGTAGGTCGCTTCGAGCGGCTTGGCGTTGTCCTCCTGTGACGAGCTGTCAACTGGAGCCCGTAGCTAACGTCGTGAAGTGTCCTCTCTTGAATGCATTGCAGATGTTGGAACCCCCAGCTGCTGTTGCTGTCCTGCATTGCACTGCTGTGCGGTGCGTTGACTGTTGGTGAGGACACGAGGTGTCTTCTCGTGTCGTCTGTATCACTTGCACCAGCGATGTGGGCCTTACCGCTTCGGTCGTCCCCTCGCGACGAGCTCCCCTCCTCTTCGTCATCAGAAACCTCAACTATTCCTCTTCAAAGGTCCCTATCTATCCCTTTCCACCAGGGCCGCCACTTCAGTTACCCCCCGCGTGTCATCCCCTCTTCAACGATAACCGCCGCCGCAGTCGGTCAGTCGCACTCTCTCCTCGTCACCTCCTGCCGGCCATGGCGTGGGAGGGTTCGTCGCCGCTGCTGCCGACGGCGCACCGCCGCACGCGCAACGCCAGCACCGGCAGCTTCCCGGAGACGCACGCGGAGGCGGCGCCCGAGTCGCCGCGCTCGCGCTTCAAGGAGCGCGAGCGGGCCGCGCGTCTGCGCGCCGCCTCCAGCTCTTCCGCCCGCCAGCGCGCGCTGCGGCGGCTGCCGGCGCTGCTGGCGCTGCTGGCCTTGGGCTTCGCGCTGGGCTACTACGCGCAGCTGCTGCTGTTCTTCTGCCACGTGCGGCTGGGGCTGACGGCCGAGGTGCTGCCCACGAGCGAGGTGGGGCTCGTGGAGAAGCTCACGGCCTCGCTCATCGAGCACACGCAGCGCGTCGTGTTCGTGTGCAAGAAGACCAACTGGGACTTCGTGGGCTTCATCGCCAGCCCGCACACCATCCTGTTCGCCCACGACGACGTGGCCGTGCCCGCCGCGCTCGAGGACTCGCTGCGCGTGGTGCGCCACGCGGGCGTGGACAGCTACATGAACCTGCACAACAAGACGGTGACCATCATGAGCCACGTGCACGCCGCGGACCCGCGCAACCACCTGCTCAAGCAGGACGACGAGGCCGTCATCTACTGGCCGCACTACTACCAGTGCCTCAAGAAGTGCACGGACCTGGACTCGTGCTACGCCGGCGACATGCACGTCAACATCGGCGACGCCACCAACATCAACTCGTACGTGTTCGCCACGGGCGGATCCTACTTCGTGGGCAGCGCGCTGCTCAAGTGCATGCTGGAGAAACCCATCTTCGTCGAGCTGGACGGCCTCGACTACGGAGAGGACAAGACCGTGGGCAAGATGATCCACTACAACCGCTGCAAGGTGCAGTACGTCAGCTGCAAGTGGTTCAACAACGAGGAGGTCTACTCGCCCAACGCGCACGTCAAGATGAAGAAGGGCGCGTCCACCGAGATCAGGGAAGACACCGTCTTATTAGGCAGGGACGAGCAGCAGCAGCCCCCTCCGGAGAGGGAGCTCGGCGGCGGCAGGATGCGCCGCCTCCAGGAGAACGAAGAGCAGGCACAACAGGACGGCGTATGAGAACATTTGCACGCACTTATGGGTAAGCTCTTCGCAGGCTGGAAATATAGCATTTTAGACGCACATGTGGGCTGTGGAGGAGTTGGCGGGGCACTGCAGGATTGAGTCTCGCCGATGTGGATGGAGAAAAGGTCATGTTGGCGACATCGACGCAGCTCCCGGGCGATTGATTGCGAGAATCGGTCGGTGTGTTGACAGGCTGCGGCGACTAAAACATCAACGGTGAGCGGCTTCAAGTGACGGAGGAGAACACTGAACCGGGTGAGGCTAGGTGCGTTATTTTGTCACGGCTTTGGGCAACTAGGTGGAGGAAGGTAAGATAGTTGAGGTAGTTGGCGTGCACCCGAAAGCCTGAAAATAATTTTCGAGGCACTTTGTACGTCAATAGCACGGCTTGTTGTTGTATCTTGACATGCCGAGGCAGCATGGATGCGATGCAGGCGGCTAAAATTGGGGCGCTTTCGAGGCGTTGGTGCTGCGGACGACTGACGGGTTATTTTGATAGGACTGCGCTGCTGGGAACCTGGACGGTGGCCCTGGCGCGCCCAGTGAAGAAAAGCGCGTAGCTGACGCAGCATCTCGCGACGTATACAAGCTCTGGTCGAGCAACTCGGAGACAATGGGCTGCGGGGCCTCTTTCATGCAGCGCCCGGATGGGGAATCCAAGATTGTGCCGTCCCCAGGAAGTGGCGGCGCTGCTGCTGCCAATAAGGCTGTGCGCTCTCCGCTGACGAAGGAGCAGATCAACTCCCGCATCGTTTGCTCACCCAAAACCATGAAGACCAAGGTGACGCCCAAGCTCAACACGCAGTACGCCTTCGTCTCGCAGCGAGGGTACTACCCCGATGGTACGTTTTCCGAGGTACTTGTCGCGCGTGACGATTGATCCTAACCATTTTCGTGTTTGTTAGCCCTCGACAAGCCAAACCAGGATAGTTGCACTATCCTACCGGCGTTCATGGGCGATGCCGCGAAAATGTACTTCGGTGTCTTTGACGGTCACGGCACGACGGGAGATTTGTGTGCGTCGTTTGTACGAAAGGAGTGTCCCGAGCGACTGGTTCGCATTTTGGACCGCAAGAACTGCTCGTTCCTGGAGGCCTACTCGAAGTCGTTCGAAGAGACCAACGCTCGCCTGCATGCGTCACGTATCGACGACAGTTTGAGTGGCACTACGGCTATCTGCATGTTCCTCGACGGCGAAACCATCCATGTCGCGAACGTTGGCGATTCCCGAGCTGTTATCGCCACCATGAGCGATGGAAAACTCGTCGCGCAGCCGCTCTCAGTCGATCAAACACCCTATCGTTCGGTATGTACGAAATGGTTGTGTTCAGTGTATCGAAGAACTGACGAATTCATTCTGTTACTCATTCAAATAGGATGAGCGCGAGCGTGTAAAGCGATCTGGAGCGCGAGTTCTTACTATGGATCAGCTGGAAGGCATCGCCCCTGTTCATGATGTGAGTTTCCGTATATTATATCTGTAGTGAAGTTCGAGCTATGGACTTATCCGTATTTGTACGTGTCGATAGAACTGGGCAGCGAATCTGAACGATCAGGTGGACGAAGACGGCGATCCTCCACGTATTTGGTCGCCTTACGGAGCTTTCCCCGGTACAGCCTTCACCCGCAGTCTTGGTGACGAAATTGCAGAGACTTTAGGTGTTATAGGTGTGCCTGAAATCACCTCGCTGCAGCTCACGGAAGACGACAAATTCGTGGTGATCGCAAGCGATGGAGTCTTTGAGTTCCTTACCAGTCAAGCAGTCGTTGACATGGTGGCGCAGTATGAAGACCCGCTTGAAGCCTGCCACAAGGTGGTCGCGGAATCCTATCGCCTCTGGCTTACGTACGAATTGCGTACCGATGACATCACCATCATCTGCGTGTACTTCCATTTCAGCGAGGGTGGCGCTACTGCAAATGGTGCCTCCATTGGGGGTTCGCCCCGGTCCAACTCGGTGGCCAGGCGCTTGCCACGCCAGACGAGCGAGAAGGACCTCGCGCAGCAGCTTCGTCCTGTGCGTCGCGGTATGTCCAAGGAAAAGCGTCGTGCCCAGATGCGCAAGGATATGGCGCAGCTTGTCAAGGAGGAAGACTTGGCTTATCGTGTCAGCGACCACGCTATCCCAAAGACGTCGACGGAGCTGCGGCTGCTTGAAGCGCTCACTAAGAACAATTGGCTGTTCAGGCACCTCACGCAGGCCCAAAAGGACGACATTTTTGCAGTCATGGAGCGGATCACTGTCCGCGAAGGCGACATGGTAATTCGGCAGGGAGACCCTGGCGACAAATTCTACATCGTCGAGAGCGGTGACTACCAGGTGAGTGTACGCGGTGCCGACGGAGGACCCGAGAGCATTGTGCACACGTACACTCAACCTCCCATTACCCCGGGTAACGACACAGACTTGCAACCTGCGTCGTTCGGTGAGCTGGCGCTCATGCACAACAGTCCGCGGTCGTCCTCAGTGAAGGCGCTATCAGCAGGAGTGTTGTGGGCGATTGACTGCCGCGCATTCCGGCGAGTATTTATTAAGGCACCGACGTCGGTGCTAGTTCAAACACTGAAGAAGGTGGACGTGCTCAAGACGTTGACGAAAGCACAGCTCGAGCGCTTAGCCAACAACCTCACTGAGGTTGTATACCACGATGGTGACTACATCATCAACCAAGGAGACGTAGGAGACACGTTCTACGTGATCCAGGAAGGCGCAGTGATCTGTACGATCTGGGAGGACGATCCTGTAGCTGGACCTGGCAAGAAGCGGACTTCGCGCGAGGTGTTGCGGCTGAAGAAGAACCAGTACTTCGGCGAGCGTGCATTGCTGAACGACGCGCCGCGAGCCGCTAATGTTATCTCTGTTGGGCGCACGAAGCTGTTGCAAGTGGGTCGGCGCGAGTTCGAGGAGGTTTTGGGCTCTTTGCAGGACATGATCGAAGCTGATCGTCTCCAGCGTGAAGCACGGCACACCTTCGAGACTGCTGTCAAGAACCTCATCTACAGTCCAGCAGCACACGCATCACGGCGCAATTCCATAGCAATGGGGCCATTGCGACCTCAGGACATGCGGTTCCGACACGTACTCCAGCCCACCGACTTCGGGTTCCTGGCGCTGTACCAGGGCGTGAGCGACACAAAGCGGTTCTTCACTGTCAACGTGTTCTCATTGCAACAAGTGGCTGCTGATCGACGTGGTGATGAAGCAGCACGCTACGTAACAACTCACAAGACGATCCGACTGGACACGCCACTAGTGCCGGAGATGGTGGCGTCATGGCGAGACGACCGGGCCCTGTACTTGTCCTACGACACTGTCATGGTCACGGATCTGGCCGCCATGCTGGCCGACGAGCCGAACGGGAGGTTTACCAACGAGCTGACGGTCCGTGGGTTTGCAGCGCAAGCGCTGCTCATGCTCGAGTACATCCACCAGGCCGGCTACGCGTACCGAAACCTCAGCAGCGAGAACGTCATGGTGGACACGCGCGGATACCTGCAGCTGCACGACTTCCGCCACATGAAGCGTCTGCCGGACGAGACTCGGACGTACACGATCTGCGGTACGCCCGAGTACATGGCTCCGGAGATGGTCTCCGCTCGTGGCCACACGTGCAGCGCCGATATCTGGTCGCTCGGCATTCTCATCTACGAAATGCTGTGCGGCCGCACGCCGTTCGCGATCGGCAGCAACGAAGAAGACCCGACTGGGGCCAACACCGCCGACAAGAGCTTCGGCTTGGAGGCCAACCCGACGTCGCGCCTCACCAACGAGAAGGACGTGACGATGGCCGTGTACTCCAAGATCTCTCGGCACAACAAGGGCGCGCTCAAGTTCACGCGCGACGACCTGTCACCGGAAGCCTGCGACCTCGTTCAGCAGCTACTCGACCCGTTCCCGGACGACCGACTGGGCGGCCAGGGTCTCGTGGACATCGTCAAAGGCGGCTCCGTCATCCGCGCGCACCCGTGGTTCGACGGTGTCGACTGGGTCGTGCTGGCGTCCAAGACCCAGGACAGGGAGCACGCCGAAGCGTTGACCAAGCTCATGGAGGAGCAGCTGGCGGCGTCCACTGCGGCCGAAATGCCCATGCTGGAGCCTGTAGCGCGGGACAGCGGCGACCTCGATTGGCTCGAGAACTTCTGATGAGCAACAGTGCGTGCGTGTAGCTAGATGAATGATAGATCATGTCGAGTCGAGGAGCTCCTCGACTCGCAGCAGGGCAGATGAAGGGTCGGTATCCAAATGCAATCGGTACATTCCCCATTCGTGTGCGAAGGCGTTGCGTTGGTTGGTAGCGTGAATCCATGGCGAAGGAGGCGGAACCGGCCCCGGAGGGCACCCGGCCCATGATGATCTCGATGCGAGAGATGGAGACACTCGGGCTCAAAACCGGCAGCGGGTTGCGCGAGACCGTCGAGTTCAAGGTGTTCACGCGCCAAGAAGTGCTGGATCAGATCGCCCAGGTGGGCTTCATGTGCCCGTTCCACGAGTTCCGCGCCGACATCGCCAAGATGTCCGCGGGCGACGACATCCTCATCGTGGCCGACCCGAACGAGACGTACGGCGAGAATTGGCTGCTGTGCCTCACGCGCCGGGCATTCGAGTCGCAGATGGAGCTCATCAAGCGTCGGGAACAAGAGCGGCTGGACGCCCTGGCGGCGCAGGAGAAGGAGACCAACGCGGCAGCGGACGCCAACGACATGTCCAAGATCGTGTACGAGGACAAACCCGTGCTTTCGAGGCCCTGGACGTCGGCGACGGCGCGGGAGACCCACGACGATGTTGAAGCGCTGAGCATCAAACCTTCTCGTCCTTTGGTACGTAAGAACGGCATTTTTGTGATTCATCTCGAGTACTAACGAGTGTGCGCTTGTTGCTGCTGTAGATCACGATGTCGGTGACCAAGATGTCGGATGAACTCAACGCAGACTACAAGTTCAGCGATCGCGATGCGGATCAATGTACGCCATCGCTGCATTTCGTGTGTCACGGTTTGTAGTGCTTACTGTGAGGCATTGCACATTGTAGGTTTCGTCGAGTGGAGGCAGCACAAGGACCCGAACTACGAGTTGACAAGACTGGAGCAGGACGTGGGGCTGCAAGGAACGCCGGCACTGGTGGACGGGACCACGCAGACAAGTTGGTTCCGCTCTGTGAACAGCGCGCTTCAGTACGAACCGATTGTGATGGAGCCGGCCCAGCGTCGAGCCGAAATGGACAGTGACAAAATTCAGGCATTCCTGGAGCGCGTGTTGCCTCGTGTGGAGCGCGCATTGCAGCAAAACGAGACGCTGGATGTGTTCTTGGATCCGTTTGCTCATCTGCTGGAGGAGGAGGACGCGTCACTGGGCAACAAGAACAATGAGAACGCCATGCGTGAGCTGCGCAGCTTCACGGATCTTGTGTACAGCAAGAACAAGACGCTGTCTGCTATCGACTGGCATCCAAGACGTCATGGAGTCGTCGCAGTTGCTGCTGCAGCCAACGCATCGTTTGCTCGGCGCCTCGACCTGCTCGATACTGTGGACAGCTCCTTCATCCTCATCTGGAACTTTGTGGATCTCATCCACCCTCAGATCATGCTCGAGTCGCCGCAAGACGTACTCACAATGCGATTCAACCCCGCAACGCCGCACCTTGTAGCTGCAGGGCTCTACAACGGCCAGGTGATTGTCTGGGACTTTTCCAAGGTGGAGCACCTGCTTTCCAAGATGAAAACGACCAAAACATCTTCTGGATCGGGTGGAGCTGGCAGCGGAGCAGCAGGGGGCTCGAGTGCCACCTCTTCAAAAGGTGGCGACGATAGTCACAAGCAAGTGCCTCCAGTGAAACCTATCTACGTGTCGTACATTGATGTAAGTCACCGCAGACCTGTAGCAGATCTGCAGTGGCTGCCGGCAGGTGTCGAAGTCAATAGCCGAGGTCACGTTGTTGCCTCCACAGGCGCCGATGCGGGAGCTGTCAACCAATTTGTCACAATTGCTGCCGACGGGCAGGTTTCGTTCTGGGACCTCCGCTTCAAAGACCCAAAGTATCGAGGAATGACTCGCGCGAAGGTTGACAAGGCTGGTGGTGCAGCAAACTCAACCAAGGACGGTACCGCCGCGCCTGACGTGCACTTCGTTCCGATCTACTCGATCTCGTTAACCAAACTTGATAGTCCTGGCGAGCTAACTCTGCAAACACTATGGCTCGAGAAGACTCGTGATGAATCTGGAGGTGGCGAAGGCGGAAGTGGTGGTGTGCCAGCCCTCACTAGCCATTTCTACTGCGGCACCGAAGAAGGTGAGTTCGTCTACGCCGACTGGCGTCCCCATGCACCAGCGAAAGGTGCTGGCAACAAGGGCGAGGACGGTGGCAGGGGCGGTGAAGAAGGCGTCGAGTACGTCCAGTGGCTATGTCGAGACCATTCTCGCCCAATACTGGGGCTGTGCGCGTCTCCGTTCTTCTCCAGTATCTTCTTGACAGCAAGCGAGTCTCATTTTCACCTCTGGAACGTTGCACAGCAGCACGAGGGTGGAGCTGCAGCCGACGCCATTAATCCAGCTGCTGCGTCGAAGGGTCCGATCTTCGTGTCTCCGTTGACCGCATCGACGATCACGTGCGTAGCGTTCTCACCCACGCGGCCAGGCGTGATTTTCTTGGGCAAAGCTGACGGCATGCTGGAGGTTTGGGACTTCTTGGACCAGTCTCACCGCTCAAGCTTGTCTATTGGAGTCACAGCCTGCGCGCTGACATCCATCGAGTTCCGTTCACCTGTCGTAACTATCAACGCTAGTGGCAACGCTGCAAATGCTTCAGCAGCTTCAGGTGCAGGCGGTGGAGCAGCAGCAGGTCGAGCGAAGCCTGCGGATGGGGCCGTCGGTGCTCGAGGCCGCAACAATCCTGGCCCAGGCGCGCCAGCGGGGGCCAATACTGCCGGCTCAACCCACGTCAAGCAGCAGCTCGTCGCTGTCGGTGACCAGATTGGCAACTTACACATTCTGGAGGTGCCTCGGACTCTCTCACGCCCCATGAGTGGCGAACGCGCCGCGATGGAGGCATACTTCAAGCGCGAAAGTGAACGCATGAAAGCAGCTCGTGCTGCATCGAAATCAGGCGGTCCAGGCAACGATGGTGGCGCTCCGAGCTTGCGGCAGAACCGTGGTGAAGAGGGAGGCGCTCCAGGAACGGCCGCCGCGAATAACATCGCTGCGTTGACGACGAAGGAGGTCGATGCAACGCGTTCTGGGCCTGTCGGACCTGACGATGAGGTCTTCAAGCAAATGGAGAGCGATTTCTGTCGGGACATGGGCATCGAAACTGCGCGTAGTGCATGAAAAGACTATAACGATAGCTTGCTCACCTTTGCTCAGGACGCTTAGTTTCCAACAAATCTATGCTTGTTTCGTTTCACAGCAACTTTCGAGCACGTTTAATCCCGGTCTCCCGCTGGTTCTTGCAACGCATCCACGATGGCTTGCTCCACGGGGCTGTAGTTCCCGTCAGCTCTGTCCAAGTTCATCTTGTGATGCAGCCGCACGTTCGGGTTGCACATGATGCGCACCGACTCGACCCCCTTCCGTCCTAAGTTCTTGCTGCGCGCGTGCAGTAGGAACGGGTGCACCAGCATCACGTCGCCCGCCTTGCCGTTCACTTCCACCACCTCCCGACGTCGGAACTGCCTGGCCTGGTAGCTCACGGCGCCGCCCTTCATCCCGCGCGGCTCGTTCCTCTCCAGCAGCCGCGCGACCCACTTGTGCGAGCCCACGGACAGCGCCGTGCCGCCCTCGCCCGGTCCGATGTCCGAGAAGAGGAAGATCAGCAGCAGCCCCGACTCCGAGCTGTCCACGTGGTGCTGGTACGCCGCGCCGTCCACGTGCCACTTGCCCGCCGCACCCCAGGGCGGCTCCGCCTGCTCCGGGAACGTGATCATCCACCACCCGAGCCCGAAGTCCTCCCACCGACCGGCGCCGCAGAGCTGGTCCATCGCCCGCTGCAGTCGCGGGGTCACCACTTGGGCCCACGCGGGGTCGTCCTCCTCCGTGAAGAGTTCTACCCCGTTCAAGAGAGTCACAGCCACCGTGCGTTTAGTTGTGTGTTGCGTAGATTGACTAGAGATAAGGCAGAGTCACGGCATCGGTTGACCTGGAATGCCGACGCGCTCGACCCACGTGCTCGCGTCCGTCGTGACCCCGTCCTGACCCAACCGTGACCAGATCAACTGTCGACACTTCTCGGCGGTGGATCGCGAGAACGCGCCGGGCAGCAACACGAACCCATCGCGGATGAAGGAGGCGATGGATTCGTCATCTAGTGGAGGAGATGGCGCCTCGGGGGCGATGGCGGCGCGCTGCTTCTTGTCGCGGGGCTCGCCGGCGGACTCGACGTGCCTGCCGCCGTCCAGCAGCTCATTTGGACGCTTCATTTCTAACCGATCCACCTGCAGCTCAATTGGACGCTTCGTTTCTAACCGGTTAGAAATGCGGGTCCAATTGAACGCACAACTAGAGTTAGATATTTCACTTCAACGTCGTTGACAAATCAGAGCTTAGAGAACGCCATGGTTGAACGTGGTCCATTTTACACATGCATTTGCATTGTTGCTCTATGACCCGCTCGCTAGGAGGTTGAGCGGGTTGCTACTGTCTGTTTGTGCTCGAGTTACGCCTCGACGTCGATCACCTTGCGCTTCTTCTTGTTGCGGCCGTTGGTGGCGGGCGTGGCGGCAATCTCCTGCACGAAGCCAGTCCGCTCCTCGTCGAGCGTGCGCTTTAAATACTTGAGGCCAGCAAGGTTGAAGCCGATGCGGCTCTTGTTCTCCACGAGCTGCGAGCGCAGGCGCTGCCACAAGAGCTCCAGCTCGTTGAACAGGCCCACGCGCGCGCAGATGGCCGAGTTGTGCAGCTTGAGCAGGAAGAGCAGCACGCGGCAGCAGAACTCCACCTCCAGGTGGCCCGAGATCAGCTGCAATAGCAACCGGATCAGCCGCTCGACGTAGTCGAACGGGAGTACAATCAGAGCCTCCTCCATATCGTGCGGCCGGATGCGCCGCAGCGTGTGCAGCACGTACTTGAGCGGAGAGTATCCTAGTAGCAGCATGTTCGGCGGACGCGTTGCCTTCTCCGGCTTGCTGGGTGCCTCCTCTTCCTCCTCCTCCACTTCGTTGCCAGGTAAAGCGTTGGCTTGGGCCTCTTCAGCAGCCTTCTTCTTCTCCTGTTTGCGCTTCTTAGAGGCAGCCGCGGCCTCCTTTGCCTTCTTTTTCTGCACACGTTCAAAGTCCGCGATGGCCAGCAGCTCGCTCTCTGCCAGGTCGATTGCCTCCATCAGACTTTCACCAGCACGCACCGACTCAATGGTACGCTTCGAAGCCGACGCCGAGTTCTCGTTAACTTCCTCGTCATCTTCGCCCTTCTCCTTGCCCAGGGTAGGTCCCTTATCGTTGCTGTTGTTGGTCAGTTCGTCCTCAAAAAGCTGCTCCATCTCCTTTTCCTTTTCTTCCTCAATGAATACCTGGTCCTCTGTGCGGATATACTTGCAGAGCGAACGGTCCTGAGAGCAACTCACCACGAAGCTACCGTCACCGCTGACCGCTAGGCCCCACACCTCGCCGAAGTGCTGGCGGTCGATCTTCAGAATACGCTCAAAGTGGTCGCCATCCCAGTAGCAGATCGACTTGTCCTTCGACGCAGTAAAGAAGTAGTGCGTCTTGCGCACGAATCGTACGCACATGATGCTGTCTTGGTGCGCGAAGATCGACTTGTGGCAATCACCGAAGTCCAGTCCCCACAGCTTCACATTCTTGTCAGCAGACGCCGTCACCAGCATTGAATCATCCGACGAAATATCCATGGACATAACTGGCAGCTTGTGGCCGTACAAACTCACGAAGAACTTCAGCGAGTCGTCGTGGAACACCTTGACTGTGCAGTCCAGCAGAGCGACCGCAACCACTAGCTTTTTGGGGTCCTTAGTGTTGCTAAAGCGGACGCTCAGTACGTCATCCGACATCTTCAGCATACGAGCGTGCGAAAGACCGAGACGCAGCGCACTGTTCGGCTCGGCGTCGTCGGGGCGGTACATCTCGAAGTCCCAGAAGTTGACATGCTGGTCGGCACCACCCGTAACAATACCACGGCCGTCCGGACGCACATCAATCGACCACACAGCGCTGCCGTTATGCGCCTCCTCATCCTTCCAGATGCATTCACCCGAGTTCAGGTCGAAAAGCAGCAGCTGGCCAAGCTTCGTACCCACTACAACGTGCATGTTACCAGGAGCAAACACCGCCGACAGCGCCAACGACAAACCGTCGCTCAGCGTGCGGATACACTGCAGCGATCGAGCGTTCCAAATCTTCACGGAAGCACCAGACAGCGACAGGATGAGCTGGTCGTCCGAGCTGATGGCAACCTGGCGCACATCCGAGCGGTGGCCGCTGAGCGTGAGCGCGTGCGACTTTCCGTATCTGTCCTCAAGCGTGGCCGCGCTGGGCGACAGCGTGTACGTCTCGATGCTGTTGTTCTGGAGTCCGAGCATCAGCGAGGTGGTGCCATCCTTGGCAACGTCCGGAGAGAACGCGAACGACTTGACGCGGTGCGACGAGCGCACCACGCACAGCAGCTCCAGCTCGTCCGTGGCCGAGTTGTCAGCGGCGTCTTCTTCGTCCACATCCTGCACCTTGGGGATCACGAGCATCTTGCCCTTGCCGGCCTCGTCCAGCTGCTGCTGCTTCTTCTTGGCCTTCTCGCGCTGCCGCTTCTCGCGACGCTGGCGTTTCTTCCTGATCTCGTCCGCGGACCTCACGCGGTAGACCTCGACTGTCTTGCCAGCGCTCTGCACGCCCACCAGGTCTCCCTTGGGGCTGTAGGCCACGCGCGCGGCGCGGTCATTGCTCTGTCTGTAGATGGAGCCCAGCAGCTTGACGGCCTCGCCCTCCTGCCCTTCTTCCTGCTGCACGCTCCACACGCGCAGCTGGTTGTCCGACGCGCCCGTGAGCAGCCTGTCTCCGGACGGGCTCACCGCCAGCGACCACACCTCGTTGCGGTGGCCCACGCACGTCTGCACGCAGTGCTGCGTCTCCAGGTCCCACACCTTGACCAGCGTGTCCTTGGAGCTCGAGGCCAGCGAGCCCGGCGCCAGGAAGGCCAGCGCCGTGACCGCGTCCTTGTGGCCCTTGAGGCGGAAGCGGCCCGTCTGGCTCACCAGGTCCCACACGATCACGTCCGTGTCGCGCGAGCCCGAGGCCAGCTCGGCGCCGTCCGCGCGGAAGGCCAGCGCCTCCACGGCGCCCTTGTGGCCGTCCAGCGTCACCAGCAGCGCGCCCGTGGCCAGCTTGAACACGCGCACGGCGCCCGTGGAGTAGCCGCAGGCCACGTCGCCGCCGTCGGGGCTCAGCGCCAGCGCCGTGACCTGGCCGCCGCCGCTCTCGGGGCTCAGCAGGTCGCGCACCTTGCTGCCCTGGCGCACGTTCCACACGGCCACGTCCTGCAGCGCCGGCGCGATGGCGAAGCGCCCGCTGGCGTCGTAGAGCACATTGCCCTCCAGGGACGCGATCACGCCGAAGGAGCACGCGCGCTCGTAGCGCAGGTACGACTTGACCATGGCGGCCGATTCCGATAATGGAGCTGCCGTTGGGTGGTGAGGAGCTCCGAACGCCGCCGATTGGCGGAAATGAGGATGTACCGGGGAAGGGGTACAGTGGTGTGACGCACACAAAGGCAAGTTGAAGTGGCGTGTAGTGCAACAGCTATTGTGGCGGTTAACGGGATGTTAAGATAACGTGGACTTCGACACGGCTCTACCGTCATTGCTTTGCTTGTAGCCAGCGAAGCGCGGTAAGCAAGGTATCCATGGACGATGAATGCAGTGTCGGACTAGGCAGAAACTTACAGTTACACAGCAGGTGGTGGGTTTACACCGGAGAGCCTGTACTTGCGTGAGTCAGGATGGACCCAACAGCTTGTCCGCGATGTTATCGAGGAACACGCGTGGGGGCGATGAATTGCCAACGATTCTCAAGACGTAAACGAACTTTAATTAAAACGTAGCCGGCATGAACAACGTGAAGGATTACAGGAAAGCTTGCAAGCATCAAATGAATGGATTGATAAATGACGAATCCTTATCTACTTAAGACGAGGTGTCCGTCTGAGCGGGGTCGGACGTCCGGGCAGCCTGCTTGCCCTTGATCTGCACTACCTTCGAGGCCGTCTCAGCCAGCTTCTTCATCGCCGAGTATTGAGACTGCGTCACCTCGCGCGTGCTGCTGTCAAAGCAGCACACCGATCCAAGCACCTGGTCGTTCTGGTCCTTCAGAGGGAACCCGACGTAGAACTTGATGTTCATCGCACTCACCGCCGGCAGGTTCTGGAACCGAATGTCGGCTTCGGGGTTGGGTACCAGCAGCGGCGTGTCGTTCATGACAGTGTGCTGGCAGAAGGACTGGTCGCGAGGCATGTGCAGCTGACGTAGGGGCTCTGCGTTCGATGCCAGCACGTGCTGCTCGTCCTCATTGATCAACGTCACGCAACCCGTGGCGCACTTCATTTCGCGCGCCAGAAGCTCACAGATCAGGTCCAGCTCCTCCGTGTCCTCGATCTTCGAGAAGCCGCCCTTGTCAATCGCATTGATACGCTCTTGCTCGTCCTTCGGCATTGGGTGCTTGCTCAGTGATTCTGTGTCAGCAGCTATGTTGAGCGGATAGTTACGGCCATTAGCGTTCGCAACCAGGCACTGCTCAAGCGGCACAGTCTCGACGCGCAGCATTCCTTTGTCCAGCGCGTCGGTGTACTTCTTGGCATCATCGTCCGTAAGGCGGATGGATGAGGTCACCGAGGAGCATTCAGAGCGGATCTCGGCATCCTCCTTCTCCTGATTCATCAAGTGCCGGATGACGGACATGACAGACTTGCGCTTGCTTCCCGACGAGTTCTGCAGCGCATCGTGCAGGAAGTTGGTCAGGGCCTTTCCAGGAGGCTCCTGCACGGGGAGGCCAGCCAAGCTCGAGTCGGGAACAATCTCGAGACGTCCGCGGTTAACTTGGTTGACGTTCGAGTAGTCTCCGTTGGTCACGAACTCGACGCAGCGAGTGCAGGCACGAACCGAGGACACACGGCCGTCGCGGGTCTCCATCGAGTGGATGCTCCAGCACTGGTGGCAGATCATGTATCCGCAAATGTGACAGCGCTTCTTGCGGGTGAGGAAGCGCAGAGACTTCGCACAACATGTGCAGCGCGAGTTCTTCGCCTCGAAAGCAGAGCAGTCCGCGAGAGGCTGCGTGCCAAAGCGACGGCGGCGAACAACTTCGGGCAGCTGGCTAGCACCGACGGCGAGGCGCATCAAACGCTTTTGACGCTTCTTGGAGCGGGCGAGCTGGTTTCCGCGGCTTCCATCACCGCCGAAGCTGTAGCTCATGTTCAACTCCGTCTGAGTTTGGTCAAACTGGGGCTCGTCAGTGAGAGACGCCTGGGCGAAGAAAACAACGCGCACCGAGTTGCTGGACGGGATCTTCTCGATGAGGTAGCCCGCCGACAGGTCCGGCAACTCGTCAATGCGGTCGGCCTTCATCTTGCCAGCTAGCAGCTCCTTCTCGGGCACCGAGGTCAGGGTCACCGTGAAGGCGTCCGAGCTGCTCTTCTTCTCAAAGTACTCGAGGAAGCACCACTGCTCGTGGTTCTTGAACATGCGCGAGCGCTCGAACGCGCTGGTCTTGACCGTCAGCTTGGACTCGATGTCCGACTTGCAGGCCGAGACCGAGGACGCGTCCAATGACGGATCCGCCACGTGCACCACGGCACCGTGGATGTAGTCCTTGTAGAGACTGCGCATGACCATGTCGTGGTCGTTGTCGGAGGTGGTGCTGAGGATGAAGGCCAGCTCGTTGAGACTCGCCTTCATCTCGCCCGTCGTCATCACCTCCTGGGCTGACTCGAGTCCGTCTCCATGCGAGAACGCCGTGAACCCGTTTGCTACAGCCTTCACCTTCCAGTTGCTCAGCGAGGCTTGGCGGTTCGTGAGGCGGCGGAAGTCCACCTTGTCGGCCGCGTCGCGTGCGAGCTGCAGCAGGTCCGAGTTGCCCAGACGAACGCGCGACTGGTTTGACAGCGGGTCCTGGTCTGACTCAGACTCGACGACCGATTCGTCCTTGGCGGTGGTCCGACGGTCCCATGGGTCAGGCCATGAGCGCTCCGAGGTGAGGCGCTTGAGGCCGCTCTTGAATCCGGTCACGGTTGGGCGTGCCTTATCGGTGAATCCTCCGACCATGGTGAATCGGAAAGTGAGCCCATCGATCGATGAAAAGGCCCCAGAACAACGTGGCTCGGACCCAGCTTTGACGACGGAATGTGAGACTCTGCCCCGCTGGCAGCCGGGACAAGAAACCATTTGGGATCGGGAGTCCTGCCGGGGTTTGGCCTCAAGGACGATATGACGTGTTGACGGCCGGCCTGCCTTTGACAGCGGCCGGGTGTGTAACCTGCACGTAAAGCGCGTTGTCCAAGCGCGTGGCGTATCTCCTGGGTTTTGAGCAGGAATTCTTGGACCGCGGACTTTGATGCGAAGTCTCTGCACCCCAACGCACTAAGGCATGAGGCAGGGCGACGCCATTGACATCAGCCAGCGAAGAGCCATTCAAAGGCGGCTGGCGGTGTTACATGTGCATGTCGGTGGCTCTACTCGGGGGATCTTATCCCTCTGGGGGCGTAACGCTAAGTAAACCACAGTCGTCACGCCCCATTCGCGGGTAGATCCCCTATCGGATAGCGACCACGCCAATCTAGAAGTTGAAAGAACGGTGGCGAACTGCGGCGCCCAGACGCAACAAGCGCATATGGGCTGCCGGTCAGAATGCAGTTGAAGCTTACATCTTGTGGGGCGGACCATGCCGCATAGAAGACGCTGGCGACCATCGTGCTGTTCTTGTAGATTGCGGGCATTTGCAAGCGTAAAAGAGCTTTAGGAGTGAGAAACTTTGACTGGTGGATGCTCAAGCTGAAGCACGCGGATTTGACCACGATGCGCATGTCCGATCGACGGGGCGGGCACCTTCCCTGCTTTCCTTGCCCAAAACCTGTCTTGCGATCCACTAAGGTTACCCCTCGGTTCTAGGCCAGCGTTGGGGGGATCCAGCTAGCGATATGGCTGGAGACTAGACCACATGGTGAAGATAACGCTTTCCGTAGCAGCAAATGTGCATTGTATCCCCTGCCTCAAACATAAGTAGAGGATCTCTGAAACATTGAAAAAAAAATTGTATCCCCTGCTTCTGTACACTTCGTTACCGTAAGCATGCAAGGATGATTACTCAATGGCCCCGAAAACGGGAAGCCTTACCACACTAGACAGCTACAGTAGCCTAGCGATACCGATCGCCACGGATCCTAGAGCTAGGATCCGTGGCGATCGGCATTGGCGTTAGTGCAACTGCAAGCGTTCTTCGGACAGTCGAAGTGCATGCACTTAAAAGTAAGTAAGCGAGAACGATGCTGTGAGCAGCACTGCAACTTCGTGCGCATCAAGTTCGGGCTGCACATCCGAAGTTTAGGCTCAACAACGACACTACAGAGGCTTGACGCCGCAACCTTTGGTCTGGCTCACCGTCACAGCCCGTCCGTACTGAGCGGCTTCCCACTTTGCACATGCATCGGCTGCGGCAAGCAGGATTGGCTGCTGTTGCCCCAAGCTTTTTCTACGGCGTGCCGCCAACGTTGGACACCGATGCATAGGAAGAGCACGAAGTCAAGAGGGAAGTCAACAGCTCCCAGGATCGAGGCCGCTGCGGGTTGCGTCTGAAATCAACATCTCGGTGATGGAGCCCGTCCACACCGAAAGACCACCGCCATTACAGCCTACACGCGAACAAGTCGGCGTGGAGACCGCTACGGCATCCACCCCTACTAGTTCTGAGCGGACCTGCTCCTGACAGCACTAGATGTGCGGTGGCTAAAATTCTGAGCGAAAGAGGTTTGCGTGCGCAGCGCCACAATCTCATAGATGTACACTTTCTCAGCTTGACTGACAAGATGTCGTTGGGCCATCAAGGGCTGTATGGGCATCCAATGCGGGCCCACGGATAGAGGCAACCGAATATTGTCGCCTCATACTCTGCTGCTGCACTATCCGCATCACTTTGGTGGCACATGGTTCCTACTACCAGTAGGCTCCTTACGTCTTGTGCGGTAAGATTCGAGACTACGAACTTAATGCGCCTTACAACCCACATGGTAAAGTCCGAGACACCGCGCGCCCCATACAGCGCACATGCTCGCTTCTGTACGACTGATCTATCCTATTTCGTTGGCACGAAAAGAAGGCTTCTCGCATGGAGGCAACTCATCATCGTTTCCTCGTCTATCCATACCTAAACATGCGGGGACACGAATATAATAACATTGCCACCGTGCTCACCAAAGCACTAAATATTCGAGTCTCATCCACTGTTCCTGCATTTTCCTTGGAGAGAGCTGGAAGCTCCGTCAAAGTTTTGCTCACGCGAACTGCACCCAGGAGTATCCAGGAGTAATGACGAATTTGAGTGGGGAGACACGATCGCTCTAACCAGCGCGCAAGGGGACCAGCCGCAATAAGAAGAAGTGCAAGGTGGCCGATGCCGGAGCGTAAATGGAGCACACACAGACCACAACCGTTCTGCCATTAAGCCCTGTGATTGGTCCGCGACGTTGAAGCAAAATATTCCTGCGTTTCTAACCGGTTAGAAACGAAGCGTCCAAATGAGCTGCTGGACGGCGGCAGGCACGTCGACCCCACGACAAGAAGCAGCGCGCCGCCATCGCCCCCGAGGTTCCCTCTCCTTCACTAGACGACGAATCCATCGCCTCCTTCATCCGCGATGGGTTCGTGTTGCTGCCCGGCGCGTTCTCGCGATCCACCGCCGAGAAGTGTCGACAATTGATCTGGTCACGGTTGGGTCAGGACGGGGTCACGACGGACGCGAGCACGTGGGTCGAGCGCGTCGGCATTCCAGGTCAACCGATGCCGTGACTCTGCCTTATCTCTAGTCAGTCTACGCAACACACAACTAAACGCACGGTGGCTGTGACTCTCTTGAACGGGGTAGAACTCTTCACGGAGGAGGACGACCCCGCGTGGGCCCAAGTGGTGACCCCGCGACTGCAGCGGGCGATGGACCAGCTCTGCGGCGCCGGTCGGTGGGAGGACTTCGGGCTCGGGTGGTGGATGATCACGTTCCCGGAGCAGGCGGAGCCGCCCTGGGGTGCGGCGGGCAAGTGGCACGTGGACGGCGCGGCGTACCAGCACCACGTGGACAGCTCGGAGTCGGGGCTGCTGCTGATCTTCCTCTTCTCGGACATCGGACCGGGCGAGGGCGGCACGGCGCTGTCCGTGGGCTCGCACAAGTGGGTCGCGCGGCTGCTGGAGAGGAACGAGCCGCGCGGGATGAAGGGCGGCGCCGTGAGCTACCAGGCCAGGCAGTTCCGACGTCGGGAGGTGGTGGAAGTGAACGGCAAGGCGGGCGACGTGATGCTGGTGCACCCGTTCCTACTGCACGCGCGCAGCAAGAACTTAGGACGAAAGGGAGTTGAGTCGGTGCGCATCATGTGCAACCCGAACGTGCGACTGCATGACAAGATGAACTTGGACAGAGCTGACGGGAACTACAGCCCCGTGGAGCAAGCCATCGTGGATGCGTTGCAAGAACCAGCGTGAACGCGGGTAACGAGATTCGGATTTTACAACCTAATGATCATTATCCGACTAATTTGCAAACAATCGTGTTATCTTGCCGCGCTTGCGCAGACCCTGCGGCTTTACAAGTCGCTCGTACGCAGCGTTGGTCGACTTGCGCACGGCCCCTTCCTCCTCTTTCGACGCCCAGAACACCTCCGCATCAACCACCCGAGCAACAACAGCTCCGGATGAGGACTTGGACGAATGCTCGCTCGAACGCCGTTCATCCTGGGCGTGCAGCACCTCAACAGCCATACCGACGGCGTCCAGACCACGCGGGGGCTTCGCGTCTCGAGGAATCTCACCTGGATTACCACGGATCGAGAACACCGGCGGACAAAAGCCGTCGTATTCCAACGGCTTGTACGGCACGAACCCTTTGCTTTCGTCGCGGACCGGCTGCACCGCCAAATACGCTTCCAGTGACAGCTTCACGACGTGGTGCGAGTCGAAGACACGGGCGAGCTTCGTCGGGTCGACGTCGCACACCATGGCTTGCAACGGTAGGTTGGAGTAGAATGACCCCACCGCGACGTTGAGCGATCGGTTCGGGTCAAACGTGCGCGCCAGCGCCTGGGCCTTCTCTCGGATAGCTGGCTGGAGCAGTTGCTGGAAGCTCCCCACCAGCGACTCGACCGTGCATGTGACCGGATCGATCGGCGCGACCCCCACACCAACTCGTTGGCACAGACGCGCGGCGAAAAGCTGAGAAGGGTGCGATCCACAAACAGCGACGGGTTTACCAGCCGTGAGTCCTTCGGCCAGGATGTCGGGCTCACCCCAATGCACTGTGGCGGCTACGATTGGAAAAAGCTGCGTGTACGGCACTTCGGTGTCAATAACCAGGGCGGAGCTGGAGCGATGCGGTGCGAGGGCTGCAGCGTCACGCAGCTCTTGCGCTTGTACGATGACTCGCACGTTCAAACGCTGAGCGGCCTGGTCGATTTTACGCACCAGCTCCTCAGCGTCACTGACAGCCAAGTTCTGTGCAGACACACCGAAGTACATCACCGGCGGACCGGACTTTGCGAACTCGTTCAGCGCCGGGGGTATGCCTGGGTGGACGTGCTCGTCCTTCAACGTCACGTGCCCGGCGACGGTGATCTCTTCAGTCCAGTCCAGAGGCTTCGGAAGCAATGCAGGGTTGTACAGGTACACATGGGGGATTTCCCACTGGACCAACGCGTCCGGGCGATCTAAGCGGCTCGTGAGCCCGATAAATGATCGGAACTGGGTCAGGACGTCCGATACAATACCGTGATTCAGCGCTGCATCGACGACGCCATGCGAAAGCAAGTTGCTGTATCGAGGAGTCATTGCCGCTGCTGCGTTCGATCCAGCCAACGAACTCAGCACGTGCGGGAACTCGAACGTCGGCGACAGCGGGTCGAGGCTAACGCACTGCAGAGGGATACCGAGGCGCTGCGCCACGTGTACGTGGCCGAGCAGCATCGGGTGCCACAGCAGTGCGTCGGCACGGAAGTGCTCACCGGGTTTGTTGGGACCATTGCCATGCGGATCTGAGCCGTACGCAGCAGGCCACAACGAGTAGATGAGTTCTCGGAAGGTTTGGAGAGCCTCCAGACTTGAACAACCAGAGTCGTCGTCGTCGGTGGTGGCCTGGGCGTCGTGTAGCAACTGTGCGAAGGCTTGGATAGTATCAGGTGCACCAGCCAGTGGGTAGAAGTCGAGCCCAAGAGCGACGATCTTCGAGCGGAAGCACTCGTTGGCGGCCAGTCGAACACGGTTGCCGTGCTGTGCGAGTTCCAATCCGATCGCGGCGAACTGCTTGATGCCGTTGTCCCACGTGCCGAGGGCAGCCAAGCACACATTCATGGTTGGAATAGGAGGTTTGGCGCTCACGTTCGTCCGCAGTGTTTGCACTGTCTTACCGTATTGAAATGCTGCGAGCTCGCGCCACTGCGCGATGACATCTTTGTCTATGAAGTCAGCCTTCTCGTGCGGAATATCTACGGCCATATCGACTGGTCCTGATTGTCTCAAGCGTACCTCTTGAAGCGCTAAGTCGGGTTGCTTCAAGCAGTGCTTAGGTACAGTATCACTGCAGTTGAAGGTGAGGCCTGTGTTGAACTGGTATTGGGTTTCTGTACAGGAAGACTTGGGGGTGTTATCTGGGAACAAGGGATTGTCCGTGGCTGATAGAGTACGTCGACCATCGCGGAGGTCTAAGGCAGCTTTGTATCTCGATCGATACCTTCCAGCCGTGCTTTCGATGCTGTGAAGCATTTTCTTGCGATTCTTTTGGCTGGTAAAAATCACGGTGTCAACACCGTTGACTTCCATCGTTGGGCAGTGGCTGTTAGCCAAGCCTTTCTGCAAGCCTATTGCGGCCATGAAGCGCCGATCCAACATGCTCGAATGTTTTTGTTCTCCTTCCTCACGGTGCGCGTTGATATGCCCAGTGACGACACGGTCTGTGAAGTGCACAAGTCCAAGGGTTGGCCGAACAAGGAATCCGCCCACGCCTTTCAAGGTCCCCAAGGCTCCACCCGCTACTCCGTTTTTCGTGAATCCTTTAACAGGTTCTCGTACCAGACCAGTGTAGGCACCGGCGAACTCGTGAAAAAATGCTCCAGTACCAGCGGAAGCTCCACCCAAGGTCGAGTCTGGCCCACGCGCCGAGTAGTCCACGCAGTGGTAATTAACCATCTTCTTGCTGGCGCTCTCAGGTCGCTCGCCCACGATGAGCGCGCAGCGGTCACACAACTTCAGACGATCACGAACACTCCAGCGCGTGGCGATCCGCTCATGGTCCAGGTCGCAGAACATCTCCTGCGTCGGCAGGTGCCGGTAGAAGCTGCGTACTGCTTCACCGGCACCGTCTTCACGGCTCATGATATCACGAAGCTCTAGTGCTCGAGCTCGCAGTGTTGGGTCCATGAGCCCCACGAACGCCTCACGCAGCTTCTCGGTTGTCAGCTGTGCGATCGGACAGGGCTCAACACCCACGCCGGCCTTGACGACCGCATGGCCCCAGAACGGCTGATCACCGAAGAACGGCACGATGAAGGTGGGTTTGCCAGCAAGCAGACCTGCCGCGGTGGTGCCGGCACCGCCGTGGTGAACCACGGCACACACTCGCGGCATGAGCCAGTCGTGCGGACAGTTCCCAATGAAGAAGACGTTGTCGGGGATGTCGAGGTCGCCGGCCATGTCGCTCCAACTGGACTGGATGAGCACGCGCACACCCGCCTGCTGCGCTGCATGGATGATCATCTTGGTGGTGGCCATGGGGTCGGCGAGCACCATGGATCCGAAGCCGACGAAGATGGGTCCGCCGTCTCGGCCTAGGAACGCTTCGAGCTCTGGCGACGCCGCGTAGGAACTGCTCGGCCCACCGCTCAGAGTCACGGTTCCGATGACGTCGTAGAGGTGTCCCCAGTCGGCCGGCTTGGGCACGAGCTCGGGACTCCACATGAAGGCGTGCGGGATGTGGAGGTCCAGCAACAGGTCTCGGCCGCCGTCGCCGTTGCGGATCTTGCGCAGCTTGAGCACTTTGGTGCGGAACTCGTTGATGAGGCCCTCGGTGCCCTGCCACATGAGCAGATCGACCATCTTGTACGACAGGTAGTTGGTCTTCTTGAGCTCGTCCGTGTATGGCATGTTGGCGAGTGGGTGCGGGAAGGCCCTGGTGGGCACCCAGGGCTGTGGAAACATGATATGCAGCGGCACGCCAAGGCGCTCGGCGACGTGGATGTGGCCGTAGGAGACGGGGTTGGCGATGATGGCTTGGGCCTTGAACGGTTTGCCGGGCACGCCCGGGCCGCCTCCGTCGGGGTCGGCGGCCGAGACGGCCGGCCACGTGGAGTGGACGATCTCGTTGATCATCTCCTTGTTGCGCGGCACGTCCTTGGTGAGGGTCTCGATCTTGGTGGGGATGAGGTGTCCTCCCGTCTTGACCATGTAGGCGGCCAGCTCCTTGGGGTCGCCGCCGAGAGGGTAGAACTCGACGCCGTGGCCCACGACGAAGTCTCTGTACACGGCGTGAGTGGCGAGCCGTACGCGGTGTCCGTCACGTTGGAGTCGCTGAGCGATGGCGAGGAACGGCTGCACGTCTCCTCTGGTGCCTACGATGATGATGCAGATGCGCATGACTGGCGGTGCTGGTAGCGTTGGCGACAGCGGCCGGGCGGTGGTTTGGTTGTCTCGCTGTGTCTGCATTCGTGTGGTGGTCAGGTGATCGGATGTCGATGGCGTCCTCCGCTTCGAACTCGAGTTGGATGCGGCCGTCAGGCCCGCATGCGACTACTGCTGACGGGCGTTGGGATACATCAAACTCGGTACTATTGGTTTTCCGCATCGTTGCGGGCCGGATGCTCGGGCCGGGTAGAAATTGTATTTGATCTAATCGAAGCTAGAGGAGTCCATTTCTTACAGCTGGTAGTCATACACGCTTGCGAGACGCTGATCACTTTGCCACTTGGCAACGTCTGGTGACTAACCACCCAGTCCTCGAACAGCCGAACCGGCTTGTAGCTGACCGATGATCTGGCCGAGGAGGTAGTTCGTGACTCACGAATCGTAAGCACTTCGCGGCTCTGCTGCAACGTCTCATCGTCCAGGAACTCCCCTCATCGGATTCCGAGTCGGACGGAACCCACAAGTATGGTACTTCGCGTTTTTGCTGACTAGGTCTATTTTAATACCGATTAAAAAATCACAGGTTTTACAGCATATTGAAATATACTAGTACTACGCTACGTTCCGATATGCTTGAAACATCGAGCGGAGGAAACCGGGCTTCAACAGCTTGTGGGTCCATTTTTCCAGTACGCCTTGTTTGAGTTAATTGCTGTCTATCTGCATCCTGTTTTCACACTTATTAAAGTATTCCGGAGAATCTGCAACATTTGAGTCGAATTTATTTTAATTCAGTACATATCTGCCAATCAAATTTGACGTTGTGAATGTATACCGTGCACAGAACGTGCAGATACCGTGGTTAGGGTTCGGTAGTAGTCTCCAGGATAGTAGCGTTAGTAGGCATATTATCACTTCTATTACTACTATTAATAACAATAATAATATAGTACTGGGGTTCGAGCCATAAGTAGTGCTAATTGAATAGTAGCCCATACAAACATGGATAGTAGTGATAATAGCACGACTAATGTACCCATACTTCAACGGACGGAAGATTTTGGAAAGACGTGGTTCTCCGCCCCCCCCCCTCCCGCGCACTTCAGTCAGGAACCTCCATTCTTCGACTTCCAGCCTCATACGAACGTATCATGAAGTGCGCGAAGACCAATTGTCACTGGAGTGCCATATCGGAGACTGCTCCGTGCTGTGTATGTGTCCGTCAGGTGCGTCGATCCGACGACGATGGAGGGCTCGGTTGCTGACGATGAGCGTGAGGCGAAGGCTGGGAGCGACGCTTGGACGGAGGACTCGCGCTTCCCGCTGCCAGCACCCATGGAGCATATCATGAACTCTTATGGCGGAAATGATTACCGGCTCGGACATTTGCGTAAGGACAAACTGATGCGAACGCACAGTCTTCCAACGTCATTGCCATGCGATGCAACATCTCTCGCCAATGCGAGCGCCTCCCTGCTATCCATCGCAGCAAGTGGGATCCTCGTAGCACCCGAAGCCAAATCAAGTGCCCCTCAAGTATCTTAGATCCATTTTCGTGTATGTAGTGCGGCGGAACAAGAACGCCTGCGCCTCTCTGGACTATGCCTTGCTTAGTGCCAACTCTAAATCTTCAACCCTCCTAAACGCCTGCGCCTCTCTGGACTGTGCCTCGCTTAGTGTCAACTCTAGATCTCCAGCACTCCCACAATTTTATAATCAGGAAAGTGAACGAGGCGGAGCGCTGCGCAAAAAAAACAAATGGTTATCTATTTCCGAACGGAGGTAGTAGTAGTCATATTAGTACCGTCGATGTCCCACTACTAATAGATATAGCATTCTACTATTGCCCGAACTTGGATAGTAGTAGTAGTATGAATACTTTCCGAAATTCCCACTACTACCGAATGCTGACCGTGGTATTGCGTGAAGCAGTTGTACCTAAATTAGGCTGGGACACATGTACGCACCGCTCAACGACACCACGCGTAAACGCCAAGCAACTTTTGATGAGCACTCGCCCTCGATTCGTGTGCGCGCCGATCATTATCCATTCCACCACTCGGGCAATATTAACGCACATGCGACGAAGCAGCTTCAGCACCAACACCTCCGGCAACGAAATCGCCGTCGACAGTCATGGCGAGCCTGGCGAGGGCCACCAGCCTGTTGCAGTCGCAGCATGCGGGCCTGACGGCCGCATCCAACTCGAGTTCGCAGCGGAGGACGCCATCGACATCCGATCACCTGACCACCACACGAATGCAGACACAGCGAGACAACCAAACCACCGCCCGGCCGCTGTCGCCAACGCTACCAGCACTGCCATTCAGCGACCGCCAGTCATGCGCATCTGCATCATCATCGTAGGCACCAGAGGAGACGTGCAGCCGTTCCTCGCCATCGCTCAGCGACTCCAACGTGACGGACACCGCGTACGGCTCGCCACTCACGCCGTGTACAGAGACTTCGTCGTGGGCCACGGCGTCGAGTTCTACCCTCTCGGCGGCGACCCCAAGGAGCTGGCCGCCTACATGGTCAAGACGGGAGGACACCTCATCCCCACCAAGATCGAGACCCTCACCAAGGACGTGCCGCGCAACAAGGAGATGATCAACGAGATCGTCCACTCCACGTGGCCGGCCGTCTCGGCCGCCGACCCCGACGGAGGCGGCCCGGGCGTGCCCGGCAAACCGTTCAAGGCCCAAGCCATCATCGCCAACCCCGTCTCCTACGGCCACATCCACGTCGCCGAGCGCCTTGGCGTGCCGCTGCATATCATGTTTCCACAGCCCTGGGTGCCCACCAGGGCCTTCCCGCACCCACTCGCCAACATGCCATACACGGACGAGCTCAAGAAGACCAACTACCTGTCGTACAAGATGGTCGATCTGCTCATGTGGCAGGGCACCGAGGGCCTCATCAACGAGTTCCGCACCAAAGTGCTCAAGCTGCGCAAGATCCGCAACGGCGACGGCGGCCGAGACCTGTTGCTGGACCTCCACATCCCGCACGCCTTCATGTGGAGTCCCGAGCTCGTGCCCAAGCCGGCCGACTGGGGACACCTCTACGACGTCATCGGAACCGTGACTCTGAGCGGTGGGCCGAGCAGTTCCTACGCGGCGTCGCCAGAGCTCGAAGCGTTCCTAGGCCGAGACGGCGGACCCATCTTCGTCGGCTTCGGATCCATGGTGCTCGCCGACCCCATGGCCACCACCAAGATGATCATCCATGCAGCGCAGCAGGCGGGTGTGCGCGTGCTCATCCAGTCCAGTTGGAGCGACATGGCTGGCGACCTCGACATCCCCGACAACGTCTTCTTCATTGGGAACTGTCCGCACGACTGGCTCATGCCGCGAGTGTGTGCCGTGGTTCACCACGGCGGTGCCGGCACCACCGCGGCAGGTCTGCTTGCTGGCAAACCCACCTTCATCGTGCCGTTCTTCGGTGATCAGCCGTTCTGGGGCCATGCGGTCGTCAAGGCCGGCGTGGGTGTTGAGCCCTGTCCGATCGCACAGCTGACAACCGAGAAGCTGCGTGAGGCGTTCGTGGGGCTCATGGACCCAACACTGCGAGCTCGAGCACTAGAGCTTCGTGATATCATGAGCCGTGAAGACGGTGCCGGTGAAGCAGTACGCAGCTTCTACCGGCACCTGCCGACGCAGGAGATGTTCTGCGACCTGGACCATGAGCGGATCGCCACGCGCTGGAGTGTTCGTGATCGTCTGAAGTTGTGTGACCGCTGCGCGCTCATCGTGGGCGAGCGACCTGAGAGCGCCAGCAAGAAGATGGTTAATTACCACTGCGTGGACTACTCGGCGCGTGGGCCAGACTCGACCTTGGGTGGAGCTTCCGCTGGTACTGGAGCATTTTTTCACGAGTTCGCCGGTGCCTACACTGGTCTGGTACGAGAACCTGTTAAAGGATTCACGAAAAACGGAGTAGCGGGTGGAGCCTTGGGGACCTTGAAAGGCGTGGGCGGATTCCTTGTTCGGCCAACCCTTGGACTTGTGCACTTCACAGACCGTGTCGTCACTGGGCATATCAACGCGCACCGTGAGGAAGGAGAACAAAAACATTCGAGCATGTTGGATCGGCGCTTCATGGCCGCAATAGGCTTGCAGAAAGGCTTGGCTAACAGCCACTGCCCAACGATGGAAGTCAACGGTGTTGACACCGTGATTTTTACCAGCCAAAAGAATCGCAAGAAAATGCTTCACAGCATCGAAAGCACGGCTGGAAGGTATCGATCGAGATACAAAGCTGCCTTAGACCTCCGCGATGGTCGACGTACTCTATCAGCCACGGACAATCCCTTGTTCCCAGATAACACCCCCAAGTCTTCCTGTACAGAAACCCAATACCAGTTCAACACAGGCCTCACCTTCAACTGCAGTGATACTGTACCTAAGCACTGCTTGAAGCAACCCGACTTAGCGCTTCAAGAGGTACGCTTGAGACAATCAGGACCAGTCGATATGGCCGTAGATATTCCGCACGAGAAGGCTGACTTCATAGACAAAGATGTCATCGCGCAGTGGCGCGAGCTCGCAGCATTTCAATACGGTAAGACAGTGCAAACACTGCGGACGAACGTGAGCGCCAAACCTCCTATTCCAACCATGAATGTGTGCTTGGCTGCCCTCGGCACGTGGGACAACGGCATCAAGCAGTTCGCCGCGATCGGATTGGAACTCGCACAGCACGGCAACCGTGTTCGACTGGCCGCCAACGAGTGCTTCCGCTCGAAGATCGTCGCTCTTGGGCTCGACTTCTACCCACTGGCTGGTGCACCTGATACTATCCAAGCCTTCGCACAGTTGCTACACGACGCCCAGGCCACCACCGACGACGACGACTCTGGTTGTTCAAGTCTGGAGGCTCTCCAAACCTTCCGAGAACTCATCTACTCGTTGTGGCCTGCTGCGTACGGCTCAGATCCGCATGGCAATGGTCCCAACAAACCCGGTGAGCACTTCCGTGCCGACGCACTGCTGTGGCACCCGATGCTGCTCGGCCACGTACACGTGGCGCAGCGCCTCGGTATCCCTCTGCAGTGCGTTAGCCTCGACCCGCTGTCGCTGACGTTCGAGTTCCCGCACGTGCTGAGTTCGTTGGCTGGATCGAACGCAGCAGCGGCAATGACTCCTCGATACAGCAACTTGCTTTCGCATGGCGTCGTCGATGCAGCGCTGAATCACGGTATTGTATCGGACGTCCTGACCCAGTTCCGATCATTTATCGGGCTCACGAGCCGCTTAGATCGCCCGGACGCGTTGGTCCAGTGGGAAATCCCCCATGTGTACCTGTACAACCCTGCATTGCTTCCGAAGCCTCTGGACTGGACTGAAGAGATCACCGTCGCCGGGCACGTGACGTTGAAGGACGAGCACGTCCACCCAGGCATACCCCCGGCGCTGAACGAGTTCGCAAAGTCCGGTCCGCCGGTGATGTACTTCGGTGTGTCTGCACAGAACTTGGCTGTCAGTGACGCTGAGGAGCTGGTGCGTAAAATCGACCAGGCCGCTCAGCGTTTGAACGTGCGAGTCATCGTACAAGCGCAAGAGCTGCGTGACGCTGCAGCCCTCGCACCGCATCGCTCCAGCTCCGCCCTGGTTATTGACACCGAAGTGCCGTACACGCAGCTTTTTCCAATCGTAGCCGCCACAGTGCATTGGGGTGAGCCCGACATCCTGGCCGAAGGACTCACGGCTGGTAAACCCGTCGCTGTTTGTGGATCGCACCCTTCTCAGCTTTTCGCCGCGCGTCTGTGCCAACGAGTTGGTGTGGGGGTCGCGCCGATCGATCCGGTCACATGCACGGTCGAGTCGCTGGTGGGGAGCTTCCAGCAACTGCTCCAGCCAGCTATCCGAGAGAAGGCCCAGGCGCTGGCGCGCACGTTTGACCCGAACCGATCGCTCAACGTCGCGGTGGGGTCATTCTACTCCAACCTACCGTTGCAAGCCATGGTGTGCGACGTCGACCCGACGAAGCTCGCCCGTGTCTTCGACTCGCACCACGTCGTGAAGCTGTCACTGGAAGCGTATTTGGCGGTGCAGCCGGTCCGCGACGAAAGCAAAGGGTTCGTGCCGTACAAGCCGTTGGAATACGACGGCTTTTGTCCGCCGGTGTTCTCGATCCGTGGTAATCCAGGTGAGATTCCTCGAGACGCGAAGCCCCCGCGTGGTCTGGACGCCGTCGGTATGGCTGTTGAGGTGCTGCACGCCCAGGATGAACGGCGTTCGAGCGAGCATTCGTCCAAGTCCTCGTCCGGAGCTGTTGTTGCTCGGGTGGTTGATGCGGAGGTGTTCTGGGCGTCGAAAGAGGAGGAAGGGGCCGTGCGCAAGTCGACCAACGCTGCGTACGAGCGACTTGTAAAGCCGCAGGGTCTGCGGAAGCGTGACAAGTTGGTGAACATGTTCACTGGGAAGCCGAAGTAAATGATGTAGAGATGTAAGTATCGGTGCAAACGAAAACAAACCTCTTCAACTTGGATTGCTCCTTACCTGTTCACGCGTGATCGGCACGTCAGCTCATCGACCACAAGACGATGTGGTGGCCTGTCACAAGACGGCCGATCGGCACGAAAGCGAGTTTTCACTTCTGTGCATGTCCTCACATGTGAGATATCACGGACGGACCAGACAACGTCAAGAAGGAGCGTCTTGAAAAACATGCAGCGGAATCGGGCCATGAGTCATTGCAACATTCCTTCGTGAGCGAACGGTGAGGGCGAATCGCTAGGTGTCGACGCCTTCGTGCAATTGGGCTCTTCCAACCATCTGTGCCGCCGGGAAGGTATCGCTGAAGGGAACTTCAACCTGGCTGCGTGGGCTCAGCCGCTGGTGTTGGCGTCGACAGCTCCTCGTTGCAAGCTAGAGTCCCGTGTGCGTGGGTGGCTCTGGTACATGTATCCTGTGCCATTTACCAATTCGCTCGGTGAACCCCATTCCGCCAACAAGACCACGCAATGCAGCCGCGACTGGTGCCGGCTCTGGCAGCTGCAGCGCTCATAGGAGCTGCCAGCTCGCGGGCCGATGCGACGGCAACCAGCTACGCGTTGGGGCCGTTCACCGTGGCTGTCGACACGGACGAGTCTTCCCTCAACATCGTCAACAGCGCGGGAGACCAAGTCTGGAAGTGTGCGTGAAACGCAGGATCAATCCATGATGCTTCGTGCTTTTCTGACCTTGAGTGCTGTGCTTTCAGCTGCATCGGACCGAGCCTTCATCTCCGCATCTTCGGGCCTCACGACCATCACGCAGGCGTCGGGCAACTTCCAGTTGAGCAGCAGCGACGTTAGGACACCCTGCCAGACCGCCACTATCTCCAGTACATCGTCAAGCTCCGATAGCGTGGAAGTCACTGGTTCCTTCGCCGATGCGTCGTGCTCAGGCTGGACGTGGACGCTCTCGTTCGCTCTGGATGCGTCCTACGCCGACAGCAGCGACGACTCGCAGCCTCTGGTGTTCAACGCGAGCGTGGCTGGAGACAACGTCGGCAACGTCTATTTGGCCTACGAATCCCCACAAGATGAAGCGTTCTTCGGACTTGGAGAGCAAACGGGTATCGGCAACCTCCGTGGCTGGAGAGTGCCAGTCTGGAGTCGAGAAGGAGGAGTTGGTCGTGGTGAAGAGCCTGTCACCACGTACCTCAACGCAAATGCATCGATCTCGGGCGCCTTCGCGGGTGGTTCGTTGCTAACGACGTACACGGCTGTGGGGTCTCTTACGACTTCACTTGGCCGCTGGTTCGTGCTTGATGGGACCAAGTACGCGCTCATCGATCTTGCCAGCAATGCCACGTCGGCGTTCGAGGATACGGCGGCCGGATATCTCGCGGGGAACATCACAGAAGGAGACCATGTGACCGGGTCGACGGCGACATTGGAGATCATGTACGAGAGCACGAGTGTAAGCGGCTGGATCGGCCGCGCTGCCAAGGGCAACCCGCTCCTTGAGGCGTCGAACGCACTGACGAAGGTTTCTGGCCGACAACCAAAGCTGCCGGACTGGGCACACGACGGCGCGATCCTGGGCATCCAGGGTGGCCAAGACTTCGTGGAGGAGGTCATTCAGAACGCCCTTGCTTCGAATATGCCGCTTGTAAGCGTGTGGCTACAGGACTGGTCGGGGACGCGACTGCAGACTGGCGCGTACGGCATCTCGCTGCATCGACTGTGGTGGAACTGGGAGCCTGACTCGACACTGTATCCGACCTGGGCGGAGTGGGTGCCCCACCTACAGTCCACGTACGGTGTGCGTACCATGAGCTACATCAACACCTTCCTGGCCAACGTGAGCACCAAGAGCACGGGATATAACACGAGCTTCTATTCCATCGCGGTCAGTGAAGGCCGATTCGTGGCCAATGCCACAGCGGGTGACGGCAGCGCTTGGACAATCACGAGCGGACCGGGCATCGACGCTGGACTACTGGATCTGTCTAACCAATCGACCATCGACTGGTTCAAGGCGCTGGTGAAGAAACAGTATTTCTCGGTGCCGATCTCCGGCATGATGCAGGATTTTGGAGAGTACCTCTCGGTGGACGCCTCGGTGAGTTTGTCCAGCGGCACTGTAAGCCCGCGCGTCTTCCACAACGACTATCCGACCGTCTGGGCGACACTGCTCCGCGAGGTGGTGAGTGAGCTGGGTCTGGAGAACGACACCATCGGCTTCCACCGCAGCGCCGGCACCTTTTCGGCGAAGCACACGAACCTCTTCTGGGTGGGCGACCAGAACATCGACGTGTCTCGCGAGGACGGCATGCGCGCTGTTGTCAGCAGCGCTCTACACGTGGGCGCCTCGGGTTTTGGGCAAACTCACTCCGATATTGGCGGGTACACGAACACGTTGGCCACGGTTGGGAACATCACTCGCAACGCTGCGCTACTCGGTCGCTGGGGCGAGCTCGGCGCCTTCAGCGGCACCGCCTTCCGCACCCACGAGGGCAACATCCCGCAGATGAACGTGCAGGCCTACACCAACGAGACGACTCGCGCGTACCATGCATACAACGCGCGTTTGTTCCGCGCGCTCAAGTCTTATCGGTTGGCCCTGTTGGAAGAGTACCAAGCGAGCGGCTGGCCTATCGTGCGTCACCCGATTGTCTACTCCCCGAACGACTCGGTCGCACGCTCCGTCATCGATGAGACCTTCTGGCTGGGCGAAGCTCTGTACGTGGCGCCCGTATACGTCCTGTCTGCTTCCAGTGTTGAGGTGTACCTTCCTCCGGTTCAAGTCGACAGCCAGGGCTCTGCGGTCAACGCCTCGGCCTTCACGTACAAGCATCTGTGGAGCGGAGACGAGTTCGCTCCGGGCCAGACCGTCACGGTCGACGCCCCGTGGGGTAAGCCCGGCGTATTCATGCGCTGGCCCGTGACGGAGCAGGAGGGGCTGTTGCTGCAGCCGCTCTGGGAGTTCGTCGTTGCCGAGAACGCCACGACGCTGGAAGCTTGAGGTCGTTTGAGAAAGTGCCCTCCTTGGGCCGTTTGGAGGAATACACTTCAACGATCATAAAAAGACGTTGAAGGTGCTGGGTGTAGCGCTACGTTGGTCTCGCGTCGGTCGGTACCCTTGTTCTGAGCTAGGTTTCGAGATTCTCGAATCGAGAAATCCTGTTGTCAACGTTGTTGTCAAGATAAAGATTAACACAGCCAGAGCCCCCCCCCCCATTCACTTCTTGTATATTGTCGGTGACTCCAAATGCTGATTAGTAAGAACTTCAATGTTGCAGTGATCGATGTTCTGGTTTCGTATGCTTCGCCGAAAAGGTGCCGCCGCTGCGGTGGAAGCCGATGGTGTCGTTCTCCAGACCCAGCTCACTCTCCACCTTGCAGAGACATTAGATGGTCGGGGGAAAAACACGCGGCTCAGACCGAGGTGAGGTACTCGTCGAAGTCCTATACCATGCCGGAGATCGGCACCGAGACCAGCGGCTTGAAGCAGTTAACGGTCGACCGGCGTCGCCGAGAACGTCTCGGCCCTTGATCCATGCTTACGGTACGGTATGTACGAGAAAGTCGAGGAGGAATAATACATGTACGGTTCTGTACCTGTTAAGGTTTTGGATCGGACATGCTCGAAAAATATTGCAGAGCAATACATGTAGAACAGCGGAGGACAGCGTGAAGGTGCCGAAGGAAGAGGCCGTGGAGGAGGAAGGATGCCTGGAGGTGCTTGTGTACATTAGCGGCCATAGATCTGTCCCATACAAGCGTTTGCGTGACGTTAAACAGCGACCCGCACGTCAAACGCTTCCAGGTCTCGTCAATTCGTCCTGCCTGCGCTCGCTGACTTCCCCTCCCCATCCCGACGGTCTCTCTTGACGTCCCACACGCCGCGCGCAGCTCGTCCAGCGCGACTGAGATGACAAAGTGCTGTGGCATTTTACAGGCGCCGGCTGCTCACTGCCTTTCGTTTGCGTGAGTAAACCGCAACTGGCCGCCTCGCGCGCGCAGCGAGAAAAAACTGAACGCCTGTCTCCTTGGTCTCCGATAATGAACACCGGCGAGCGCCGCTACGTGCGCGCCAGCGACCGGCGCCTGGCCGAAGTGGCCGCGCAGGCCGCAGCCCGCATTGACCTCGACACGCTGCGCCACCGGCGCTCCGAGGCGTCGGGCGTGACGACCGAGCGCTCGCTGGACGGCTCGGTCGTCACGGCGACCTGCGTCATCGCGTGCTCGCTCAAGGAGATGCACGCGCTGCTGGCCCCGCCCACGAGCGAGCGCTACGCGTGCGTGATGCGGGAACTGGTCGGGCCGGACTTCATCTACGGCGCCATCGTGCACCACGCCGAGGAGATCGCCAACCAGAACGTGACGGTCAGGACAGCCACGTTCGTCAAGCGCCACTTGCTCGCGCGCAACGAGCAGTGGTGCTTCGTCAGCGCCGTGGAGGCCCTGGAGCCCTGCGAGGGCAACCAGAGCGTGGGCTTCACGGTCGCGCTCGCCTCGCTCCACCCGGACGACGTGTTCACCGGCAAGGCCCAAGCTGCCAGCGTGATCCACCTGCAAGGCCTCTCGGCCATCTACCTCGTCACCCCCGAAGAGCCCACGAAGCAGCAGGACGGCCGCACCAAGCGCGCAGTCCGCGTCACCTTCTGCGCGCACGTGGCGCAGAACCCCGGCTCAAGCAGGCCGTCTCCTTTTCCGCTGCGGTGGCTCTTGTCAACCGTGAGGAACCGCGAAGAGGCCGACGATGCGTCGAACGGAGCGGTGCTGGCCCGGGTGGTGCAGTTAGCTCGCGCGCTCAAGCAGTTCCAGGTCGCAGTGCGTCGCCGCCGGCTGGACGCACAAGTGCTGGCGGATCTCCGCAAGGTGCAGCCAACCAACACGCGCTGCGTGTGCTGCACGCGTCGCGTGGGCGTCGTGCGGAGTATGTTTGGTGCTTCGAAGAGGGGCAGTGCAGAGGACGCGACCATGGCCCGGGGCTCGAAACGCTGCCAATTGTGCGGCTTCCTTGTCTGCGCTCGCTGCGTGTGCACTGTCGGCAAGAACTCGCTGTCGGGCGAGTCGTCCGAGTCTTCAAACAAGAACATCAAGTACAGCCAGAGTGTGCACCTTTGCGAGCACTGCATGCAGCGTGTAGACGACGCCGACTACGATAACTTCTGCGCGTCGAACGACGGAATGTCTCCTTCCGGCGGGCCTGTCCAACCGGACAGCCCCGAAACGGAGCCCGCTAGTGCGGTTATTGCTCGGGCGCTCAGTCAAGTGCTTGGCGATGCGTCTAAGGAGGAGAAACCTGTGGTTATTCGCGTGATCAAGCATCTCCTCAGTCCTCAAAATTCCCAGGAGGATAAAAGCAAGTTCCGGGCTAACTCGGCTGAGTTGGCCAAGAGTTTGGGGCGTCTAGCTGAAGAGCAAGGTTTCGCGGAGGAGATACCAAAGCCAGCCAAGAAGGAAGAAACACCCGAAGTCACCCCCGTCCCTGAGGTTACCCCAGAAACTCCTTCGAGTCCAGTAGACAGCGAGACTCCTCCCTTGGCAGGTGCCTCCGGGCGTGAGTACGCTCTGCAGTATGCTGATTCCTGTGACGATGGCGCTGAAGATGATGAAGATGCTGAAAATGCTGAAAATGCTGAAAATGCTGAAAATGCTGAAGCCCCTGAAAGCGTTGTCGACGTCGCTCACCACCCCGTTCCAGCTGACGAAGCCCACCGACTGCAGTGGATCGACACTCATCCGAAAATCGTTACGCACATGATGAACCTCCCGGACCTGGAGCTGCTGTGTAACATCGCGCGTGGCGAGTTGCAGTGCGATGCTACGCTGGTGACCATCATTGGACCCAATGCATCGTACGTCGTGGCCTCCACCGACCCTGCATGGCGAGGATGTGAAATCCCGCGCGACCACTCCATTTGCGCCCACACTCTCATGAACGGAGCTCCGCTAGTTGTTCGCCACCCTGAAGCTGACGTACGATTCAGCGCCATGAACCTCGTTCGTCGGGACGGTGTACGCTTCTACTTCGGCTTCCCGATCAAGATTTCGTACCCTGAAGGAGGAGGCACAACTGCTGTCGGTACATTCTGCTGTGTTCACGCCGGCGAAACGCGCGATGTCTCGGAGTCTCAGTACGCGCTCATGGCGACTCTCGCTGAAGGAGCGACGCGAGTTATGGCATGCCGGGCTTCGCGGCTTCTTGATGGCTAGCTGAAGACGGATGGCGAAAACGGTAATTTAATGAACACTACGAGGGCACTTGTGCTCCAGCTTATCCGATACGAAAAACTCGCTACGCGTTGGCTTTTCCTCCTTCGTGCCATCACTGTGAGAGAGGGGCAAGTAGACTTGATTAGCCTTGAGGGTTAGCCTCGATGGAGTTCCCCCCAGAGTGGCGCGAGGCTGCTTCGCGACACTCCCATGACAAGGCCTTGATCATGCTACTAGCCGCATCTTGAACCATACCGGGTCTCAACCGGGTGTACACCGAGAAGCACCAACTTAACCATCGACCCATCAGTCGGATCACCAGGTCACTCTTTCCGGCGGCAAGCAACGCGCATGCACCCCCAATGCGTAACGAGTGTGTTGAGTAATCCTGTGAGGGGAGACCCATGTCTCGTGCCGCCGTTTGATGAGGGCGGCGACGCGTGCCTTCCAAATAGATTTTGTCTTCGACGTTGACGTTAGGAACGGCCCCATCGATTTTCCTTCTCGAATCCATTGTTGCCGTACGCGCAAACACTCGCTAGCAGCTAGCACCGGGCATAGTACCGGATGATTCGATCGGTAGTGACGGACTACCGTTCCTTGGCCAATACGGTCACCTTTGTGGGACTCGACCATCACATCTACCGAGTGTGCGTTTTCGGACTCTGGTCCGATCTGTATTCCACGACAGTCTCGCAAAATCACGCTGGCTGCTTTCACACAGTGTACACGTTCGCAATTTCCGAGCGTGCTGTAGGAACAGGCCCCCATAGCTCCGAGCTACGGTCGAGGAAAATGAACCCCATAACAATCGAACCCCACAATAGACGAGACTCGAAGTCTGCGTTGTCTACCTGCTCATGGATTTTGAGCAGCATCTGTGTAGTAACTGGTTGCTTCCGCTCCACTTGACTGTTGGTGCGCTTGTATCCCTGAGCGATAAGGTCATATTCCGGATCATGGTAATCGAGCCAGGCATTTCTAACTGTCTTGTGCGCGAAAGCCACCGCTGCCATTTTTCCGTCAAAGGTCTGAAACTTGTTGCCGGTCTTGCTCCTGTTGTGTCCTTCGGAAGCACATAGTCCGGTGAACAGTCCCACCATCCGTGCTTGTTTTGCCCTGGGCAGCTCGTCGATCCAAACCAAATACCAGAAGTCGTTGCAAAATGATTCCCAGAATTTGAAGTTCCTGGTATACCTCCCGAGCGTTCCTTCGGCGACGCTCGCACGTTTGAGTTGCTGCGTCTTCCGCTCAACTCTTCTGCTCCGCTCAACATCTGTTCCATATCGACTCTATTAGTACTAGTGTAACGGGGTTACACGCACAAGTGGCTACAAGCCACTTGTGAATTTAACAGATAGGTTATCTGTTAAAAGTTTTGGATACTTCCTCGCCTTGGTGTAAGACACACCAATGGATACATTGAAGTGGACCACCACAATGAGTAGTCCACACATACCCAAAAGATCCTATTGGTAGAAAGCAGCATCTTTCTACCAATCAGAGTCATGCATATTAGCGGGCCAGCCGCTGTCAACCCTTTCATAGATGATAAACAGTTTTTAGCAGATTTTAGAAGAATATCAATTTACAAGCAATACAGTTCTCATTTTACCTAATCTAAGTCACTTGGAATCCCTTCCTATTTAACTTATATTTGTGTATTAAAATATAATTAACCTAAGTAATTACTAAGTACTTACGCTTCCTCATACACGTTGCGCAACGTGTAAGCTAAAGTAGTGAGTCAAGTTAGACCCACTACACCTGGTAGTACTTTGTAGTCCGTCCAACGACCGACTGCTTGACGTTCGTACGCGGTGTACGAACGCGTAGCTGAGAACCACATGAGCACGGAGGTGCCCATGGAGAGCTCCAACACGCCTGCAACGCATGTTGCACGCGCTGACTGCCCCCACCTGTCTGACCCAGAGTGGGAGGCCCTCCAACGACTGTCAACAGTCATTGGAGAAGCGGCGATAGCTACAATGCTGCGTACGCTATCGCCGACGGAGCAACATGGTGTTGCTCTGGGGTTCATCATGAAGGAGCAGCGTGACGCTGCTTCCTCAGTGACGGCGTCGTCAGGGACGACACCGCGTGCTCAACCATTAAAGTTGAGCGTAAGCAATTACGTGGGAAGAGAGGGCGAGCCTCTCCTCCGATGGCTTGTCGAACTCGACACAGCCATAGCGGCTCGACGCATCGTCGACCCGCTGTCGAAGGTCGCGTTCGCCATGTCCTGCCTTGGCGGACGCGCAAGGAGTTGGGCGTATGGACGCCGACTCTCCGATCCTACGTGCTTCAGCACGTACGAAGTGTTCAAAGAGGAGCTCAAACAAGCGTTTGAGCCCCCGCAAAACGAGTTCCGGTCGAGGGCGGAGTTCCTCGACCTTCAGCAGGGTAAGCATGACGTCCATGCTTACGCGCAGCGCGCACGATATTTGGTATCAAATATCGTGACTAACCCGATTGACGAGGCGACCAAGGTCGTCACGTTCATGAAGGGGCTTAGAGATGGGCCTGTGAAGACCTATCTCTTCCGAGAGTACCCGAGTACTCTCGAAGCTGCGATCACTCTTGCCATGCAAGAAGAGTTTAGCCTGCGGCAGGCTAAACTGCATGTAAACGTGCCGAGGCCGCAACCGCGCCCGGTAGCGAGGCCGGGAGGTCCAGAACCAATGGACCTCTCGAATGCAACAACTGCTGGTTACCAGCAGCAGGGAGGTAACGTGCGATGCTTCCGTTGCGGAAGGATCGGTCACTTTGCACGGGAGTGCACAGCTCCCATGCCCCTGGAGGTGGCCGTCGTGGCGATGTTAGGCATCGCCGCGGACCAACAAAAACGCGAACATCCAGTAGGCGCGGGGCGCCCTACTGGTAATGCAGTCGCGCGTGCCGACATCGGGCACGCGACACTGAGACTGCAGCCCCCAGTGAGACCAGCTCTCACTGCAAGAAACAAGATGACAGGCCAAACCTAGTCACCTTGAAGGTTTACTCGAAGAGAGCGAGTGACTCTCTTCGAGCTTTGGTGGATTCAGGCGCGTCGAACAACTTTATTCGACTACGAAGCCTACCGAGACTTGACTTCGAGGAGGTAGATACACCTCGAAGTCTTCTGGAGGTACGACTGGCAACAGGTGCCATCGTAAAGACCGAGAAGCGCGTCGTGAACGTGCGCTTCTCGTACAAACAATGGATGTTTGTCGAACACTTTATCGTCCTGGACCTGGACGATAAGTTCGACGTAATGGGCATGCCGTGGCTTGCACGGCATGATCCGGTGATAGACTGGAAGAAGCGCACGCTCGTGCGCTTCGGACGCGACAGCGGAACAGAGAGCGATGGCCCTGTTACCGCAGCGCGCGCACCAGCAGGTGCGCGCGGCTCTCAGTCGAGACAGCGCTTTATGCTGCTGTCCCGGAGTGCCCAAGAAGTGCGCGAGGGCGCGTACAAGTGAGACCCACGTCGGCAATGCTGCCGACGTCGGAAGAAAAAGATGTGTTGGTTCCGGGAACCAACACCCACGTTCAAGCGTGTAAGGGACAGTCCCTGACCCGAAGCGGTCAGGTCGACAACGACGCGTCGGCACCGGGAGCCGACGCACCCTCAGTCATGAGGGGCTCCGCCAATGAATGGCGTCGAGGTGACGAAGGCGTGTCAACTCCGGGAGTTGACGCTGCAAACAGTGCGGACGGTTGCAAACGTACCGCACTGACGCAATTTGCATGCTGTCGTGCAGCCGGGCTGCACGACGAAGCGCCATGCGATCAAGCCGGGCTTGATATCGCGCGCCCGCAGACAGGGTCTGCCGGCGAAGGGACACATTACCGTGCAGCCGGGCTGCACGACGGAAAATGCGGTCAAGCCGGGCTTGATACCGCGCGCCCGAGGACAGGGTCCCCCGGCGAACGACTGTCCACGGCCGGGCCTGGACAAGAAGAACAACTGTGCGGAGCCGGGCTCCGCACAACAAGAAGACGGCGCAAGCGGAAAACGCTGCGCAAGTCTCGGTCCGGGACCGAGACGCAACAAGAGCAGTCTGCTGGGCAGACTGCGGAGGTGACGCCGAATGTCAAGACGCTAAGCGTCTTGACGCGCACCGATACTGGATTCCAGTATCGCGAGATGGAACTCGCTAGTCCTCCGACGACGTCGCTCCCAGCCATGAGCTGGAAGCGCTTCACGCGCGACTTGCACGATGGACGCATCGAACAAGTCTGCGTTCTTTCGGACAGCGAAAGAACGGAGTGCGAGAGCGAAGAGCTGAGGCAGCTCTTCATGGGAAGTACCACTGAGATTGAAGACACTCTCAGTGCGAAGACGAAGCGAGAGCGCTTCGAGGAACAAGGTTGGGACTCGCTGAAGTCGAGTCCCTATTACGAATTGTTGAGGGAGTACAAAGACGTACTCCCGGAAGAGATTCCTGCGGAGCTTCCGCAGGATAAGGGCATTCAGCACGAGATTGATCTCGTGCCGGGCACGAAGTACTGTGTCACGCGGCAGTGGCCACTGCCGCGAGAGCAAGTGAAAGCGATCGACGACTTCTTTGAAAGTCGTCGTAAAGCAGAGACAAGTGCGGGAATCAAAGTCCCCGCACAGTGCTCCGACGTTCTGTGTCAAGAAGCCACAGGGCGGATGGCGCATCGTTCATGCCTACAACAAGCTGAACGATGCGACGGTACCGGCGCAGACGCCGATACCACGAAAAGATGTTATCATCGATTCGATGGCCGGGAGCACCGTTTACAGTGCTCTCGATTTGCGAGATGGATTTTATCAAATCCTAATGCGTGAGAGCGATATCCCTCTCACGGCAGTGAGCACGCCAAGCGGCATGCTCTGGGAATGGCTAGTAATGCCACAGGGGCTTAAGAATGCCCCTGCGACTTTCAACAGGTGCGTGACGCACTTGTTGCGCTCGGTGCGCGACTTCGCACCGAGCTACTTCGATGATGTATTCATCCACAGCCGGGCTGTGGGCGGAAAGACCGACGTAGAGATGCACAGGGTGCATCTCCGGAAACTACTTGAGCTTATGAGAAAGCATAAGCTCTACGCGAACCTGAAGAAGTGTATCTTCGGGGCAAGCGAGATACCCGTCCTCGGGTGTCTCGTAGGGAAGAATGGTGTTCGCCCTGACCCGGAAAAGGTCAGAGTGATCAATGAATGGCCAACGCCTTCAAGTGTCAAGGAACTGAGGCAGTTCCTTGGCCACGTACTTGTGCAAGTACGTGGAGGACTATGCGGGCAAGATCCGCCCGCTGTCACAGCTTCTTAAGAAAGAAGCTGTGTGGAATTGGACACCCGATTGCCAAAAGGCGTTCGATGCAGTCAAGCGGGGCTTGACTGAGGCGCCGATCTTGGCAGTGGCTGACCAAGATCGCCCATTTCACGTAGTGTGTGACGCATCCGATTTCGCGATCGGATGCGCGTTAACGCACGATCACGAGGGCCGTGATCGTGTCGTCTACCAATCGCGTCAGCTGAAGCCAGCTGAGCGCAACTATCCGGTGCATGACAAGGAACTCCTTGCCATGAAGTATGCACTCGCAAAGTTCCGAGTGTATTTGCTTGGGAGTAGACCATTTGTGGTCTACACCGACCATGCTTCACTGCGTACCGCAGTGAAGTCGCCACACATTTCACAAAGAATGGCGAGATGGCTCTCATTCTTTGCGGAGTATAACTTCCGGGTCGAATACGAACCCGGAAGATTGAACGTGGTGGCCGACGCGTTATCACGTCGGCCGGACTATGCAGAAGCTGCTGACGTCAATGCCATTGACGCCATGCGATCGAGCAAACCCACATCGTCCCTGTTGGATGATGTGAAGGCCGCGTACGCGCACGACGCGGACGCGAAGCTCTTGCTGGCCTATGGCACAACACCTTCTGACAAGTCCCGTCAGAAGTTGCCCAAGCACCTTCGTGCGCGTGCACACCGATATCGAGTGCACGACGGACTGCTACTTTACAACGCAATCGACGACAACGCGGATCGCGTTGTCGTGCCAAATGACCATGACCTGCGACTCAGGATCATGTACGAGTATCACGATGCCCCGACTGCGGGACATCTCGGACGTGAGAAGACATACGTCCTTCTCACGCGCGACTTCTACTGGCACCACCAGTATAAGTGGGTGCGCAAGTACATCCGTGCTTGCGAGGTATGCCAACGCGTAAAGCCTGCGCCATTCGCGCAGGCTCCACTGCAATCACTACCGACTCCGTCGGAGTGTTGGAAGTCCATGTCTTTGGACTTCATCTTTGGTCTTCCCCCGGACAGCGGAGGGAACACCGGTGTTGTGGTCTTTGTCGACCGTTTCAGCAAGATGGTACATCTTGCTGCGGTGCCAGCAGAGGTGACCGCGAAGCAGACGGCCCGTCTGCTCGTCGACATGGTGTTCAAACACCATGGCATGCCGTCCGACATCGTGTCGGACAGAGACCCGCGCTTCACAGCGCACCTATGGCAAGAAGTGCTTACACTTCTTGGGAGCCAGCTTTCCATGTCGACTGCGGATCATCCGCAGACGGACGGTCAAACCGAGCGCGTGAATCGCGTGCTCGTCGATATGTTGAAGAGCTACGCTCACTCGTTCCAATACTGGGCGAGTGCTTTATCGATGGCAGAGTTTGCCATCAACAACTCCGTGCATGCCTCGACCGGGCATACACCGTTCTACGTGAATGCCATGCGGCATCCACGCCTACCGAGTTTACTCGGGTGATGGCTCCCACTTTAAGTGGGGAGGATCTACGACTGCAATACAGCAGCCGCAGAAAACCGCTGACACTTGCACAGTGTCAGCTGCAACAATGGACAAACCACATGAGTCTGCGCGGGCGCAGCACTAACTAACATGGCCAACGACCACGGGTCTGCGCAGGGCGCAGACACCGCAAGAAACCACGCAGAGGCCGGGCCTCTAGCGGAGAGCGAGCTGAATGACTTCAGCTCGGATGCAATCAGTTTCATCACCAAAGACAAGCCGTGATTCGGTTTGTCCAAGACACAATAGCAGCTTCTGTGGATCAGCAGAAGCTGAACGCAACAATGCGGGCAGAGGCAACACAAATGAATTTAAAGTTGGTTCATTGGTTTTGTTAGCTACACAAAACCTACCTAGACATGCAGTTTCGGATTTCGGAGCAAGCAAGCTTGCTCCGCGCTTCATCGGGCCGTTCACTGTGTTGGCACGGCACGGCAACGCATACACGCTAGACATACCGTCTAGCATGCGCCTCCATCCGACCTTTTACGTCGGACGGCTGAAACCATACCTGCAGCACGAGCCATCTAGCTCGGCTGACCCGAAACCTCGGCAGGAGCCGAGGCAGAAGCGGAGGACTTGGCCTCGGCGACGAGCAACCTCTCCTCCAGCGCGCGGACGCTGGAGCAACCTTCATCTGGGTCCCCAGCTCGACCTGGATATTCGAGGCGGTCTGCGAGACCGCCGCGACTTGAGCCTTCTGGTTCGCCAGCACCTGCTTCAGGGCGGCGAACTCAGCGCCTAGACGCCCCACGACGGTCACCCGGTCGTGGAGAGGCGCATACTGATCAGCCCGGGGCTGATCATACCCGGGCGTGTTCTCACCCCGCCACCGCCGATCCGTGACGCCCGCGGCTCAACCCGCTGGATTGTTGAGCGGATTGTTGACCATAGTATCCCGAAAACGAACCCTCAAGGGGCTCGTTTTCGTATTCGTTGGAGAGGATTTCCTCCCCATCGAGATACATGGGAGCCGCGGAACGTCTTGCAGGAGGACGTTCCGGAAATGGTGAGGGCGTACGAAGAGCAGTACGCGCTGGCGCAGCGGAAGTAACACGAGCGCTGCGATCATCGCTAGCGCCCGAACCCTCACGTGCTAAGAACTTAGCACGGGCTCTTGAGACTCTCGGGCGCACGGAACGACGTGTACCCGTTCAGGTCGCAGTCGCTCAAGCGGACCGCGCCTGGAAAGCACTTCGTGCACTGAAAGCCCTCGGGCACAGCGCACGGCAAATTTGCCTCCTCAGCAGCAACATGAAGTTGCTCCAGCTTTCCACGCTTCGAGTACGTCTCGAAGCGATCACGCACTTGCTTAATGCGATCACGGTAAGCACTCGGCCTCTTGTTGAAGTTTTCAACAAAGGCGTTCCAACTTTGACAAAGTGCCTGCCATTCGGGCACTTTGCTGCGAAGAGGTCTTCTTGCTTTGAGACCATCGGAGCTCATGAAAGAGTCCGATGTAGTAATCGCACCTTTGATACGTCTCCGCATCAATGTGCAACTCGGCAACCATGGCGTCATCTTTGATGGCGCTGCATGCATACAGCGGCACCTCATTCGGAGGTACCGAGTTCCCATACCGGTCCGCGATCTCGGACGCGGACGGCATCCACGGATCGCGCGCTGCACCTGCAGCGCGCGGAGAGCCTGAGCTTTGACATCACGCGCTGCAGCAGCAGCGCGCGTGAGCCCCAGCGGAAGCGAGTGGGGTATCACTCTCAGTACGCGAACGCTTCGAACTCGAAGCGCCCGATTCGTCCCCTTCACGCGGGCGAACGTTCTTGGCGTGAGGGTCGAGCGATTCGCTCGACACTGAGTCTTTACGCTTTGAGGGCGAGTCCTCCTCGCCCTCCATGTCTTCATCGTCGTCGTCGAAGTCGACGACGTCGCCATACTTCGCCTTCTGGCGTTCGAAGTAGTCGTCGATGGAGATGACTCCCCACCGACTTCGAGGTCTTCTTCTGGGGCGCGCTCATCGTTGAATGAGCGCGGATTTCTTCTCAAACGCGGAGAATTGACGAATGGTCAATTCCGAAGATTGACGTGCGGAGACCCGCGCGTCTAACCTTAAGGGGGGATGGTGTAACGGGGTTACACGTACAAGTGGCTGCAAGCCACTTGTGAATTAACAGATAGGTTATCTGTTAAAAGTTTTGGATACTTCCTCACATTGGTGTAAGACACACCGATGGATACATTGAAGTGGACCACCACAGTGAGTGGTCCACACATACCAAAGATCCTATTGGTAGAAAGCAGCATCTTTCTACCAATCAGAGTATGCATATTAGCGGGGCTCTGACAGCCAGCCGCTGCCAATCCTTTCATAGATGATAAACAGTTTTAGCAGATTTTAGAGGAAGATCAATTTACAAACAATACAGTTCTCATTTTACCTCAAACTAGCTACTTGGAGTCTTATCTAAAGTTAACTTATATTTGTGTATTCAAATATAGTTAACCTAAGTAATTACTAAGTACTTACGCTTCCTCATACACGTTGCGCAACGTGTAAGTTAAAGTAGTGAGTCAAGTTAGACCCACTACACGGATGATCTGAAATTCTGGGTTGCCTTCATCATCGAGGACGCGTTCTGGATTAGACGTGCACCTCAGCGCTTCTTCAAAGGCTACATTTACAACTCCGGTGAAGTGCCGTTCCGTCGAAGGTAAACGAGCCGACAGGGATTACGTAAGGTACTCACGCCAAACAAGGGAGGGTGAAATTCAGGGTTTGCTTTGCGGCACTCTGGGTTTTATTCTTCTTCTGTTGACTCCCAGTTTTTTCGTGGCCTACACTATACACAACCCCCTGGGCGATCAAGGTTTCATCGGCCTCGCCGCACATGCGACGTGCACACTAGTTGTAGTGGGTCTAACTTGACTCACTACTTTAGCTTACACGTTGCGCAACGTGTATGAGGAAGCGTAAGTACTTAGTAATTACTTAGGTTAATTATATTTGAATACACAAATATAAGTTAACTTAGACAAGACTCCAAGTAGCTAGTTTAAGGTAAAATGAGAACTGTATTGTTTGTAAATTGATCTTCCTCTAAAATCTGCTAAAAACTGTTTATCATCTATGAAAGGGTTGGCAGCGGCTGGCTGTCAGAGCCCCGCTAATATGCATGTCTCTGATTGGTAGAAAGATGCTGCTTTCACCAATAGGATCTTTGGTATGTGTGGACCACTCACTGTGGTGGTCCACTTCAATGTATCCATTGGTGTGTCTTACACCAAGGTGAGGAAGTATCCAAAACTTTAACAGATAACCTATCTGTTAAATTCACAAGTGGCTTGCAGCCACTTGTACGTAACCCCGTTACACCATCCCCCTAGGTTAGACGCGCGGGTCCCCGCACGTCAATCTTTGAATTGACCATTCGTCAATTCTCCGCGTTTGAGAAGAAATCCGCGCTCATTCAACGATGAGCGCGCCTCAGAAGAAGTCCACAAAGTCGGTGGGGAGTCACCCATCGACGACTACTTCGAACGCCAGAAGGCGAAGTATGGCGACGTCGTCGACTTCGACGACGACGATGAAGACATGGAGGGCGAGGAGGACTCGCCCTCAAAGCGTAAAGACTCAGTGTCGAGCGAATCGCTCGACCCTCACGCCAAGAACGTTCGCCCGCGTGAAGGGGACGAATCGGGCGCTTCGAGTTCGAAGCGTTCGCGTACTGAGAGCGATACCCCACTCGCTTCCGCTGGGGCTCATACCCGCGCTGCTGCTGCAGCGCGCGATCCATGGATGCCGTCCGCGTCCGAGATCGCGGACCGGTATGGGAACTCGGTACCCGAATGAGGTGCCGCTGTGTATGCAGCGCCATCAAAGATGACGCTGTGGTTGCCGAGCTGCACTTTGATGCGGAAACGCATCAAAGGCGCGATTACTACATCGGACTCTTCATGAGCTCCGATGGTTTCAAAGCAAGAAGACCTCTTCGCAGCAAAGTGCCCGAATGGCAGGCACTTTGTCAAAGCTGGAACGCCTTTGTTGAGAACTTCAACAAGAGGCCGAGTGCTTACCGTGATCGGATTAAGCAGCGTGATCGCTTCGAGACGTACTCGAAGCGTGGAAAGCTGGAGCAACTTCATGTTGCTGCTGAGGAGGCAAATGTGCCGTGCGCTGTGCCCGAGGGCTTTCAGTGCACGAAGTGCTTCCAGGCGCGGTCCGCTTGAGCGACTGCGACCTGAACGGGTACACGTCGTTCCGTGTGCCCGAGAGTCTGAAGAGCCCGTGCTAAGTTCTTAGCACGTGAGGGTTCGGGCGCTAGCGATGATCGCAGCGCTCGTGTTACTTCCGCTGCGCCAGCGCGTACTGCTCTTCGTACGCCCTCACCATTTCCGGAACGTCCTCCGCAAGACGTTCCGCGGCTCCCATGTATCTCGATGGGGAGGAAATCCTCTCCATCGAATACGAAAACGAGCCCCTTGAGGGTTCGTTTTCGGGATACTATGGTCAACAATCCGCTCAACAATCCAGCGGGTTGAGCCGCGGGCGTCACGGATCGGCGGTGGCGGGGTGGGAACACGCCCGGGTATGATCAGCCCCGGCTGATCAGTATGCGCCTCTCCACGACCGGGTGACCGTCGTGGAGCGTCTATAGGCGCTGAGTTCGCCGCCCTGAAGCAGGAGCTGGCGAACCAGAAGGTCTAAGTCGCGGCGGTCTCGCAGACCGCCTCGAATATCCAGGTCGAGCTGGGGACCAGATGAGAAGTTGCTCCAGCGTCCGCGCGCTGGAGGAGAGGTTGCTCGTCGCCGAGGCCAAGTCCTCCGCTTCTGCCTCGGCTCCTGCCGAGGCTTCGGGTCAGCCGAGCTAGATGGCTCGTGCTGCAGGTATGGTTTCAGCCGTCCGACGTAAAGGTCGGATGGAGGCGCATGCTAGACGGTATGTCTAGCGTGTATGCGTTGCCGTGCCGTGCCAACACAGTGAACGGCCCGATGAAGCGCGGAGCAAGCTGCTTGCTCCGAAATCCGAAACTGCATGTCTAGGCAGGTTTTGTGTAGCTAACAAAACCAATGAACCAACTTTAAATTCATTTGTGTTGCCTCTGCCCGCATTGTCTGCGTTCAGCTTCTGTTGATCCACAGAAGCTGCTATTGTGTCTTGGACAAACCGAATCACGGCTTGTCTTTGGTGATGAAACTGATTGCATCCGAGCTGAAGTCATTCAGCTTGCTCTCCGCCAGAGGCCCGGCCTCTGCGTGATTCTTTGCGGTGTCTGCGCCCTGCGCAGACCCGTGGTCGTTGGCCATGTTAGGGGTGTCTGCGCCCTGCGCAGACTCATGTGGTTTGTCCATTGTTGCAGCTGACACTGTGCAAGTGTCAGCGGTTTTCTGCGGCTGCTGTATTGCAGTCGTAGATCCTCCCCACTTAAAGTGGGAGCCATCACTCGAGTAAACTCGGTAGGCGTGGATGCCGCATGGCATTCACGTAGAACGGTGTATGCCCGGTCGAGGCATGCACTGAGTTGTTGATGGCAAACTCTGCCATCGATAAGCACTCGCTCCAGTATTGGAACGAGTGAGCGTAGCTCTTCAACATATCGACGAGCACGCGATTCACGCGCTCGGTTTGACCGTCCGTCTGCGGATGATCCGCAGTCGACATGGAAAGTTGGCTCCCAAGAAGTGTAAACACTTCTTGCCACAGGTGCGCTGTGAAGCGGGTCTCTGTCCGACACGATGTCGGACGGCATGCCATGGTGTTTGAACACCATGTCGACGAGCAGACGGGCCGTCTGCTTCGCGGTCACCTCTGTTGGCACCGCAGCAAGATGTACCATCTTGCTGAAACGGTCGACAAAGACCACAACACCGGTGTTCCCTCCGCTGTCCGGGGAAGACCAAAGATGAAGTCCAAAGACATGGATCTCCAACACTGACGGAGTCGGTAGTGATTGCAGTGGAGCCTGCGCGAATGGCGCAGGCTTTACGCGTTGGCATACCTCGCAAGCACGGATGTACTTGCGCACCCACTTGTACTGGTGGTGCCAGTAGAAGTCGCGCGTGAGAAGGACGTATGTCTTCACGTCCGAGATGTCCCGCGGTCGGGGCATCGTGATATTCGTACATGATCCTGAGTCGCAGGTCATGGTCATTCGGCACGACAACGCGATCCGCGTTGTCGTCGACTGCGTTGTAAAGTAGCAGTCCGTCGTGCACACGAAAGCGGTGCACGCGCTCGAAGGTGCTTGGGCAGCTTCTGACGGGACTTGTCAGAAGGCGCTGTGCCATAGGCCAGCAAGAGCTTCGCGTCCGCGTCGTGCGCGTACGCGGCCTTCACATCATCCAACAGAGATGATGTGGGTTTGCTCGATCGCATGGCGTCAATGGCATTGACGTCAACAGCTTCTGCATAGTCCGGCCGACGTGATAACGCGTCGGCCACCACGTTCAATCTTCCGGGTTTGTATTCGACCCGGAAGTTATACTCCGCAAAGAATGAGAGCCATCTCGCCATTCTTTGTGAAATGTGGCGACTTCACTGCGGTGCGCAGTGAAGCATGGTCGGTGTAGACCACAAATGGTCTACTCCCAAGCAAGTACACTCGGAACTTTGCGAGTGCATACTTCATGGCAAGGAGTTCCTTGTCATGCACCGGATAGTTGCGCTCAGCTGGCTTCAGCTGACGCGATTGGTAGACGACACGATCACGGCCCTCGTGATCGTGCTGCATCAACACGCATCCGATCGCGAAATCGGATGCGTCACACACTACGTGAAATGGGCGATCTTGATCAGCCACCGCCAAGATCGGCGCCTCAGTCAAGCCCCGCTTGACTGCATCGAATGCATTTTGGCAATCGGGTGTCCAATTCCACACAGTTTCCTTCTTAAGAAGCTGTGACAGCGGGCGGATCTTGCCCGCATAGTCCTCCACGTACTTGCACAAGGAACTGCCTCAGTTCCTTGACACTTGAAGGCGTTGGCCATTCATTGATCACTCTGACCTTTTCCGGGTCAGGGCGAACACCATTCTTCCCTACGAGACACCCGAGGACGGGTATCTCGCTCGCCCCGAAGATACACTTCTTCAGGTTCGCGTAGAGCTTATGCTTTCTCATAAGCTCGCGTAGTTTCCGGAGATGCACCCTGTGCATCTCTACGTCGGTCTTTTCGTCCACAGCCCGGCTGTGGATGAATACATCATCGAAGTAGCTCGGTGCGAAGTCGCGCACCGAGCGCAACAAGTGCGTCACGCACCTGTTGAAAGTCGCAGGGCATTCTTAAGCCCCTGTGGCATTACTAGCCATTCCCAGAGCATGCCGCTTGGCGTGCTCACTGCCGTGAGAGGGATATCGCTCTCACGCATTAGGATTTGATAAAATCCATCTCGCAAGTCGAGAGCACTGTAAACGGTGCTCCCGGCCATCGAATCGATGATAACATCTTTTCGTGGTATCGGCGTCTGCGCCGGTACCGTCGCATCGTTCAGCTTGTTGTAGGCATGAACGATGCGCCATCCGCCCTGTGGCTTCTTGACACAGAACGTCGGAGCACTGTGCGGGGACTTTGATTCCCGCACTTGTCCTGTTTTACGACGACTTTCAAAGAAGTCGTCGATCGCTTTCACTTGCTCTCGCGGCAGTGGCCACTTCCGCGTGACACAGTACTTCGTGCCCGGCACGAGATCAATGTCATGCTGAATGCCCTTATCCTGCGGAAGCTCCGCAGGAATCTCTTCCGGGAGTACGTCTTTGTACTCCCTCAACAATTCGTAATAGGGACTCGACTTCAGCGAGTCCCAACCTTGTTCCTCGAAGCGCTCTCGCTTCGTCTTCGCACTGAGAGTGTCTTCACTCTCAGTGGTACTTCCCATGAAGAGCTGCCTCAGCTCTTCGCTCTCGCTCGCCGTTCTTTCGCTGTCCGAAAGAACGCAGACTTGTTCGATGCGTCCATCGTGTAAGTCGCGCGTGATGCGCTTCCAGCTCATGGCTGGAAGCGAAGTCAACTCCGACGCCGTCGTCGGAGGACTAGCGAGTTCCATGTCGCGATACTGGAATCCAGTATCGGTGCGCGTCAAGACGCTTAGCGTCTTGACATTCGGCGTCACCTCCGCAGTCTGCCCAGCAGACTGCTCTTGTTGCGTCTCGGTCCCGGACCGAGACTTGCGCAGCGTTTTCCGCTTGCGCCGTCTTTGTTGTGCGGAGCCCGGCTCCGCACAGTTGTTCTTCTGGTCCAGGCCCGGCCGTGGACAGTTGTTCGCCGGCGGACCCTGTCCGCGGGCGCGCGGTATCAAGCCCGGCTTGACCGTTTCCGTCGTGCAGCCCGGCTGCACGGTAATGTGTCCTTCGCCGGCAGACCCTGTCTGCGGGCGCGCGATATCAAGCCCGGCTTGATCGCATGGCGCTTCGTCGTGCAGCCCGGCTGCACGACAGCATGTAATTGCGTCAGTGCGGTACGTTTGCAACCGTCCGCACTGTTTGCAGCGTCAACTCCCGGAGTTGACACGCCTTCGTCACCTCGACGCCATTCATTGGCGGAGCCCCTCATGACCGAGGGTGCGTCGGCTCCCGGAGCCGACGCGTCGTTGTCGACCTGACCGCTTCGGGTCAGGGACTGTCCCTTACACGCTTGAACGTGGGTGTTGGTTCCCGGAACCAACACATCTTTTTCTTCCGACGTCGGCAGCATTGCCGACGTGGGTCTCACTTGTGCGCGCCCTCGCGCACTTCTTGGGCACTCCGGGACAGCAGCATTAAGCGCTGTCTCGACTGGTGAGCCGCGGTAACAGGGCCATCGCTCTCTGTTCCGCTGTCGCGTCCGAAGCGCACGAGCGTGCGCTTCTTCCAGTCTATCACCGGATCATGCCGTGCAAGCCACGGCATGCCCATTACTACGTCGAACTTATCGTCCAGGTCCAGGACGATAAAGTGTTCGACAAACATCCATTGTTTGTACGAGAAGCGCACGTTCACGACGCGCTTCTCGGTCTTTACGATGGCACCTGTTGCCAGTCGTACCTCCAGAAGACTTCGAGGTGTATCTGCCTCCTCGAAGTCAAGTCTCGGCAGGCTTCGTAGTCGAACAAAGTTGTTCGACGCGCCTGAATCCACCAAAGCTCGAAGAGAGTCACTCGCTCTCTTCGAGTAAACCTCAAGATGACTAGGTTTGGCCTGTCATCTTGTTTCTTGCAGTGAGAGCTGGTCTCACTGGGGCTGCAGTCTCAGTGTCGCGTGCCCGATGTCGGCACGCGCGATTGCATTACCAGTAGGGCGCCCCGCGCCTACTGGATGTTCACGTTTTTGTTGGTCCGCGGCGATGCCTAACATCGCCACGACGGCCACCTCCAGGGGGCATGGGAGCTGTGCACTCCCGTGCAAGTGACCGATCCTTCCGCAACGGAAGCATCGCACGTTACCTCCCTGCTGCTGGTAACCAGCAGTTGTTGCATTCGAGAGGTCCATTGGTTCTGGACCTCCCGGCCTCGCTACCGGGCGCGGTTGCGGCCTCGGCACGTTTACATGCAGTTTCAGCCTGCCGCAGGCTAAACTCTTCTTGCATGGCAAGAGTGATCGCAGCTTCGAGAGTACTCGGGTACTCTCGGAAGAGATAGGTCTTCACAGGCCCATCTCTAAGCCCTTCATGAACGTGACGACCTTGGTCGCCTCGTCAATTGGTTAGTCACGATATTTGATACCAAATATCGTGCGCGCTGCGCGTAAGCATGGACGTCATGCTTACCCTGCTGAAGGTCGAGGAACTCCGCCCTCGACCGGAACTCGTTTGCGGGGGCTCAAACGCTTGTTTGAGCTCCTCTTTGAACACTTCGTACGTGCTGAAGCACGTAGGATCGGAGAGTCGGCGTCCATACGCCCAACTCCTTGCGCGTCCGCCAAGGCAGGACATGGCGAACGCGACCTTCGACAGCGGGTCGACGATGCGTCGAGCCGCTATGGCTGTGTCGAGTTCGACAAGCCATCGGAGGAGAGGCTCGCCCTCTCTTCCCACGTAATTGCTTACGCTCAACTTTAATGGTTGAGCACGCGGTGTCGTCCCTGACGACGCCGTCACTGAGGAAGCAGCGTCACGCTGCTCCTTCATGATGAACCCCAGAGCAACACCATGTTGCTCCGTCGGCGATAGCGTACGCAGCATTGTAGCTATCGCCGCTTCTCCAATGACTGTTGACAGTCGTTGGAGGGCCTCCCACTCTGGGTCAGACAGGTAGGGGCAGTCAGCGCGTGCAACATGCGTTGCAGGCGTGTTGGAGCTCTCCATGGGCACCTCCGTGCTCACGTGGTTCTCGGCTCCGCGTTCGTACACCGCGTACGAACGTCAAGCAGTCGGTCGTTGGACGGACTACTACGTGCTACCAGGTGTAGTGGGTCTAACTTGACTCACTACTTTAGCTTACACGTTGCGCAACGTGTATGAGGAAGCGTAAGTACTTAGTAATTACTTGAGTTAATTATATTTGAATACACAAATATAAGATAAGTAAGATAGGACTCCAAGTGACTTAGATTAGGTAAAATGAGAACTGTATTGTTTGTAAATTGATCTTCCTCTAAAATCTGCTAAAAACTGTTTATCATCTATGAAAGGGTTGGCAGCGGCTGGCTGTCAGAGCCCCGCTAATATGCATGTCTCTGATTGGTAGAAAGATGCTGCTTTCTACCAATAGGATCTTTTGGGTATGTGTGGACCACTCACTGTGGTGGTCCACTTCAATGTATCCATCGGTGTGTCTTACACCAAGGCGAGGAAGTATCCAAAACTTTTAACAGATAACCTATCTGTTAAATTCACGAGTGGCTTGTAGCCACTTGTGCGTGTAACCCCATTACAATCCGAACCCAGAATATCACGAATTCAGGATCCAGGATTTCACTTCCACTCTGGGTGAAGGTTGGAACTCAGAAGGCACCTCACCCAAGTGCTCGCTTAGTCCGATAACCAACAAATACATACAGAGTATACAACAATACAACTAGTCGTCACTTCTTCTTTGGACCCTCGGACGGTGGGTCACTCACACACTCGGCTCACTCGAGTCTGAAATCCAGGCACCTAGCTCGCCTGAATACTCGCCAATACGCGCACCACCCTCAAAGAAGAGGGAAAATACAATCACTATCAGTTAACCTTCCCGTCACACGCAGCAGTCAATACAATATCCTGGAGGCGACTACTGAGCACCCCAGAACACAATCGGGAACATGAAATGGGCTACCACGAGCACAGCAAGTGACCCAACTAGGATATGAAATAGATGGACCACCCCAGGAAGCACAAGGCGTCTCTGGTCACCACCTAACTGGACTTAGAGTAGGTGGAGCTCACACAGACGACTCGTCCTTGTAGTCGATGCACCCTTGATGTCCCGCGGTAGTAGTCTCGGGTCCTGTAGTGGGCCTACTTTGGCTCACTACTTTAGCTTACACGTCGCGCTACGTGTATGAGGAAGCGTAGGAGTTTATTAATAATTTGAATTAATGATACTTGAGTCCACAAGTATAATATAAATCAAATAAAACACCAAATAGCTAGTTTAAGGTAAAATGAGAACTGTATTGTTTGTAAATTGATCTTCCTCCTAAATCTGCAAAAACTGTTTATCATCTATGAAAGGGTTGGCAGCGGCTGGCTGTCAGAGCCCCGCTAATATGCATGTCTCTGATTGGTAGAAAGATGCTGCTTTCTACCAATAGGATCTTTGGGTATGTGTGGACCACTCACTGTGGTGGCCCACTTCAATGTATCCATTGGTGTGCCTTACACCAATGTGAGGAAGTATCTAAAACCTTTAACAGATATTTATCTGTTAAACCATAAGCGACAAATGTCATGCACAAGTGACTGTTGCCACTTGTGTGTGTAACCCCGTTACACCATCCCCCCGTTAAGCTTTGACGTGTCGAGACCGACACGTCAATTAATATTGACTGCTTGTCAATTGTTTGTGCTGGGGTTTCCGTGCTCATCCGCAATGAGCACGACCAAGCTGAAGACTGCCGTTGCAACAGAGGGTACGCTCTCTGTTGCTGAGTACCATGCGCGGCAGGGCAAGGTGCGCCGCTACCACGGGAACAGACAACACAGTGTCTGTGTACGATTCTCCGATGTCGACCGCGTCTGTGCGTCGACATCTCTAAGCGAATTTCTGTTGCTTACCGTGATCGGGTAAGCATGCGCCAAAGCACTTCGAGCCTTCTCGAAGCGAGGCAAGTATTAGCAACTCCACGCTGTTGCGGTGGAGGCAGGTGTCCGTGCGCCGTGCGCACTGTCCGTCCAGGTGGCGGTGCGTATTAGCAACCGCGACCACAACAGGTATACTATATGTATACCTGAAAGCTTCAATGATCTCCGTGCTAATTATCTAGCACGCGAGTCGTCAGGCGTTGTAGATTACTACAGCGCTCGCACTACCTTCTTGCTGGTAGTGCTGTGCGTGTTGGGTTTCGTATTCCTTCACCATGTCCGGAACGTCTTCCATCAGGACGTTCCTGTGGTATCGGGAAATGAAGCCGAAGCCAAAACCCAAAGGCGGGACGAGGGACGAAGAAGACTCGAGGCGCCGGCGTTAACTGGCAAGTCACAACCCATCGCCAGTCATTGGACTAAACTCCCTGATCGCTGATTGGCCTAAAAGGCCGGTGACGATGACTCGTCGGCGGTCCCAAGTCAAGAGCGGGCGGTTGCAGCTCGCTAAGTGCGGGGCGAACCTACTGGCAAGATCCGAACTTATGAGTCATCGGCGCCTGTCCCGAGTCGTCGGTGGCGTTTCAGCGGCCGTTTGAGTCGTCGGTAACGCCGCCACGTCGCAGAGAAAGCGCCGAAGAGTCGTGAGTTACAACTGGCGGTCCAAAACGGACGCGTTTATACTTGATATTTGTATTGATCGATAGGAAACTTAAGAGAAGACCAGATAAGCCTTCGGGCAACAATAACAGAACAGCTTTTCCTCCCAACCACGCAAGGGCGACACCGGTGCCTGCAGTGAACGACCTGCAGCTCAAGGTAAACCTGGTAGGTAGGATTATGACTGTCGGTGGGCACATCTACTAGTGTAGCGTGTGTTCATCCCTGGCAGGGCCAAGAGTTAGTGGCCGGTGTATTGGTAGCGACGAGTCGTCGCCAGGAACTGGAGGAGCGAGAGCGCACTCCATTTATTTCTTCCCGCCGGAGTATAGCTCCGGCACCCTCGTATCACGCCGTAAAAGGCCGGGACCCTTCCTTCTGAGGGCCTGCGAGGTATATTTTGTGTGTGAGAGCGTGCTAGCCTTTGCTCGTGGCTAGTGACGCTGAGTCTTCCGTCGGTCGACTAGCGGAAGCTCGGTACACAGGGGAAACATCAACCCGGTGCAAGGGAAAGTTCCTGGGCCTTCAGGTTCTAACCCTAACAAGCCCATTGAGTCTTCGGTGACTCGGTGGGTGTTGTTGGTGGGGAAAGTGTGCCATATATAATTTAGCGCGTGTTCCTACACGACAACTGGTGCCGCGACCCGGGATTGGTGTGACCTTCTGTGTTTCGTGCTACTGCAGGTCGATCGACTTTACGAGCAACCAAGAAGAAGAACAAGAACAAGAAAAAAAAAAGAAGAAAAAAAGACGAAGAAAGAAGAAGATGGCGAAAGGATCACGTTCAGCGGTACCAGCAACTCCAATGAAGACTGGCGGAACGCGTGGCGACGACTCGACTGCGGCCCTGATCACGCCGCACCTCGACCCGATTGCTGAGCGGACCGTCAGCTTCGACGACTCTATGACTGGATCCGACGCCAAGGACGAAGAAATGGATGAAGACTACGACGATTACCTGGAGGAGAAGGCGCCTGCGCCAGCGGTGGTGACACCCGAGACTCCGGAAGATGCAGTGCTGTCTGCGGGACGCAGCGCGGGCACGCGTTCGTTGTCGCGAAACCTCGCGGTTGAGCTTGACGATGACACGCGCTCCGTGACGCGCAACCTCGCGGATGAACTGGATGATGTGGATGGCCCAGGGCCAGCGTATGACGACTTGGAAGACTTTGAAGACGCCGCCGACGACTCGAGGTCACCGGTCCTGACGACTCAAGTGACCGAGCAAACCTCCGGTAACCGGCCGCCACTCAACGGCGACACGCCGGCGGCCAACAAGGTTCTCGGTCGACTTTACGAAGAGATGAAGAAGAGCGACTGGGGTGAGCTATTCGAGCCAACGATGACTCGCCAAGCGGTTTGGGCCGATTTGTGTCACGAGTTGGCTCGCCCAGTGAGTTCCATAACAATCGAACAAGTGGTGAAGGAAACCGAGCGATTTCTGAAAGCATTGGGGTTTCGGCCTCTGGAGCACCCTTCACCGTCGACTCTGGAGTGCTGGGTGCCGGCCGAAGCGGGCGCGGAGCTCTGGAAATGGAAGAAGCGACTCCGCACAGCCTTCGGCGTGAACTCGTTCACTCTGGACGACTCGCGGAAGACTCGTGCGGCTCGCGAAGTGGTCGACCCGGCTAGCGTACCGCTGCCGATGACTCCGAAGAGAGCAATCCGCGAAAACGCCAGCTGAAAACCCACCGGAGGGGTGTTTAGCGCGTCAGGAGAGCGATCCCCGTACTTTCAAGACTCCCAAATGGTGACTCCACCAACTACGGGCCACTCAGACCGCGCTGGGCGCACCACCGATGACTCAAAATCGGCCAGGGGCACGAAAAGCAGCTCAGGACGGAGCAGGATCCGCCGCAGCGGGCCCACCGACGACTCGTCGGACGAAGAAGCGGACTTTACCGGCGATGGAGGAGCGCAGATGGGCGAATACCTGCGCCAAATCCGTGAGGTGACCGAATCCGAGTTGCTTAACGCGACTCCGAGGATCGAGGTGGCAACGCATCGCCCACTGGGGCAGATCAAGGCGTTCTCGGGCACCAGGAACAAGAGCGAGAACTCGATGCAATGGCTTCGCGCCTTTGTCTACGAGATGAAAGGAACGCGAGCATCGCCCAACGAATGGTGCATGCCCTTCGAGCTGAGTCTTCGGGACGGCGCTCTACATTGGTACCGACAACTGCCCAAGAAGACCAAGCGAACGTGGAGCCTCTTAAGCGAAGCTTTCATCAAGTACTACTACTCCCAGTTCAGCCAGTCAGCGGAGACTCGCTACTGCTCAGCCAAGCGCGAAGACAAGGAACATGTTTGCGACAACCTAAACCGGCTCAATGGCTACGCCAGGAACGCTGGAATTCGGTTTGAGAGCAACGGCCGCAAAGCACGCGACCACGTCAAGCGGTTCCTCTTGCAGCGACCGAGGACTCGAACGGCGCCTGTGCCACCTGCGCATCTCAAACATACATGAGTTGGAGGAGATGATCCAAGAGATACTGAAGATTGACGAGCGCAGTTCGTCCCGCGAGTCGTCGCTGCCTCACTCTCGAACTCGGGATGCCTCCCGACGACGTGACGACAGACGTCGCGATGACTCGCGCCGCCACGAGCGCTCGGAAGACGCTCGCCGACGTGATGACAGTCGCCGCGACGACTCGCGGGATGCTTACAACCGTCGCGACCGACGCGAACGAGATTATGAGCGTCGTCGCGACGACTCACGCAATATGCCTCGCGTGAGCCTGGCTGAAGCATCTGTCGCCGACATCGTCGCCGAACTTCATGGACGGGACACGCGGGACACGCGGAGCGAGCTGCACCAACAACGCCACAGATATGATGGCGACAGCAACAGCGAAGATGGAAGTGAGCACGGCAGCGACGACTCACAACGTTGCGGCGAAGACTGGGGTGATAGCTATTCGTCAGACGGAAGCGACCACTACCTTACAGCAGCCAATGACAACGAACGACGAGTCGCCGCTGAAGGCACGTACGCACGGTCCGCCAACCGACAACCCTGGGGTGACTCAGCAGGGCGCAGTCAAGGCCGGGACAATCGGCTCCAGAACCGCAGTCACCGCGACGAGAAACCTCGCCAGTATGGGCCGTGCGCAGCCTGCGGAGGCCTCTATCACTCGGCGCACTACTGCCGACGTCGGTGCAAGCTGTGCAAACAAGTGCACGACGCCGGAAAATGTGATGTGTTCCAAGAAATCACCAAGATCATCAAGTCCAAGGTGGACAAGAAAGACCTCACACCCGAGCTCCAAGAACTCCTGTTTTCGGACCATTTAAACTAGGCAGCCCGCCAACTACGACTGGGTTGGTCCCAATCGGGCTGCCACAGTTAGCCGAGCCCGCAATTGAAGCCGAGTGCATCTTTGCATTTGTGGGCGAGTGCGAATGGACGAAGACTGAACAAGACAACGACATGAAAACGACGGAATTGGAAAAGGAGAGAGGCGATTGCCTCGGTGGAGGTGTATGTTGTGAAGAAGACGATAACGAAGAGGTGGGAGATACCGCCGAAGACTGGCTGACAAACGCAATACAAGAAGACTCGCGCCGACGACTCGTTCCAGAAGTGCGACTCTTAGCTGGAGAACGAATGGGATGGTGGTCGGCGCAGAAATTTGACAAGCGCGTAAGGATACGGACACTGGTGAACGGAGCCGTGAACGACTCGCGCACGAGGATATTGCTGGACACTGGGGCAAATGTCAGTGTCATCTCAGAGAAACTTGCCAAACGACTGAGACTCCGCGAAGTAGTGGGGCATGGACGTTGCATGGATGTACAAGGGATCACCAAGGGCAAGATGATGACGACTCGCCGAGCGAAGGTGAAAGTCACCCTTGGATGGGATCGTGTTTATGTTTTTGAAGTCTGGATAATGGATCACTGCGCCGGGGTAGAAGTGGTGCTTGGCACCGACTTTATGATCCCGGCCGGTATCCGGCTGGACCTCCTCAACGAAACGGCCAAGCTCCCCGACGAGGTAATGATCCCGCTGATCAAGACTCAAAACATGAGGGACGAGGCCGAAGGAAACCACGTCACGTACGGTCCGACGGAACCATTGCAGATACCGGGCCGCGAATGGGACGAGTTCAAACTACAGCGGCGACAACCCGAGCCGACGACTCACGTGCCGTGGATCCGCCGAACTGAGACGTTCATCCCGACTGTCACCAGGTTCTACAAGGGACGTCCGGTCAGGATCCGACTTACCAACGCCACGGATAGACCGGCGAGTTGTCCGGTGCACTTCCCGGTGATAGCCTGGGTTCCGATTGGGTCGCTGCCGAAGACTGAAGGCTACGTGCGGCTAGATTCCGCAAAGTACAACGAGTGGCAGGTACTCGCATACGCTGCCGCACGGGACAAGACACTACTCAAGTGGGAGGCTGAACTCTACCAACAATGGTTGGCCAAGCAGCCTCCAGCGGTGGAACGAGTGAGTTACCCGACGCCTAAGGGCGTTCTGCAGCGACCTGACGAAGACTCGGCTGAGAAACCACCCGTCAACAGTGAACGTGACATTGCCGACGACTCGTCGGTGACGGGTGACTCAGAATGGATAGCGGAGGAACATCACCGACGACTCGACGCTACTGCTGGCGACTCGACGGGGGTGGCGACGACTAACGATGAAGCCATGACTCCAGAACCAGCTGGACCAGGACTGGAGACTGCTGAGTCGACGGTGCGCCGCGACGAGGCCCAAGGACTAGAGTGCAGTCCGAAGGGGCCTCCACCGATGACTCAGACTGCACCCAGCCGAGAAGCCGGAGACATCTCAACGACTCTCGACCAGACGTTCATAGCAGTAATGCGCGTACTGGCCACGGAAGGTACCGTCGACAGAAGCGACGAGACGACTGAGCACCCGGCGGCGGACATCGAACTGGAGGACTACGCGCATGAATTAGCGTTCCTCCCCGATTTATCGGAACCGGCGCCGACGACACTCGACTACTCGGCGGCGAACGGCAAGAATCCCGAGTTGTCGGCAGACCAACAAAGGGGCCTGATCGAGGTACTCCGACGCCATGAAAGTATCATGATTGCAAGCGGGAATGCACTCCCTCCGCCGGCATATGGCGTGGTCTGCGACATAGATTTGCAAGGGCACGCGCCGATCAAACAACGGGCCCGACGGATCCCATTCAAGCATCTCAAGAAATTGTACGAACTACTCAAGGGACTGCTCAAGGCAGGGCTCATCGCGTTCTCGGACAGCCCGTGGGCCTCGCCAATCGTCATTGTCCTCAAGAAGAATGGCCAAGACATCCGCCTCTGCATAGACTACAAGATGGTCAACGCGGTAACGGCAATCCTGGAATACGCCATGCCGCTCGTCGACGACTTGCTCACGGACCTAGAGACTTACCTGTGGTTCTGCTCGCTCGACGCGGCCAGCGGATTCTGGGCCATCCTGATGACTCTACGTGCGCGCAAGATTTCGGCATTTGTGTGTCCTCTGGGGCACTTCGAGTGGCTACGAATGCCTTTCGGCCTCAAAAATGCGCCGATGATCTACCAACGGATGATAGACAACGCGTTGTGGGGATTTGTGCAACCTAAGGGCGGCTGGAACGCCTTTGCAGAAAAAATGAAGGCCGCCGAAGACTCGGCAGAACACTGCCGACGACTCGAGTCGTCACCTCTCCTACCAGGCATTACAGCGACGACTCGAACCAAGTTTGCAGCTGCCCGCGATGACTCGAAGACAGCTGAACCCATTACTCAACTCATTAACAGCCCAGAAGCCGATATGTTTTCGACCAACGAAGCCGACGAGTCGTCGCTGGTACCTGTGTTCGACCGGCGATCCTTCGTGGACGATATCTGTTTCGATGGCGAAGACTTCGACAGTTGTTTGGCGACGCTGGATCGGCTCCTCAGTCGTTTTGAAGAGTGCCGGATCAGCGTCAGCTTTACCAAGAGTATTTTCGTGCAAGGACGCGTTGACTTTCTGTCCCATGAAGTGTCAAAAGACGGCATTCGGCCCGATCCGAAGAAGCTGGACGCGATCACTAAGCTGTCTTTCCCACGAACGAAGAAGGGAATGCAGTCTTTCCTAGGTGCGCTGAATTATTACCGCCGCTTCATCCAAGACTTCGCTGTCTACGGCGCGGCGCTGTACCACCTGAAGGAAGACGATTTCGCGCCGGAGGGCGACCTCACAGTTGCCCGCCGGAGTTTCAAAGCCCTCCAAGACAAGGTTGCGGCAGCGCCGATACTCCGCCACTTCGACCGCACCAAGGAAGTGCACGTCATGCTGTTCGCAAATGAGTGGGCATTAAGCCCCACGCTGCTACAGCTGCATGATGAAAAAAAAAAAGTTGCACCCTGTTCGCTTCTGCGGACGTGTATTGAAGGAGGCCGAGATGAACTATCATGCGGCGGAGAAAGCGGTGCTAGCACTGTTGCTACTGCTGAAGACTTGCTACACTCAGTTGGCGGGGCGGACAATACGAGTCTACACTCGCTTCTCCACAATGGAATGGATTACCAAGTCGAAGTCACTCTTTGGGAGAGCTGTACAATTCGCGGTATTGCTCTCCCCGTGGCACCTGATCGTCCAACGAGTCAAGGAGACGGACTGCGCCTTCACCCAGCTGCTCCAGTCGACGGTGACCAACTTCGTTGATCTCGAGGACTCATTGGAACTGGTTGCCCCGCCGACTAAGGGCTCACCGACGACTCGCATGGACCCAAACTTGCTCTATGCACGCCTACCGACGACTCATACAGGCTTCGTGGTCTCTTTCGATGGGTCAGCGAAGACTGAGAAGTACGGTGGTTACGGCAGCTGCTCATGGATCGTGTGGAGCTTTCCGGAGTGGAAATAGTTATTGCAGCGAACGCTTACCTCGAGAAAACCACGGTCAATATCGCCGAGTACACCGGCATGAACAACGGCGTTCTCGCCGCGATCGAACTCGGCGCCGAAGACTTAGTGATCGTGGGAGACTCGAGACTCGCGATCCAGCAATTCCTAGGGGTGATAGCTTGCCGGAAGGAATCACTGATGGCACAGCTGAATCATCACAAGGAGGTCACAGCACGATTGCGGTCAGTCAAATACCTGCACGTGGTACGCGAATACAATGCTGCCGCGGACTCGTTGGCAACAGAAGCCTTGGAGTCAAAAGTTTCCAAGGTCATTCTGAGTGAAACCCGGAAAGCAGAGTTGGCCGGACTCAATCGGATACAAGAAGTGATCTACGAGTCGCCACCACAAGGATCAGAAGCACAAAACCTGGGTCCAGGAGGCTCTATTCAAACTCTGAGCGGCGTTTCGACCGTGAAACGCAAGACATTGCTGATTTCGTACGTCCAGAACCTGGAATGCTACTGGCGATGACTCGGGCGCAGACCAAGAACAAGAAAAAACATGTCCGATTCACACACGATAAGCCTAAGCTACCGCCGAAGACTCGCCCTAACCGGAAACCTCCTGATATTCAACCCCCAGAAACGACTCAAGCTCCACCAGCAGCTCCTAACGCACAAGACATTGATCCTGTGGAAGTCCAAGAAGAAAGACGACGACGAATAGCTGCCGCTCAGGACGAAGAATTGCGATGGGCTAACCTGAAGACCTTGTTACGTGGAGATGTGGAGAAACTTGGATACCGAGCCGCCAGAGATGCATGGAAAATCGCAGATAAGTTCGTGTTGTCGGAGGACAATTTGCTACACTACATGGGAACGAGTCATCGGCGTGACGCTGAGTCGCAAGAGGAGATCTCGCTGCGTCTTGTGGTACCCACCACGATGATTCAAGAAGTGCTCCAGAATTGCCATGACTCGCTGGAAGGTGGCCATCAGGGTGTGGTGAGAACCTACCAGCGAGTCAAGCGAGATTACTACTGGTTGGGACTCTGCACCGACGTGGAGAAGCACGTGAGATCGTGCCCCGATTGCAACACAAGCAAGAGCCGCCCCCAACTGAAGGGATACTCTCCTGGCAACGTGCTGGCGGAACGGCCTTTCCAGTTAGTGTCTATGGATTTTGTGATACCACTGCCGAAGACTCGGAGGGGCAACACAGCCCTGCTGCTCTTCCAATGTTCCTTTACGGGTTTCATCATTGCGAAAGCCATGGCGGATACGAGCGCACTCAAGGTGGCACAAGCATTCGAAGAATGCATATACCGACGATTCGGTGCGCCATCACTCATCCGCCATGACCGCGACCCACGGTTCATGAGCGAAGTGTTCCAAGCGTTTGCAAAAATGATGCAGTCAAGGTCCCGAGCAACGCTGAGTTACCGGCCGCAAGCCAACGGACAGTAAGAACGGTCAGTCAAAACTGTAATGCAATCCGTCAAGGTATACGCCGAAGACCCGCTCCAACAAGACTGGGACGAGATCGTGGAGCGCTTAGTCTTCGCCATCAACAACTCACAAGACACGACTCGGAAGGAAACACCATTCTACTTGGTGCACGGGTGGGATGCCCAGTCAACGCTGAAAGCCATGTCATCCTCGCTCCGACACGGCACGCCAAAGCAGTCAGACGCACTGGCGTGGCGCCGCGAAGTCAACAGACAACAGCAGATTGCTATGGAAATGGCCAAGGAATACCAAGCCACCGAGAAGACTCGCAGAGCCCGGGAACACAACGCCAAACTCAGCAGGAAAGAGAAGACAATACTGGCTAAGACTCGAGATCACGAGTCCTCGGCGGCAGCACAAGACCAACCGTCTACGGGACAAGACACCCCCGTCCCCAAGTCACCTGTCGCTCAAACCAAGTACGCATTTGCCACCGACGACTCGCGAGTCGTCGGCGGGTGCCCCACACCAACCGTTTGTGGGACAGGGGGGACATGTCTCTCGGGACAGGGTGGATCCACCGAAGACTGGCGGAAGTGAGCCGATTGCAGGCCGGAAATCAATGCTGCCGGTCCCATTCGATGTCGGCAGCAGGGTCTGGTTGTACATGGAAAAAGTCAAGCCCGGCCTTACCAAGAAACTGGCACACCGGTGGCATGGACCCTTCCGGATAAAAAAGAAGATCGAAGACTATGCCTTCGAACTCGAGTTACCGGACCGCAGTGGATACCGATTCTACCCAGTCGTCCATATCTCCCGACTAAAGCTGGTTGATGAGTTTGGAGATCGACCGAAGACTCGTCTCGCGCCCGGACTCGTCGACGACACGCGACTAGACTTTGACGAAGAACTGCTCCCTGAAGATAGTTGGGAGCCAGATCACGTGGCAGGAGAGTATGAAGTTGAAGCCATCCTCGACGACCGTGTGCCGTTGTCCACGGGAACGGAAAGAGCAGTGCGCGAGTTTAGAGTCAAATGGGTCGGCTACGAGGAACCAACGTGGGAGCTAGCCGCTAACCTTTCTTGTGGAGGGCTCCTCTATGATTACCTACGGCGAAAACGAAGTGAACAGCGCCTGCAGATGGTTCTAGTCGCCGACGAAGACTAGGTGGCTATGAGTCACCGCCATGACGACCTGTACTTGGGGCAACGCAGCCCAAGACCACAGACGAAAACAGCTACTGCAGTACTACCTTTTTGCATTTGAAAATTAAACGCTACCAAGACGGACAGCTAAACTCAACGGCAACTCAGAAGCGGAATTGGAAACGAAAACCAAATGGATAGAAGACGCTGCCGACGACTCGCTTGAACCCGACTTTAACTCAATCAGGGTCGGAGGCAACAGCTGCCCGAGCCAAGACACCAAGCAAGCTCGAGTCGTCGGAGCCACCAGCAGCATCCAGAGCTTGTCCTCCCGGAACAGACGCAGCAGTCGGCGAAGACTCAGACGCAGCAGGAACGCGAGCATCACCAAACTCGGCCACCCATTCTGAGCTCAATTCACACGGCTGCAGCGACGAACTTGGAACAACTCGACGACCAACATCGGCGCGCGAAGAACCAGCTGGGACAAAGAGCGGAGCCGACGGGTTGCATGGGACGAACGTGGTGTTGTAGGGGTGCTGCTCCGGCACGTCGATCCAGCCGTTCCGCCAAGGCTCCGCAGCATCCAGGGCAGCGACTTCGCTCAACCAGTCGACAGTCTTGGGCTCGCAAGGCAAGTATTCCAGAGAGTACCCGGGCATGGTCGGCTCGAGCATGAACTCGGGCTTCACCTCCGAGAAACCCGGATCTTGGCTGCTGCCCCACTTCCAGATGTACGGGACCACCTTGGCGCGGAGACGGTCGCTGCGTTTGTTGCGCTCGACTACGTACCTCGACCAAGCAGCTTTCAAGGCATCCAAGTCCTTCCTCGTCCGAGTCTTCCGCGCGGCAGTCCAGTCCATCATGTCCAAGTCGGCGGCAACTGCGGAGAACGTAGTCTCCACAGCCTTCGGAAGGATCCAGTGATCACGCTCCCAAAGCGAGAAACCAAGGTCGACGTTGTCCGAGTCGCCGCTCCCACGAAAATTACTCCAGTACCCCATCACTCGAGTCATCGGCGAAGCCCGCTGGGACACCTTGGAGTCGGGATCAAACTCTGAAGTGTCAAAAAGACACGCTTGAGACGGGAGTCGCCGGCGAAGCTTGTGCCACGGATGATCAGGGTTTTTGTAATCCGCGAACGCCGCGATGCCTTCAGGACTGGAAATAATTCGGAGGTCCCGGGGCACCGGTGCAGGCAACCGAGCATTCAGCATCTGGGTCCAGCACTTGAGAGCCCCAGGACGCGTAAAAGGTGGCTCGATGTACGGCACAGCCCACTTGGCCACTTGCTTGGAAAATCGGACGAGGGGTAACTGGACCCGCGCCGGCGACGGTACCACAGGAGGACGCCGGGGGCTGGAATCTGACCTAGGGGTGGACGACGAAGTGGCGACGACTCGGCTGTTTCCGGAAGACACAGACTGGCGTGGAACGGAAGAACGACGGGGTTGTCGACGGTGACTCGTGTGAGTCGTCGGTGGAACAGGAGGTGTTTTCTTAGGCTCCACACCAGCACCTGAGATAGCTCCCGACGACTCGGAACCTGGGAGCTCCAAGAGAGAAGAGGATTGAGGGACGCCCACCGATAACTCAACCACTGATCCAACGACCAAATTCTTCGCCTCCGAACCAGTGTCTGGGAACCATTCGAGAGAAGCGCCAGAATCAACGTGAACTTGCTCGGAAGGAGGAGAAATAGTGCTCGACGAGACAGCATTTTAATCCGATGACTCCACCACACGAGACGGCTTGCGGGAAGGAACAACGGGTGAGCTGTCCGACGAAGACTTGGCAGCGGCCCCGGAGAAGACGGCGCGAGCAGGCGGACCAGTAGATCGCTGAGAACGCGCCCATCGCCCCTTGGGTTTCCGCCTCGACTTGCCCTTGGACGACAAAGCCCCGGAAGCACTCGGGGCTTGCACTGCCAACCCGGACGGAGACTCAGCAGCCGCAGGAACACTTCCGGAAGGCTCGACAACCTCCACCTCCATTTCCAAGTGCTCACCATCTTGAGAAGAAGTCCGAGAATCACCAGGAGCTGTCACCGAAGACTCACGGCTACCACCTCGACGAGAAGAAGACGTACGAGAGCCAAGGACAGCGGAAGCTGAGTCTTCGGCGGGGCGGCGAGGTCTCTTGCCCGGGCGACTGGCGGACGGACTGCGACGGAGTGACGAGGAACGGACCCGCTTTTGCGACGCCAAACGAGAAACTGAACTTGACCGACCACGAACATGATGAGAACCGGCTTCCCTTGGCGAGGAACGCTTGCGTGAGCAACCAATCCGCGCAGCGCGTAAAGCCCGGTCCGCTTCGATATCGGCAGCACGAGTCCCTGGCGTTGTCTTGTTCGCCTCAACCGACCGCTCCTCCGACGACAACTCAACATGAGAGTCCGACTCCAGGAAAGCAGCGTGGGCCAAGTCAACGGCAATGGCATCCTCGGTTCGAGACGGATCCGCATTAGCCAGCATGTCCTTGAGGACCCGCCGAGTCTCCCGGCTAATATCCAGCAGGTCCCAGTTCAACTCGCCAGTTGACAAACCTGTAAAGCATGAGTCATCGCCAGAATCAGAACACAAGCCAACACATCCAGCAACACAACGACCAGTACGAACCTTCAGAGATCAGCACGAGGACGTCTGGATCCATGTCTTCAAACTTGACACGCGCCCGAAGAGTCCTGTTGGCGTGCGTGAGCCGCTTCACCTGCTCTTGAAGGTCTTCATTTCGGCGCTGGAGGCGAGTCGACGACGAGTCATCGCCGGCATCCAAGCGAGCCAGAAGATCGTGAAGACGCTTGCTCTGTGCAGTCGACGACGCCACGGCAGCCTTGAACGCCGTCTGCTCACGAGTGAGCTGGAGGGCCAGACGCTTGCACTCGTCGTCAGCAACTCTAACGCGGTTCTCCAAGCGGGCGGCCGTCTCGGTGTGTGCATCCACGGCTCCACGAAGTCCCTCCATCTCCTGGAGGTAGTGAGCCTCCAGGACCCGCAGACGCTTGACCTCTTTCTTGGAGTGCTCGAGTTCCGCGCGCGCTTGCTTGAGGAACACCATGGTGTTCTCGTGCTTGAACGACTCCTTCATCGCCGAGTTTTCGGCGGCAGCACGCGCAGCTTCAGCGGAGTGCAACTGGCCTCGCATCACGGCCAAGTCCAGATTAATGTCATCGTGGACTCCCATGTTGGGCTGAGCCGCCGCCACCACGTCTTCCAGCGAGCGAGCAGCGGCCAAGCGAGAGCCCACGTGGCGGTCACCACGAATGTTGGGACCCTGGTGCAGGGTGACATTGAGACGACCGATGAGATCCAGCCGAGGACCCAACACCGCGATCACGCGCTCCGATGCCTCAGCACTGGCTTCCATGACGGTTTGCTCGAGGGCCTCACGCGACACCGTGATCAGCGAGTCATCGGTCGTGGAACGACTGGCCTCAGCGCTCAAAGTAGAGCACCGGGCAGCTAGCTGCGACGACTGGATCGCAACCGATTCGCCGGCAGCACTACCAACGGGCACATCAACCAGAGAAGTATCCTGAATGACAAGAAACGAAGGCAATAACCGTGAAGGTAAGCGAGAGCAGCTCAAGATCAAGGTGCCAGTCAACGAGACGTACCGAAGGAGCAGCCGGAGATGTGGACAGAGACGCAGACGACTCAGTGGAAGCCTCCAGCGAAGCTTGGCTCGGCGTATCGCCAACAGCGAGTGAGCCCAACTCCGGAGATGACAGGACAACCTGGGAAGTAGACGCACAAAGTCGCCAAGCATCAGCATCTCACGTGAAGCTGACAGAAAGCGAGAAGACGGCAGGAAACTCACCGTGGCCGAACTGGCCGTCGACTCAGCAGCGCTCTCATCCTCAGACACCGCCGACTGCGAGGGAGCAGGAGCAGCAGGCGAACTACCAGCATCAAGCGAGCTTCCCCGACCTGGCGATGACTGACCAAGATACCAAGATCCGGGTTAGAAGTGAAGACGGCGAGAGAACAAGAAGAAGACGGCTTAACTGGAGCGAAGACCGAGACACACCGAGAGCCCTGAGGGCCGATTTCACGGCGGACTGGGCAGCGCACGAAGAACCAATTATGGCACAGGAGCACCCCGACGCTCACCAGCACGCGGCTCGAGTCGCGGTGGGGGTAGTTGTGGTATCGGGAAATGAAGCCGAAGCCAAAACCCAAAGGCGGGACGAGGGACGAAGAAGACTCGAGGCGCCGGCGTTAACTGGCAAGTCACAACACATCGCCAGTCATTGGACTAAACTCCCTGATCGCTGATTGGCCTAAAAGGCCGGTGACGATGACTCGTCGACGGTCCCAAGTCAAGAGCGGGCGGTTGCAGCTCGCTAAGTACGGTGCGAACCTACTGGCAAGATCCGAACCTATGAGTCATCGGCGCCTGTCCCGAGTCGTCGGTAGCGTTTCAGCGGTCGTTTGAGTCGTCGGTAACGCCGCCACGTCGCAGAGAAAGCGCCGAAGAGTCGTGAGTTACAACTGGCGGTCCAAAACGGACGCGTTTATACTTGATATTTGTATTGATCGATAGGAAACTTAAGAGAAGACCAGATAAGCCTTCGGGCAACAATAACAGAACAGCTTTTCCTCCCAACCACGCAAGGGCGACACCGGTGCCTGCAGTGAACGACCTGCAGCTCAAGGTAAACCTGGTAGGTAGGATTATGACTGTCGGTGGGCACATCTACTAGTGTAGCGTGTGTTCATCCCTGGCAGGGCCAAGAGTTAGTGGCCGGTGTATTGGTAGCGACGAGTCGTCGCCAGGAACTGGAGGAGCGAGAGCGCACTCCATTTATTTCTTCCCGCCGGAGTATAGCTCCGGCACCCTCGTATCACGCCGTAAAAGGCCGGGACCCTTCCTTCTGAGGGCCTGCGAGGTATATTTTGTGTGTGAGAGCGTGCTAGCCTTTGCTCGTGGCTAGTGACGCTGAGTCTTCCGTCGGTCGACTAGCGGAAGCTCGGTACACAGGGAAACATCAACCCGGTGCAAGGGAAAGTTCCTGGGCCTTCAGGTTCTAACCCTAACAAGCCCATTGAGTCTTCGGTGACTCGGTGGGTGTTGTTGGTGGGGAAAGTGTGCCATAAATAATTTAGCGCGTGTTCCTACACGACATTCCGTGGTTCCCACGTGTCGTGTTGGGGAGGGAAACCTCTCCAGCGAATGCGAAAACAATCCGGACCTCGGATTGTTTTCCTATGATCAACAATTCGCTGGACGATCCAGCGAATTTCTCCGCGTGCGTCTCGCAGCGATGGCGGAGGTGGAGGAAACACGCCCCGATGGTCAACGCCGTGTTGACCTTCATCTCGTGTTGCTCCACGACCAGGTGACGGTCGTGGAGTACCTTCAGAGCGCGGAGGTTGCCGCTCTGTACCGTCGTGTCCCGGCTGTGGCGGTCTCTCAGACCGCCTTAAACGTGCCGGTCGGGCTGTAGGCCCGACTGTATTAACTGCTCCAGCGCGTAGTCGCGCTGGAGAGGAGGGTTTCCCCTGCCGAGTCTGTCTCTTCGGGTCAGACGAGCCACTTGGCTCGTGCAGGAGGTATATGTGGCGATGCGGGCTCCAAAATCAGGGAATAGCCTCGCGGCTAGACCTCGATCTCAGACCACTCAACTCAGAATCTGAGATTAGATCTCAGATCCCAAGCTGGGTGAGGCGTGTGTTCCTCACTCTTGCAATCCCTTGACTTGGTTCTTCCTAAGGCTACGCTGTGGGCCCAGACTTGCGTCGGCCACACCAGCTGCCTCCGAACTCGACAGTTCCCAGATGCCCCCAGACGTAGCTTGCTCCTTGCTTGGAAGGCCCTTGTACGCACGTGCTGAGTCCGCTGTGCCCCGTTTTCTTGAATATAAACATGTTCACTCCACACACACTTAGTCCACTTCTCTTCTCAGGCCCTTGGACTCTGGGCATTAACAGCCTCCTCCTTGCTCAGCGACTCCGGCTTCGAGTCGCTTCCAGTCACGACACTTCCTCCGGCGGCTCAGACTGAGAGCCGCACAACGGTCTTCACTCGCCCAGAGTGGCCCCGAGAGTTGGCTCGGTCTGAGCCTGCCTTGATCCAGGGTTCTCGCTCTGCACCCTGGGACTTCCGCGCACCACGCCTTGATGTAGGTGACACAGCGAAGCTGGGAACCACTATCCCAGACTATGCGCGCCACACGGATACCACTAGCAACCCCAGAAACCACTATCCCAGGTGTTGCTCTGCCGAAACCTCAGAGCGGAGCACCTTCCGCCCGAAAATATGAAGCACCACCAGGAAACCAGCCAACCAGCACGAAAAACCAGCAAAACCAATGTCCCGCGTGTGGGAATACAACAACGAAGGCAAACCGGGCCGAAACACGAAAAGGCTTGGTTGTTGAACTTGAATTTATTTGGAGTTAGCTGAGCTTGACCGTAGAACACTCGTAGCGACTCCACTTGTCCTTGCGCGCGCCGCCGGGGGCAGGGACTTGGTCCTTGTGAAGCAACACGCCCGTCGGCGCAAGACGAACTCCGCAGCTTGCGGTCTTCGGGGCAAAACAAACTCTGATTATTATCATGCACATGCACATACAAAGGGCCTATCAAGTAAGGGCGCAAACATCTCCTAGGTACACCTTGAACAAGGGTGAGACACCCACTAAGCTACTGGCTTGGCGGCGCCCGTGAATGCGCGTCAGCCCTTCCATTGGCCTGTATGTGTCAGTCATCACTTGATTACACTGATTACACGTGGGTGCAAATCAGTGATATCCTGATTACGCCAGGATCTTGTGGCCGGGATTGGGCGGACTTGGTCTGTCATCACCTGATTACACTGATTACTCTGGGTACAAATCAGGTGTAATCCGGATGACGCCAAGATCCTGTGGCTCCCGTTGGCCCAAATCCATAGGCGACTGGTCAGGCCGAATCTTGTGTGCCTGACACCAGCGGCCGAAAAGCCACAACGGGGCGACCCTTCAGAGTGACCCTCCAAGCGGCAACCGCCAACTTCAAAGAGCAACTACCGCAGCTCCCAGACCGGCAATGTAGCCATCGCTTGTGTACCCACTTCATATGTGAGACCACGAAGCCGCACTTCAGGCCCTGCAGGCACGCCGTAGCTTTTAGTCACGCCCTAGGCTCGGAGCGTCAGCTGTCTTTCACCAGTTGCCACTTATCCTCACGAACATCGTGCATCCAGACACCAACTTGCGCCCACAATCACCGTGTCTCAGTTTTGGCACAAGTTGAGGGACTGCCGGGCTGAAAACCTGAGCTGGGGGCAAAAATACGATGTTGATTCCATACCCCGGCTGTCCAACCGATTTGACATGTCTGTCTCAATTCTGGCTCGAATTCTGGGACTCTGAGGCTGGGAATCTGAGCTGGGGGCAAAATTACGATGTTGATTCCATATCCCGGCTGTCCAACCAATTTGACGAGTCTCAGTTTTGGTTCAACTTCTGGGACTCTGAGTCTAGGAATCTGAGCTGGGGGCAAAATTACGATGTTGACTCCATATCTCAGCTGTGGCACTCCAGAGCCGAGATGAAATCAGACGCCGCACGCCACGCCCTCTTCCCAGACCCCAGACTGCACATCTCAGGGTCTGGTCCACAGACCGAACTCCAAATCACAAAGTCTCAGACTTTTGCCATCACTCTCAGGTCTCAGAACTCCGGGCATTCCAAACTGTGAGGTCACCAATCTGAGACCTGGGGTCTGAGACTTAGGCAACTATGGGGCTTCAAATTACAGACCCAGAAGGCCCGGGCTCAGCTCTCCGCCCAGAGTCCGACTCAAGGCCTGGAACCTCAGATCTGTGGCCTCTAGGGCGATTCTCAGACCTCAGACCGAATTCAAATCTCAGACCTGGGGGTCTGGGGTCGCTGCAACACGACGTTCGCAGAGCTCAGTTTCCAGATGTAGCCAGCACAACTTGAAGTATGTACAAAAACCAGACTTGGGTCAAGAAATATCCACGTTTCAAGTGACATGTGGCCGGTACGTGGTAGGGTTTGGGCTTCTGACTGATGGGTCCTGGCCTAGAATTGGCTCGGACCTCGTCACATATGGCTTTAACCACCCGACATAAAATGTCGGGTGGAGCCGCATGCTAGACGGTATGTGTAGCGTGTATGCGTTACCGTGGCGTGCCATCGCCGTGAATGGCCCGATGAAGCGCGGAGCAGGCTTACTTGCTCCGAAATCCGAAACGGCATGTTTAGGCAGGTTTTGTGTAGCTAACAAAACTAATGAATCTACTTTGAATTCATTTGTGTTGCCCCTGCCAATATTATCGGCGTTCAGCTTCTGTTTATCCACAGAAGCTGCAATCGTGTCCTGGACAAACCGAATTACGGCTTGTCTATTATTGATGAAGTCAATCGCATCCGAGCTGAAGTCATTCAGCTCGCTCTCCGCAAGAGGCCCGGCCTCTGCGTGGTTCTTCGCGGTGTCTGCGCCCTGCGCAGACCCGTGGTCCTTGTTCCTTGTGGAGTCTGTGCAGACCACAGACTCATTTTCTTTGTTCTGGGGGTCGGCGCAAGGCGCTGACCCTTGGTTCTTTCTGCCAAGGTCTGCGCGGGGCGCAGACCTGGTTGTCTTGTTCCTTGTTGTCGCGGCTGACTGTCAGCGGCTTTTTGCGACTGCTGTGTTGCAGTCGTAGATCCTCCACCACTTAAAGTGGGAGCCATCACTCCGAGTAAACTCGGTAGACGTGGATGCCGCATGGCATTCACGTAGAACGGTGTATGCCCGGTCGAGGCATGCACCGAGTTATTGATGGCAAACGCTGCCATCGATAAGCACTCGCTCCAGTATTGGAACGAGTGAGCGTAGCTCTTCAACATATCGACGAGCACGCGATTGACGCGCTCGGTTTGGCCGTCCGTCTGCGGATGGTCCGCAGTCGACATTGAAAGCTGGCTCTCAAGAAGTGTAAACCCTTCTTGCCACAGGTTCGCTGTGAAGCGTGGGTCTCGGTCCGACACAATGTCGGTCGGCATGCCATGGTGTTTGAACACCATGTCAACGAACAGACGGGCCGTCTGCTTCGCAGTCACTTCTGCCGACACCGCAGCAAGATGTACCATCTTGCTGAAGCGGTCGACGAAGACCACAACACCGGTATTCCCTCCGCTGTCCGGGGGAAGACCAAAGATGAAGTCCAAAGACATGGACTTCCAACACTCCGACGGAGTCGGTAGTGATTGTAACGGAGCCTGCGCGAATGGCGCAGGCTTTACGCGTTGGCACACCTCGCAAGCACGGATGTACTTGCGCACCCACTTATACTGGTGGTGCCAGTAGAAGTCGCGCGTGAGAAGGACGTATGTCTTTTCACGTCCGAGATGTCCCGCAGTCGGGGCATCGTGATACTCGTACATGATCCTGAGTCGCAGGTCATGGTCATTTGGCACGACAACGCGGTCCGCGTTGTCGTCGACTGCGTTGTAAAGTAGCAGTCCTTCGTGCACACGAAAGCGGTGTGCACGCGCTCGAAGGTGCTTGGGCAGCGTGCTTGGGCAACTTCTGACGAGCCTTGTCAGAAGGTGTTGTGCCATAGGCCAGAAAGAGCTTCGCGTCCGCGTCGTGCGCGTACGCGGCCTTCACGTCGTCCAACAGAGCCGACGTGGGTGTGCTCGTTCGCATGACGTCAATGGCATTGACGTCAGCAGCTTCTGCGTAGTCCGGCCGACGTGACAACGCGTCGGCCACCACACTCAACCTTCCGGGTTTGTATTCGACCCGGAAGTTATATTCTGCAAAGAATGAGAGCCATCTCGCCATTCTTTGTGATATGTGTGGCGACTTCACTGCGGTGCGCAGTGATGCATGGTCGGTGTAGACCACAAATGGTCTACTCCCAAGCAAATACACTCGGAACTTTGCGAGTGCATACTTCATGGCAAGGAGTTCCTTGTCATGCACCGGATAGTTGCGCTCAGCTGGCTTCAGCTGACGCGATTGGTAGTAGACGACACGATCACGGCCCTCGTGATCGTGCTGCATCAACGCGCATCAGATCGCGAAGTCGGATGCGTCACACACTACGTGAAATGGGCGATCTTGGTCAGACACTGCCAAGATCGGCGCCTCAGTCAAGCCCCGCTTGACTGCATCGAATGCCTTTTGGCAATTGGTTGTCCAATTCCACACAGCTTCCTTCTTAAGAAGCTGTGACAGCGGGCGGATCTTGCCCGCATAATCCTCCACGTACTTGCACAAGTACGTGGCCAAGCCAAGGAACTGCCTCAGTTCCTTGACACTTGAAGGCGTTGGCCATTAGAGTACCCGAGTACTCTCGAAGCTGCGATTACTCTCGCAATGCAAGAAGAGTATAGCCTGCGGCAGGCTAAACTGCATGTGAACGTGCCGAGATCGCAACCGCGCCCGGTAGTGAGCACGGGAGGTCCGGAACCAATGGACCTCTCGAATGTAACGGCTGCTGGTCACCAGCAGCACGGAAGTAACGTGCGATGCTTCCGTTGCGGAAGGATCGGTCACTTTGCACGGGAGTGCACAGCTCCCATGCCCCCTGGAGGTGGCCGTCGTGGCGATGTTAGGCATCGCCGCGGACCAACAAAAAACGCGAACATCCAGTAGGCGCGGGGCGCCCTACTGGTAATGCAGTCGCGCGTGCCGACATCGGGCACGCGACACTGAGGACTGCAGCCCCCAGTGAGACCAGCTCTCACTGCAAGAAACAAGATGACAGGCCAAACCTAGTCATCTTGAAGGTTTACTCGAAGAGAGCGAGTGACTCTCTTCGAGCTTTGGTGGATTCAGGCGCGTCGAACAACTTTGTTCGACTACGAAGCCTGCCGAGACTTGACTTCGAGGAGGTAGATACACCTCAAAGTCTTCTGGAGGTACGACTGGCAACAGGTGCCATCGTAAAGACCGAGAAGCGCGTCGTGAACGTGCGCTTCTCGTACAAACAATGGATGTTTGTCGAACACTTTATCGTCCTGGACCTGGACGATAAGTTCGACGTAGTAATGGGCATGCCGTGGCTTGCACGGCATGATCCGGTGATAGACTGGAAGAAGCGCACGCTCGTGCGCTTCGGACGCGACAGCGGAACAGAGAGCGATGGCCCTGTTACCGCGCGGCTCACCAGTCGAGATAGCGCTTAATGCTGCTGTCCCGGAGTGCCCAAGAGGTGCGCGAGGGCGCACACAAGCGAGACCCACGTCGGCAATGCTGCCGACGTCGGAAGAAAAAGATGTGTTGGTTCCGGGAACCAACACCCACGTTCAAGCGTGTAAGGGACAGTCCCTGACCCGAAGAGGTCAGGTCGACAACGACGCGTCGACTCCGGGAGTCGACGCACCCTCGGTCATGAGGGGCTCCGCCAATGAATGGCGTCGAGGTGATGAAGGCGTGTCAACTCCGGGAGTTGACGCTGCAAACAGTACGGACGGTTGCAAACGTCCCGTACTGACGCAATTTGCATGCTGTCGTGCCGCCGGGCTGCACGACGAAGCGCCATGCGATCAAGCCGGGCTTGATATCGCGCGCCCGCAGACAGGGTCTGCCGGCGAAGGAACACATTTACGTGCAGCTAGGCTGCACGAAGGAACATACGATCAAGCCGGGGTTGATACCGCGCGCCCGCGGACAGGGTCCCCCGGCGAACAACTGTCCACGGCCGGGCCTGGACCAGAAGAACAACTGTGCGGAACCGGACTCCGCACAACAAGAAGACGGCGCAAGCGGAAAACGCTGCGCAAGTCTCGGTCCGGGACCGAGACGCAACAAGAGCAGTCTGCCGGGCAGACTGCGGAGGTGACGCCGAATGTCAAGACGCTAAGCGTCTTGACGCGCACCGATACTGGATTCCAGTATCGCGACATGGAACTCGCTAGTCCTCCGACGACGGCGTCGGAGTTGACTTCGCTTCCAGCCATGAGCTGGAAGCGCTTCACGCGCGACTTGCTCGATGGACGCATCGAGCAAGTCTGCGTTCTTTCGGACAGCGAAAGAACGGCGAGCGAGAGCGAAGAGCTGAGGCAGCTCTTCATGGGAAGTACCACTGAGAGTGAAGACACTCTCAGTGCGAAGACGAAGCGAGAACGCTTCGAGGAACAAGGTTGGGACTCGCTGAAGTCGAGTCCCTATTACGAATTGTTGAGGGAGTACAAAGACGTACTCCCGGAAGAGATTCCTGCGGAGCTTCCGCAGGATAAGGGCATTCAGCACGAGATTGATCTCGTGCCGGGCACGAAGTACTGTGTCACGCGGCAGTGGCCACTGCCGCGAGAGCAAGTGAAAGCAATCGACGACTTCTTTGAAAGTCGTCGCAAAGCAGGACAAGTGCGGGAATCAAAGTCCCCGCACAGTGCTCCGACGTTCTGTGTAAAAACGCCACAGGGCGGATGGCGCATCGTTCATGCCTACAACAAGCTGAACGATGCGACGGTACCGCGTAGCGTTCGAGACCAAGTATCGTGCGCGCTGCGCGTAAGCATGGACGTCATGCTTACCCTGCTGCAGGTCGAGGAATTCCGCCCTCGACCGGAACTCATTTTGCGGGGGCTCAAACGCTTGTTTGAGCTCCTCTTTGAACACTTCGTACGTGCTGAAGCACGTAGGATCGGAGAGTCGGCGTCCATACGCCCAACTCTTCGCTCGTCCGCCACGGCAGGACATGGCGAACGCGACCTTCGACAGCGGGTCGACGATACGTCGAGCCGCTATGGCTGTGTCGAGCTCGACAAGCTATCGGAGGAGAGGCTCGCCCTCTCTTCCTACATAATTGCTCACGCTCAATTTTAATGATTGAGCACGCGGTGTCGTCCCCGACGACGCCATCGCTGAGGAAGCAGCATCGCGCTGCTCCTTCATGATGAACCCCAGAGCAACACCATGTTGCTCCGTCGGCGATAGCGTACGCAACATTGTGGCTATCGCCGCTTCTCCAATGACTGTTGACAGTCGTTGGAGGGCCTCCCACTCTGGATCCGACAGGTGGGGGCAGTCCGCGCGTGCAACATGCGTTGCAGGCGTGTTGGAGCTCTCCATGGGCAGCTCCGTGCTCACGTGGTTCTCGGCTCCGCGTTCGTACACCTCGTACGAACGTCAAGCAGTCGGTCGTTGGACGGACTACAAAGTGCTACCAGGTGTAGTGCTAATATGCACATCTCTAATTGGTAGAAAGAAGCTGCTTTCTACCAATAGGATCTTTGGGTAGGTATGGACCACTCATTGTGGTGGCCCACTTCAATGTATCCATTGGTGCGACTTACACCAAGGTGAGGAAGTATCTAAAACCTTTAACAGATATTTATCTGTTAAGCCATAAGTGACAAATGTCATGCACAAGTGACAGTTATCACTTGTGACCGTTGTCATGCACAAGTGACTGTTGTCACTTGTGTGTGTAATCACGTTACAGGTCCTCCAGATTTCCGTCGGCAGGCTTGGCCGAAGTCACTTGCGCGTTACAGGGAAAATTGAACTCTGTTTTGGTTATCGACTTCACTATCACTTCTCTCTTCTGCACTCTTCTTCGGGCAAATGTCTGCGGTTCACTGTGCTTCGGGTCGAATATATTGGCTTCAGTATACCTTGGGTTCAGATGTCCTGACTAGTGACGACTCGGTCGTCGCACCTTCGTCGTGGGTTAACAAATGACTTGGTTTCTCCATGCAGCGAGTCCGTTGTCTTGGTTACGGTATAGTGTGAGCACTCTCCTTCTTCTCTTCGAAAAAGTCGAGTCGACAGGTTGTGGTGTTGCAGAACACACAAATATCGTCAGATGTGGATCTCCAGCACAAACCACAACAATCGCCGAGTTAGGTCGGCGCTTGTTGGCCTGCGCAGGGGTTGTCCCCTCGCGGTTCGGCCCAGCCGGGACAGCGGGTGTCTCGCCGCTCGCCGACATCTGCCAACCAAGGTCCACTCTTCCGGAGATCCGCCGAGCTAGCGGACTCCGCTCACAAACTCCTGTGCCCTCCACCAAAGGATGGACGGCGGCGCGCTAGCGCTTTTACAGGCCGCCGGGGCAGAAGCAACCCGACTTGAAGAGTAACGGCACCCGGACTGTCCGGCGTACCGGCTCGCTGAGTTAGCGAGACTTTTCCTTCGCACTTGGTGAGCACCCAACGCCCAATCCCGGGCCGACCTAATCTCTTGGCGCTACCAGTCGAGTACCCTACAAGCTATGCCTCTCGGGTACCGTCGGCAGGCATAATCCGACCCCGTGCAGGGACTTACCGGAAAGTGTGCACGTGTTGTGGGCCTAGAAAATTCTGCTCTGTTTGTTCTTAAGTCTCCTGGGCGCCCTGAAAGGGCGCCTCCATTATTCCTAAGGTCCTATACAAATATCAAGTGAAATGGAGTGGTTTCGGATCTCGGCCGACCCTTCACCCTCGCTACAACGCCTCGAACTCGGCGGAGCCGGATAAATTATCCGGATAACCCGGCGAGCTCGACGGGGAGGTCTCGCCGACTCGGCTGAGTGCTGCTGAGCTCGCCGGGCTCACGCTTGGTCCTCTTGTGCGCCTTCTGGCCGTGCCCCGCGTCGTCTGGGCGGCCGGCGGCTCTGTTTAGCCGAGCTCAGGGCCTGGAAGCTGCCTTGAACTAGACTGAGCGTCTCCCAGCGCTCCCCGCACTCGGCCCGCCGTACGTGCGTCTTCTCCTTGCGTGGCGCCACCCGTCCTTGGTCTCCGGTGCCCTTGATTCCCAGTCAGTTGGCCGCAGTGCGCCCGTGAAGCCTGCGAGCTCGGCGAGCTCGGCAGACTGGCACACTGTACCCATCCAGCCGAGTAGTACCATCGGTGTCGCTTTCTTGGCTACCTTGGTACTGTGTGCTCGACGAACTGGCACAGTGTACCATCCAGCCGAGCAGTACTGTGGTGAAGCGATTTCTGATTCCACACTAAGGTACATAATTCGGTGACCAGAGCCGGTCCGGTCCAAGTTTGTACACGTGACACCGACCCGAGGAGTTTCGCCGAGGAAATCGGCAAGCTAAAGGGTCGGTCAGCGAAGTGACTTAGTTTTCGTATGGGAGAGGCCGTAACAGCCCATTTTCATTAGATATTTGTATAGGGACCTTAGGGAGGGCCGTTGGGCCCAGCAAAGGAAACATAAATACAGAGTGGAATTTTCGGGGTCCAACACAAGCGGCACGCGGCGACTCTTCGAGGTACGACCGTCCCCGTAGAACTAGATCATGCCCACCGCTGAGATCGGCTTACCGAAGTGACGGAAGTGATCTCGGCCACCCGGCAAGTCCAAGAAGCGTGTGTGAGTGTGTGGTGGTTTCTGGACATCTGCCCCTAGGGCAAGGAGCTCGTCGAACGAACGAGCGCGGGTTTTCGGCCCGCCAGCGAATTAAGGTCGGTGCGGCTTTGCACCGACGGCCCGTCAAGGCGAAAGCCGCCGCCCATCCTTTGGTGGAGGGCACGGGTTCAAGGAGGAGAAGGAGAAGAAGGAGAAGAAGAGGCGTACGAAGTAAGGGGAGCGTGCTGTGTGCTTGTGGCACGGCTCCTGGAAGGGCTTGGCAGGTGTCTGGGAAGGAGCCACTACACCGCTGGGCGATCTTCGGATCACCCGATAAGCCTACGCTCGACGATCGTAGGTGTTGTTGGTGTGGGAGTGGGAAGCTAACGATTTTGGCACGTCTGCTACACCACAACTGGTGCCGCGACCCGGGAACAGGGTGGTTGTGTGTTTTTTAGGTACCTTACAAGTCAACGAGCAAACAAGTGAATATGGTCAAGACGCCGACAAGCGCGCGAAGCGGGACTCCAGCGACGGCTGGGGGAAGGTCAAGCGCGCGGACGAGAAGTACGGACGCGACGACGAGGGCGACGGCCAGCACGCCGCGCTCTGTGAAGTTCGACCAAGTCGACGCCCGTGGCCATGGAAGTGGGGTTAACGATGATGGAAGTGAAGATGAAGTGGAAATGAAGGGCTCAGTGCCGATGCTGGATGATGAGGATGTCGACGAATTAACAGTGGTCGTTGGAAAATCGGGCACACCGCGCCCGATTGCCCGCCGACTGGAAGCCGAGCTCGACGAACTTACTCCAGCTCGCAATCTGGCGCCCGACAAGCGGCCGACCACAGGAAGTCGGCCGCCGGTGAACGGAGATACTCCGAATGCGTATAAGATACTGGGACAAATCGGTCGGTCAATGACCGCCACCAGCGCGTGGGTGATGATGTTCGCGCCGAAGGAAGTCGGCGGAGCTAAATGGGTGACGCTCGAGAAGGAGTTGGCCGCGCCAATCGACAGTTCCAGCCTGACCCAGCTCGGCGAGCAAACGAAGCGGTTGCTGGAGGCGATGGGCTTTGAGTGCGCTGCAGTGCCGTCCAAGGTCGCACTGGCTGTGTGGGACCTCAGCGAAGTTAGTTCGGAGCTCACCAAGTGGAAGCGGAAACTGAAGGATGCGTTCGGCGTACGTGTAACGTCGACGGTGCGGAAACTCGGCGATGTCGATCCAAGTACGGTCCCACTGCCGACGACGCCAAAGAAATCGTCGATGGATCCTCTTCTGCGAACCCCCGACACGAAGCGAAACGTCTTCAGCAAGACCACCGACTCGCCATACTTTATGGACTCGCACATGGTCACGCCAAAAAAGGATCGTGAGAATCGACGAATTGCACCAGCGGGTTCCATTGGAGACGATGACGACAACGATTTCGTTGACGAGCCCGAATATGCGGACCCGTGCGAGGACCTGGCAGCGCAAGTCAGAAGATCATACCAGCGAGAGGATGAAGACGGAACTCAGCGAATTAAGCTGACGCACCATATCTCGCTCAGCAAGCTGTCGAAGTTCTCCGGGACCCGCAACCGCAGTGAACGGTCACTGCGGTGGCTCAAGAAGTTCATCTATGAAATGGAGGGAACGAACACCTCGCAGAACCGCTGGTGTGAGCCGTTCCAACTGTGCATGGAGGGCGGCGCCAGCAATTGGGTCCGCCAGCTCCCGAAGAAGACGCGCAGCAGGTGGTCCTTGCTGTGCGAGGCGTTTATGTCTTACTATTGTTCGCAGTACGATCAAACAGCTGAAGACCGATACTACACCGCCAAGCGGGATGAGGACGAACACATCTGTGACTACCTGTTGCGCCTAAATGGCTACGCCCGCGCGGCGGAAATAATGTACGAGACAGGCGGACCTATCGGCGCGAGGCGCCTCAAGCGCTTCCTCGATACGTGTGAAGACGAAGGGCTAGTTCGACAACTGATTCCCCAGCGATTCGACAATATCGCTAAGGTGGAAGCGGTCATTAATGACACTATGGCCGCCGACCGCAGACGCAGAGACCGAGGCAGCGGCGCGCGTAAACCAGCGCGTGAAGGAAGTCGACGAAATGACTCCGGAAGGCGTGACGATCGTCGAAGCGATAGGGACGATCGCCGGGGTGACAGCCGAAACCGTCGTGATGACCGCAATGCCAGGCAAGTCACCGTGGCCGAAGTATCAGTCGATGAGCTTTACGACGCCTGGCAAGATCGTATGTCAATTACATCACACCGCCGAGCCACCACCGACGACTACTCGAACGTGAGCGATCACTCAGATCGCTCACTCAGTTCCGACTATGAATCCGACACAGACTATGTCGACGTGGCTGAGACCGGGCGTAGTCAGCGCATCAATGCCCTAGTCGCACAGAGACTGCAGTGGGCGACGGGCGTTGGAATGACGCTCGGCGAGTTAAGTGGAGCGACCAGGACAGGCGTGGACGCCCTGAGTATGTGCCGTGCGCGGCCTGCGGCGATCCGCGTCACTCAGCGCAACGGTGCTTCCGGCGGTGCAAGTTTTGCACGCAAGTACACCCGAATAGTCAATGCGAGCACCACAAGCTCTACGAGGAGGCAGTCAAATTCCTGAAATCGAAACACGACAAGGACCCCCTTCCGAATGAGCTTCAAGGCATATTTTCCAGCAATTTAAACGAGCGCGCCCGCCAACTATAACTGGGTTGGGCACTGACGGGCTGCCACAGTTGGCGGAGCCGGCGATTGAAGCGAACTTCGTGTTCGCCGCTGTTCGGCGAAGCGAAAGGCAGGGAAATAATGATGCGACGGAGACTGAACGTGACAATGATAGGAGACTTAGCTTGGTCGACGAATTAATCTTACTCGAACCAAGTCAGGAGGTCGACGAATACGCGGGAATTATCACAAGTGCGACGGTACGCGAGACGAGGACACCGCGGGACCGGGCGGTAACACTGCTTCAAGGTGAACGCCAGGGGTGGTGGTCAAGGACGCGGTTTGATAAACGCTCGCGGATGCGAGTACTTGTGATGGGAGCAGTAAATGATAGGAGGACGAAGATATTGCTGGACACGGGCGCGAATGTGAGCGCGGTCAGCGAATCTTTCGCGAAAAGATTGCCGCTGAGACGGAGGGTGAATGCAGACAAGCGAATTGACATCCAAGGTATCGCTAAAGACAAGGTTTGAACGAATGAGCGCGCCGTGGTCAAGGTGGCTCTCGGCTGGGAGCTCGTCTACGATTTTGAGGTATGGATAATGTCACACCACGCGGGGGTAGACGTCATCATCGGGACAGATTTCGTGATACCAGCGGGAGTTAGGTTGGATCTTTTCCGGTCAACGATGCAGAACCCTGACGAAATAGTGGTACCACTGATTAAGACACAAAGGGAACTTAACGAACGGGCTTCGGGACAGCATGTACCCGGGCGTCCATCGAAACCAATGGAAGTAGCCTCGGGTGAAACCGTCGAGTTCAAGTTGCAACGCAACCCGCCAAACGAGGCCACGCATGAGTTCTGGACTCGGCGAACCAAGGATTTGGTCCCAACTATTGTGCTGGGCAAGTCTGGTCGGCCGGCTAAAGTCCGGTTGACGAATGTTGTAGTGGGCCTACTTTGGCTCACTACTTTAGCTTACACGTCGCGCTACGTGTATGAGGAAGCGTTGGAGTTTATTAATAATTTGAATTAATTATACTTGAGTCCACAAGTATAATATAAATCAAATAAAACACCAAGTAGGTAGTTTAAGGTAAAATGAGAACTGTATTGTTTCTAAATTGATCTTCCTCTAAAATCTGCTAAAAACTGTTTATCATCTATGAAAGGGTTGACAGCGGCTGGCTGTCAGAGCCCCGCTAATGTGCATGTCTCTGATTGGTAGAAAGATGCTGCTTTCTACCAATAGAATCTTTTGCGTATGTGTGGACTACTCATTGTGGTGGCCCACTTCAATGTATCCATTGGTGTGTCTTACACCAATGTGAGGAAGTATCAAAAACCTCTAACAGATATTTATCTGTTAAACCATAAGCGGCAATTGCCATGCACAAGTGACAGTTGTCACTTGTGACCGTTGTCATGCACAAGTGACTGTTGTCACTTGTGTGTGTAACCCCGTTACACCATCCCCCCGTTAAGCTTAGACGTGTCGGTATCGACACGTCAATTAATATTGACTGCTTGTCAATTGTTTGTGCTGGGGATTTCCGTGCTCATCTGCAATGAGCACGATCAAGCTGAAGACCACCATTGCAACAGAGTGTAAACTCTCTGTTGCTGAGTACAATTCGCGGTAGCGCGAGGTGCGCCGCTACCACGGGGACAGACAACACAGTGTCTGTGTACGATTCTTCGATGTCGACCGCGTCTATGCGTCGACATCTCTAAGCGAATTTCTGTAGCTTACCGTGATCGGGTAAGCAAGCGCCAAAGCACTTCGAGTCCTTCTTGAGGTGAGGCAAGTATTAACAACTCCACGCTGTTGCGGTGGAGGCTGGTGTCCGTCCAGGTGGCGGTGCGTATTAGCAAACGCGACCACAACAGGTATACTATATGTATACCTGAGATCTTCAATGATCTCCGTGCTAATTATCTAGCACGCGAGTCGTCAGGCGTTGTAGATTACTACAGCGCTCGCACTACCTTCTTGCTGGTAGTGCGTGTTGAGTTTCGTACTCCTTCACCATGTCCGGAACGTCTTCCATCAGGACGTTCCGTGGTTCCCACGTGTCGTGTTGGGGAGGGAAACCTCTCCAGCGAATGCGAAAACAATCCGGACCTCGGATTGTTTTCCTATGATCAACAATTCGCTGGACGATCCAGCGAATTTCTCCGCGTGCGTCTCGCAGCGTTGGCGGAGGTGGTGGAAACACGCCCCGATGGTCAACGCCGTATTGACCTTCATCTCGTGTTGCTCCACGACCAGGTGACGGTCGTGGAGTACTTTCAGAGCGCGGCGGTTGCCGCTCTGTTCCTTCGTGTCCCGGCTGTGGCGGTCTCTCAGACCGCCTTAAACGTGCCGGTCGGGCTGTAGGCCCGACTGTATTAACTGCTCCAGCGCGTAGTCGCGCTGGAGAGGAGGGTTTCCCCTGCCGAGTCTGTCTCTTCGGGTCAGACGAGCCACTTGGCTCGTGCTGAAGGTATGGCTTTAACCGCCCGACATAAAATGTCGGGTGGAGCCGCATCCTAGACGGTATGTGTAGCGTGTACTTATCTGTCCCACCAATTTATAGGTAGTTGATATTTCGAACCATAGATTCACTTACACATATGAGGCGAAGACCGGAATAGCCGCGTTTAAAAGCCCGCACTAGCGCACTCTTTATCATATTTTTGCAGATTAATAACAGTGCTCAGCAAGTAAATAACAACACAAACGCGAAAACATTTTTGAAAGAAATAAGGTTTTATTTCGTAATTACACGGCAAATTAGCGATATTAGTAAAACAAATTACCAGATGTCCACTCCGACTTGGTGACCACGTATGTAACAGCACAACTGCCAGAAACGTGCGGAACACTCTCTAATAGGCACCCAAAAAAGTGAGGTTTAATTGCCTGTTATGACGATATGCGTCAAATCACATGATAATTTCATCCAGTCATCGATTGATATAGTTTTAGGTACGGAATTAACAAATATAAACATTGTTTTATTGATTGAGAATCTGAGAAGTCAATGCTTTGTAGCCATTTTCTATAGTTGAAGCCGTAGTGGCAAGTGACGTTGGACCGAGCCCATTAGGACCGACGGTCTTACGAAGTCGAGGGAGCTTGAAATCATTGCCTCCCTCGTTAATGATAATGCACTCCAACACTTTTTGCAAAGTGAGGAAGCATTTATCTATAGTTTCGTATTTAACACTATTAAAATCACTAGCTAAGCTTGAAGAGCCGCTTGGCTCGCGCTGTGGCTCTGTAGCGGAGGCGGCCTTCCTTACTCAAGGTGGTAAGGAAGATCACCACCGCAACGCGCGTTTGCGGAGAGATGTCCTTGGCCCCGACTGTGCGTGTCGTCTTGGTTGCCGAAACTGTTGTGGCGATTAATGCCCACCACCAACTGTTTTACGGTGGGCTTCAGCCCGCCTTAGCCAATACTATTTTAACCAATGAAATCATTCTAACAATGTTGAGTGGTAAAAAAAAAGCCAAAGTACCTATAAATTAGTGGGACAGAGAAGTATGCGTTACCGTGGCGTGCCATCACCGTGAATGGCCCGATGAAGCGCGGAGCAAGCTTGCTTGCTCCGAAATCCGAAACGGCATGTTTAGGCAGGTTTTGTGTAGCTAACAAAACTAATGAATCTACTTTGAATTCATTTGTGTTGCCCCTGCCAATATTATCGGCGTTCAGCTTCTGTTTATCCACAGAAGCTGCAATCGTGTCCTGGACAAACCGAATTACGGCTTGTCTATTATTGATGAAGTCAATCGCATCCGAGCTGAAGTCATTCAGCTCGCTCTCCGCAAGAGGCCCGGCCTCTGCGTGGTTCTTCGCGGTGTCTGCGCCCTGCGCAGACCCGTGGTCCTTGTTCCTTGTGGAGTCTGTGCAGACCACAGACTCATTTTCTTTGTTCTGGGGGTCGGCGCAAGGCGCTGACCCTTGGTTCTTTCTGCCAAGGTCTGCGCGGGGCGCAGACCTGGTTGTCTTGTTCCTTGTTGTCGCGGCTGACTGTCAGCGGCTTTTTGCGACTGCTGTGTTGCAGTCGTAGATCCTCCACCACTTAAAGTGGGAGCCACCACTCCGAGTAAACTCGGCAGACGGGGATGCCGCATGACATTCACATAAAACGGTGTATGCCCGGTCGAGGCATGCACCGAGTTATTGATGGCAAACGCTGCCATCGATAAGCACTCGCTCCAGTATTGGAACGAGTGAGCGTAGCTCTTCAAAATGTCGACGAGCACGCGATTGACGCGCTCGGTTTGGCCGTCCGTCTGCGGATGCTCCGCAGTCGACATTGAAAGTTGGCTCCCAAGAAGTGTAAACCCTTCTTGCCACAGGTGCGCTGTGAAGCGTGGGTCTCGGTCCGACACAATGTCGGTCGGCACGCCATGGTGTTTGAACACCATGTCGACGAGCAGACGGGCCGTCTGCTTCGCGGTCACCTCTGCCGGCACCGCAGCAAGATGTACCATCTTGCTGAAGCGGTCGACGAAGACCACAACACCGGTGTTCCCTCCGCTATCCGGGGGAAGACCAAAGATGAAGTCCAAAGACATGGACTTCCAACACTCCGACGGAGTCGGTAGTGATTGCAGTGGAGCCTGCGCGAATGGCGCAGGCTTTACGCGTTGGCACACCTCGCAAGCACGGATGTACTTGCGCACCCACTTATACTGGTGGTGCCAGTAGAAGTCGCGCGTGAGAAGGACGTATGTCTTCTCTCGTCCGAGATGTCCCGCAGAAGGGGCATCATGATACTCGTACATGATCCTGAGTCGCAGGTCATGGTCATTTGGCACGACAACGCGATCCACGTTGTCGTCGACTGCATTGTAAAGCAGTAGTCCGTCGTGCACACGAAAGCGGTGTGCACGCGCTCGAAGGTGCTTGGGCAACTTCTGACGAGCCTTGTCAGAAGGTGTTGTGCCATAGGCCAGCAAGAGCTTCGCGTCCGCGTCGTGCGCGTACGCGGCCTTCACGTCGTCCAACAGAGCCGACGTGGGTGTGCTCGTTCGCATGACGTCAATGGCATTGACGTCAGCAGCTTCTGCGTAGTCCGGCCGACGTGACAACGCGTCGGCCACCACACTCAACCTTCCGGGTTTGTATTCGACCCGGAAGTTATATTCTGCAAAGAATGAGAGCCATCTCGCCATTCTTTGTGATATGTGTGGCGACTTCACTGCGGTGCGCAGTGATGCATGGTCGGTGTAGACCACAAATGGTCTACTCCCAAGCAAATACACTCGGAACTTTGCGAGTGCATACTTCATGGCAAGGAGTTCCTTGTCATGCACCGGATAGTTGCGCTCAGCTGGCTTCAGCTGACGCGATTGGTAGTAGACGACACGATCACGGCCCTCGTGATCGTGCTGCATCAACGCGCATCAGATCGCGAAGTCGGATGCGTCACACACTACGTGGAATGGACGATCTTGGTCAGCCACTGCCAAGATCGGTGCCTCAGTCAAGCCCCGCTTGACTGCATCGAATGCCTTTTGGCAATCGACTGTCCAATTCCACACAGCTTCTTTCTTAAGAAGCTGTGACAGCGCGCGGATCTTGCCCGCATAATCCTCCACGTACTTGCACAAGTACGTGGCCAAGCCAAGGAACTGCCTCAGTTCCTTGACACTTGAAGGCGTTGGCCATTCGTTAACCACTCTGACCTTTTCTGGGTCAGGGCGAACACCATTCTTCCCTACGAGACACCCGAGGACGGGTATCTCGCTCGCCCCGAAGATACACTTCTTCAGGTTCGCGTAGAGCTTATGCTTCCGCATAAGCTCAAGTAGCTTCCGGAGATGCACCCTGTGCATCTCTACGTCGGTCATCCCGTCCACAGCTCGGCTGTGGATGAATACATCATCGAAGTAGCTCGGCGCGAAGTCGCGCACCGAGCGCAACAAGTGCGTTACGCACCTGTTGAAAGTCGCAGGGGCGTTCTTAAGCCCCTGTGGCATTACTAGCCATTCCCAGAGCATGCCGCTTGGCGTGCTCACGGCCGTGAGAGGGATATCGCTCTCACGCATTAGGATTTGATAGAATCCATCTCGCAAGTCGAGAGCACTGTAAACGGTGCTCCCGGCCATCGAATCGATGATAACATCTTTTCGTGGTATCGGCGTCTGCGCCGGTACTGTCGCATCGTTCAGCTTGTTGTAGGCATGAACGATGCGCCATCCGCCCTGTGGCTTCTTGACACAGAACGTCGGAGCACTGTGCGGGGACTTTGATTCCCGCACTTGTCCTGCTTTACGACGACTTTCAAAGAAGTCGTCGATCGCTTTCACTTGCTCTCGCGGCAGTGGCCACTGCCGTGTGACACAGTACTTCGTGCCCGGCACGAGATCAATCTCGTGCTGAATGCCCTTATCCTGCGGAAGCTCCGCAGAATCTCTTCCGGGAGTACGTCTTTGTACTCCCTCAACAATTCGTAATAGGGACTCGACTTCAGCGAGTCCCAACCTTATTCCTCGAAGCGCTCTCGCTTCGTCTTCGCACTGAGAGTGTCTTCACTCTCAGTGGTACTTCCATGAAGAGCTGCCTCAGCTCTTCGCTCTCGCCTCGCCGTTCTTTCGCTGTCCGAAAGAACGCAGACTTGCTCGATGCGTCCATCGAGCAAGTCGCGCGTGAAGCGCTTCCAGCTCATGGCTGGAAGCGAAGTCAACTCCGACGCCGTCGTCGGAGGACTAGCGAGTTCCATGTCGCGATACTGGAATCCAGTATCGGTGCGCGTCAAGACGCTTAGCGTCTTGACATTCGGCGTCACCTCCGCAGTCTGCCCAGCAGACTGCTCTTGTTGCGTCTCGGTCCCGGACCGAGACTTGCGCAGCGTTCTCCGCTTGCGCCGTCTTCTTGTCGTGCGGAGCCCGGCTCCGCACAGTTGTTCTTCTGGTCCAGGCCCGGCCGTGGACAGTCGTTCGCCGGGGGACCCTGTCCTCGGGCGCGCGGTATCAAGCCCAGCTTGACCGCATTTTCCTTCGTGCAGCCCGGCTGCACGGAAATGTGTCCCTTCGCCGGCAGACCCTGTCTGCGGGCGCGCGATATCAAGCCCGGCTTGATCGCATGGCACTTCGTCGTGCAGCCCGGCTGCACGACAGCATGCAAATTGCGTCAGTGCGGTACGTTTGCAACCGTCCGCACTGTTTGCAGCGTCAACTCCCGGAGTTGACACGCCTTCGTCACCTCGATGCCATTCATTTGCGGAGCCCCTCATGACCGAGGGTGCGTCGGCTCCGGGAGCCGACGCGTCGTCGTCGACCTGACCGCTTCGGGTCAGGGACTGTCCCATGCGTACTTGAACGCGAGTGTTGATTCCCCGAACCGACACATCTTTTTCTTCCGACGTCGGCAGCATTGCCGACGTGGGTCTCGCTTGTGTGCGCCCTCGCGCACCTCTTGGGCACTCCGGGACAGCAGCATTAAGCGCTGTCTCGACTGGTGAGTCGCGCGCACCTGCTGGTGCGTGCGCTGCGGTAACAGGGCCATCGCTCTCTGTTCCGCTGTCGCGTCCGAAGCGCACGAGCGTGCGCTTCTTCCAGTCTATCACCGGATCATGCCGTGCAAGCCACGGCATGCCCATTACCACGTCGAACTTATCGTCCAGGTCCAGGACGATAAAGCATTCGACAAACACCCGTTGTTTGTACGAGAAGCGCACGTTCACGACGCGCTTCTCGGTCTTCACGATGGCACCTGTTGCCAATGGTACCTCCAGAAGACTTCGAGGTGTATCTACCTCCTCGAAGTCAAGTCTCGACAGGCTTCGTAGTCGAACAAAGTTGTTCGACGCGCCTGAATCTACCAAAGCTCGAAGAGAGTCACTCGCTCTCTTCGAGTAAACCTTCAAGATGACTAGGTTCGGCCTGTCATCTTGTTTCTTGCAGTGAGAGCTGGTCTCACTGGGGGCTGCAGTCCTCAGTGTCGCGTGCCCGGTGTCGGCACGCGCGACTGCATTACCAGTAGGGCCCCCCGCGCCTACTGGATGTTCGCCTTTTTTTTGTTCGCAGCGATGCCCAGCATCGCCACGACGGCCACCTCCAGGGAGCACGGGAGCCGTGCACTCTCTGGTAAAGTGACCGATCCTTCCGCAACGGAAGCATCGCACATTACTTCCGTGCTGCTGGTGACCAGCAGCCGTTGCATTCGAGAGGTCCATTGGTTCCGGACCTCCCGTGCTCACTACCGGGCGTGGTTGCGGCCCCGGCACGTTCACATGCAGTTTAGCCTGCCGCAGGCTAAACTCTTCTTGCATGGCAAGAGTGATCGCAGCTTCAAGAGTACTCGGGTACTCTCGGAAGAGATAGGTCTTCACAGGCCCATCTCTAAGCCCCTTCATGAACGTGACGACCTTGGTCGCCTCGTCAATCGGGTTAGTCACGATATTTGATACCAAATATCGTGCGCGCTGCGCGTAAGCATGGACGTCATGCTTACCCTGCTGAAGGTTGAGGGACTCCGCCCTCGACCGGAACTCATTTTGCGGGGGCTCAAACGCTTGTTTGAGCTCCTCTTTGAATATCTCGTACGTGCTAAAGCACGTAGGATCGGAGAGTCGGCGTCCGTACGCCCAACTCTTCGCTCGTCCGCCAAGACATAACATGGCGAACGCAACCTTTGACAACGGGTCGACGATGCGTCGAGCCGCTATGGCTGTGTCGAGTTCGACAAGCCATCGGAGGAGAGGCTCACCCTCTCTTCCTACGTAATTGCTCACGCTCAACTTTAATGGTTGAGCACGCGGTGTCGTCCCTGACGACGCCGTCACTGAGGAAGCAGCATCACGCTGCTCCTTCATGATGAAGACCAGAGCAACACCATGTTGCTCCGTCGGCGATAGCGTACGCAGCATCGTGGCTATCGCCGCCTCCCCAATGACTGTTGACAGTCGTTGGAGGGCCTCCCACTCTGGATCCGACAGGTGGGGGCAGTCCGCGCGTGCAACATGCGTTGCAGGCGTATTGGAGCTCTCCATGGGCACCTCCGTGCTCATGGGGTTCTCGGCTCCGCGTTCGTTGGACGGACTACAAAGTGCTACCAGGTGTAGTGGGCCTACTTCGACTCACTACTTTTGATTACACGTTGCGCAACGTGTATGAGGAAGCGTAAGTACTTAGTAATTACTTAGGTTAATTATATTTGAATACACAAATATAAGTTAACTTAGACAAGACTCCAAGTAGCTAGTTTAAGGTAAAATGAGAACTGTATTGCTTGTAAATTGATCTTCCTCTAAAATCTGCTAAAATCTGTTTATCATCTATGAAAGGGTTGACAGCGGCTGGCTGTCAGAGCCCCGCTAATATGCATGTCTCTGATTGGTAGAAAGATGCTGCTTTCTACCAATAGAATCTTTTGCGTATGTGTGGACTACTCATTGTGGTGGCCCACTTCAATGTATCCATTGGTGTGTTTTACACCAATGTGAGGAAGTATCAAAACCTTTAACAGATATTTATCTGTTAAACCATAAGCGGCAATTGCCATGCACAAGTGACAGTTGTCACTTGTGACCGTTGTCATGCACAAGTGACTGTTGTCACTTGTGTGTGTAACCCCGTTACACGAAGGCCTGACACCGTCCCGGTGAACTGGATCCACCCAATTTGGAACTAAGCCGTGCTCCGCTGTGTCACAGAGCAGCTCGAGCTGTGGATAGGAAGGAACGTGCTGGTGGTATAGCCACGGACGAAACGTTTTGTTCGGACGGTAATCCTGAGAGGTTTGACCTCAAAACAACTCGAGCGTCCCCGAAATGCCGAGACGAGGGTCCGAGACGAGGCTGTCCAAGATGAGCACATCCACATCCGGGATCGTGAGCCGGCCCGGCTGAGCCGCTAGAAATGCCTTCTCCATCGGGAGGTAGGTTCCAACACGGTCAGCCCACGTACGGAGCTGAGTAAAGCCGTCAAGGGGTACACTGCGTTGGATGCCATTAATGACGCATGAGCGAGGATCGTGAAATTCAAATGGGGAGGGCTGGTGGTGAGCAGATGTGCTGACTACAGGTGGCGCAGGAGGCAACACGACGGGATGGTGGACGTGGGTCCCGCCTACCTCTGGAACGAACCGAGCAAGAATTCAGTGGGCCACGACCGCGAATTCCCACAACACGAGCGACCAGGTCGCCGAGGTATGAGCATAAATATCGGCCGGCGAAATGCTGGAGGAAACCGGATAGGGAATCAAAGCAAGCGGGCAAAGGTAGCGACCGGAACCGGCTGGGAACGGCCAGCGATCGCCGGAATATGTCAAACACCCGCCAGGAGAAGGCGTGTCCATGACCCAGTTGCATAACGCATCGGCGGCAACGTTATAGCCGCGACGCACATGGTGCAAATAGATACGCGAGTTTCCTATGCCCACCGTACGGATGGCGGCCACCCATGTTCGTAAACGAGGCTGACAGCAGCGGAATTTCATGAGGGCCTGGTAAATGATGAGGGTGGAATCGCCGAATACATGCGCTCGGGCTTGTGGGCAATGCCCCAAGATCCACTGAAGACATGCCAGAAGGCCTTGGGCTTCCATAGAATTGTTGGTCTGACCGTCATCAAACGAGCGGGATTCGCAATAGAGAAAGGAGTCGTCCGATGCCCAGACGCTCCACCCAAATGCACACAGACCGGTGGTAGAACGGCTACCACCATCGAAAGACGCGTACACCACCTGTTCGTGGTGGTGCTCCAGCTGCACTGTCGAGCAAGCACCCGAGGAGTCTGCGAGACGCAAATCGGTGGGTGCGGGGCGAGGCCCCCTGTTTTCGCGAACCGGCGACACACGAGAATGCCGGGGGTTTTGCTGTGATCGGAAGGTAGTGATCCGTCCGACGGCGTCACTCCCTTTATCGTATGATGCACCGTAGCCAGGCTAACGGAAGCAATAATGGTCGCGGGAGGACAGATAGAAACCGAATTCGTATTACCTGGTAATTGATGACTGCCTACATGCCCTCCCCGATAACTTCAGGTCCTCTGTGGGTGCCCTGGTTTGAGAGCCGCGTGAGTAGAAGTCGCCCAATGCAAAACATCCGTCGGTAGTTGGCACAATGTATGGTGGTGAGCACAACGGTCGAACGTGCAATCTTTGACCACTTGGAGGCGAACGAACACAGTTTGTCCGTTCTGGTTCAGTATCTGATCCCGAATATTAGACGGGATGACCGAGTGTTGTCGGCCGCGTTGTCCGCTGGTGTGGGGTCGCTGTCGGCCCGCATTGCGCCCACGGGTTGGCGCGGAACGGTTCACTCCCCGGGAATCGGCGCCGCCGTGTCCGTCAAAGACCGGCCGAAGAACGGCATCGTTCAAAACCCGAAGAACGTACTACTGGTACTCGTGCGAATCCGGACGAAGCGTCCGAGACGCACGTGATGCGAGATCCTGGCGTGAACACCATGACGAATATCCTCAAAAAGACCAGCGAAAACAGCTTGGTATAGGTTGCACGTTGCGTTGAGTGGTTGCAGTGGTGCTGAACGGGGTACGTGATGCAATGCGTGGCCGTGGACCGCACGGAAAACGTCCGCAACGGCGGACGGATACCATTCTGCAGCTGCATCCTGGATGACATGCAGAACACGATGGAGATGATCCACGCGACGAATGACATGCGCCTGTGCTGGCTCTTGACCGCCCCAGAGGGTATCATCGTGAAATGCGGTCCGGTCCTGGCGGAAGACCCCGGCGTCCTCCGAGGACAAGAAGTGGGTCAATGGGGCGGGAGTGAAAGTTGACGGCGTACAGCATCTTGATCGATACTTTAGTGTCGTGTAGGAATTCACGATTTTACGAGTCCTCGTCCCTCAGCCTCGACAAATGGGACGAGTCCTACCAACAACACACGCTTCCCTCGAAAGGCCGGCGAAGATTGTTGGGATTAAACCTGAAGACCAGGTCCGATCCCTTACACCGGGCTGGAAATATGCCTAGTGTTGAAGTATCGGTCAGGTAGGTAGAGCCCACACACAGGCACCGCCAGCCGCGAGCAACGGCTGGGGTGCGTAAATATAAACGCTTTCGCGCTAAACCTACTGTGGTCCCTCAGAAAGGAAGGGCACCGGGCCGGCCAAGGCCTTTGACAGGGGCGCCGAGGTGAAACCTCGGCCAAAGAGTCAAATACACTGGGGGGCCACGCCACGCACCCAGGACAACGTACAAACGTACAGGGAGGACTCTCTACCTCCCAACACTCGGCCACTATCCACTCTTGGCCCTACCAGGGCGAACTCTCGGTCAATGTACCTTAAGCTCACCAGCAGACATACCCCGCGTCGGCCGAGCGTATTCAGACTCTACAGCTAAGCTAGCTAGACTTACCGTAGACGGACTTGACCCTGATGGCTTGGGGGGAATATTCTGCTCTGATTTAATAGTTAGAGGCGGTGAGGCCTCGACTATAACTAATCCCTAATGTCTATACAAATATCTAATATAGACCGAGCTTTCGGTCTAATCCTACAACCGGACGAGCCTTCGTCTTAAGTCCGGATTCCTAATAGGAGGCAAAAGGTGTATCCACTATGACTATCCGGAGAGCTCGGCGAGAATTTATTAGGACCCGCCGAACCTCACAGTCACTAACTAGCTTCCTGTCACTCTGGCGCGGTAAATGTGAGTAGCCAACAGGAGACCTCGGTCATCTTCTCTCAAACTAACGGGGTTACACGCACAAGTGGCTGCAAGCCACTTGTGAATTTAACAGATAGGTTATCTGTTAAAAGTTTTGGATACTTCCTCACCTTGGTGTAAGACACACCAATGGATACATTGAAGTGGACCACCACAGTGAGTGGTCCACACATACCCAAAGATCCTATTGGTAGAAAGCAGCATCTTTCTACCAATCAGAGTCATGCATATTAGCGGGGCTCTGACAGCCAGCCGCTGTCAACCCTTTCATAGATGATAAACAGTTTTTAGCAGATTTTAGAGGAAGATCAATTTACAAGCAATACAGTTCTCATTTTACCTAATCTAAGTCACTTGGAATCCCTTCTTATTTAACTTATATTTGTGTATTCAAATATAATTAACCTAAGTAATTACTAAGTACTTACGCTTCCTCATACACGTTGCGCAACGTGTAAGCTAAAGTAGTGAGTCAAGTTAGACCCACTACACCTGGTAGCACTTTGTAGTCCGTCCAACGAACGCGTAGCTGAGAACCACATGAGCACGGAGGTGCCCATGGAGAGCTCCAACACGCCTGCAACGCATGTTGCACGCGCGGACTGCCCCCACCTGTCGGATCCAGAGTGGGAGGCCCTCCAACGACTGTCAACAGTCATTGGGGAGGCGGCGATAGCCACGATGCTGCGTACGCTATCGCCGACGGAGCAACATGGTGTTGCTCTGGGCTTCATCATGAAGGAGCAGCGTGATGCTGCTTCCTCAGTGACGGCGTCGTCAGGGACGACACCGCGTGCTCAATCATTAAAATTGAGCGTGAGCAATTACGTGGGAAGAGAGGGCGAGCCTCTCCTCCGATGGCTTGTCGAGCTCGACACAGCCATAGCGGCTCGACGTATCGTCGACCCGTTGTCAAAGGTTGCGTTCGCCATGTTATGTCTTGGCGGACGAGCGAGGAGTTGGGCGTACGGACGCCGACTCTCCGATCCTACGTGCTTCAGCACGTACGAGATATTCAAAGAGGAGCTCAAACAAGCGTTTGAGCCCCCGCAAAACGAGTTCCGGTCGAGGGCGGAGTTCCTCGACCTTCAGCAGGGTAAGCATGACGTCCATGCTTACGCGCAGCGCGCACGATATTTGGCATCAAAGGTCGTCACGTTCATGAAGGGGCTTAGAGATGGGCCCGTGAAGACCTATCTCTTCCGAGAGTACCCGAGTACTCTCGAAGCTGCAATCACTCTTGCCATGCAAGAAGAGTTTAGCCTGCGGCAGGCTAAACTGCATGTGAACGTGCCGGGGCTGCAACCACGCCCGGTAGCGAGGCCGGGAGGTCCGGAACCAATGGACCTCTCGAATGCAACGGCTGCTGGTCACCAGCAGCAGGGAGGTAACGTGCGATGCTTCCGTTGCGGAAGGATCGGTCACTTTGCACGGGAGTGTACAGCTCACATGCCCCCTGGAGGTGGCCGTCGTGGCGATACTGGGCATCGCTGCGAACAAAAAAAAGGCGAACATCCAGTAGGCGCGGGGGGCCCTACTGGTAATGCAGTCGCGCGTGCCGACACCGGGCACGCGACACTGAGGACTGCAGCCCCCAGTGAGACCAGCTCTCACTGCAAGAAACAAGATGACAGGCCGAACCTAGTCATCTTGAAGGTTTACTCGAAGAGAGCGAGTGACTCTCTTCGAGCTTTGGTAGATTCAGGCGCGTCGAACAACTTTGTTCGACTACGAAGCCTGTCGAGACTTGACTTCGAGGAGGTAGATACACCTCGAAGTCTTCTGGAAAACACCATTGGCAACAGGTGCCATCGTGAAGACCGAGAAGCGCGTCGTGAACGTGCGCTTCTCGTACAAACAACGGGTGTTTGTCGAATGCTTTATCGTCCTGGACCTGGACGATAAGTTCGACGTGGTAATGGGCATGCCGTGGCTTGCACGGCATGATCCGGTGATAGACTGGAAGAAGCGCACGCTCGTGCGCTTCGGACGCGACAGCGGAACAGAGAGCGATGGCCCTGTTACCGCAGCGCACGCACCAGCAGGTGCGCGCGACTCACCAGTCGAGACAGCGCTTAATGCTGCTGTCCCGGAGTGCCCAAGAGGTGCGCGAGGGTGCACACAAGCGAGACCCACGTCGGCAATGCTGCCGACGTCGGAAGAAAAAGATGCGTTGGTTCCGGGAACCAACACTCGCGTTCAAGTACGCATGGGACAGTCCCTGACCCGAAGAGGTCAGGTCGACAACGGCGCGTCGGCTCCGGGAGCCGACGCACCCTCGGTCATGAGGGGCTCCGCAAATGAACGGCGTCGAGGTGACGAAGGCGTGTCAACTCCGGGAGTTGACGCTGCAAACATTGCGGACGGTTGCAAACGTACCGCACTGACGCAATTTGCATGCTGTCGTGCAGCCAGGCTGCACGACGAAGCGCCATGCGATCAAGCCGGGCTTGATATTGCGCGCCCGCAGACAGGGTCTGCCGGCGAAGGGACACATTTCCGTGCAGCCGGGCTGCACGAAGGAACATACGATCAAGCCGGGCTTGATACCGCGCGCCCGCGGACAGGGTCCGCCGGCGAACGACTGTCCACGGCCGGGCCTGGACCAGAAGAACAACTGTGCGGAGCCGGGCTCCGCACGACAAGAAGACGGCGCAAGCGGAGAACGCTGCGCAAGTCTCGGTCCGGGACCGAGACGCATCAAGAGCAGTCTGCTGGGCAGACTGTGGCGGTGACGCCGAATGTCAAAACGCTAAGCATCTTGACGCGCACCGATACTGGATTCCAGTATCGCGACATGGAACTCGCTAGTCCTCCGACGACGGCGTCGGAGTTGTCTTCGATTCCAGCCATGAGCTGGAAGCGCTTCACGCGCGACTTGCACGATGGACGCATCGAGAAAGTCTGCGTTCTTTCGAACAGCGAAAGAACGGAGAGCGAGAGCGAAGAGCTGAGGCAGCTCTTCATGGGAAGTACCACTGAGAGTGAAGACACTCTCAGTGCGAAGACGAAGCGAGAGCGCTTCGAGGAACAAGGTTGGGACTCGCTGAAGTCGAGTCCCTATTACGAATTGTTGAGGGAGTACAAAGACGTACTCCCGGAAGAGATTCCTGCGGAGCTTCCGCAGGATAAGGGCATTCAGCACGAGATTGATCTCGTGCCGGGCACGAAGTGTCACGCGGCAGTGGCCACTGCCGCGAGAACAAGTAAAGCAATCGACGACTTCTTTGAAAGTCGTCGTAAACAGAGACAAGTGCGGGAATCAAAGTCCCCGCACAGTGCTCCGACGTTCTGTGTCAAAAGCCACAGGGCGGATGGCGCATCGTTCATGCCTACAACAAGCTGAACGATGCGACGGTACCGGCGCGAACGCCGATACCACGAAAAGATGTTATCATCGATTCGATGGCCGGGAGCACCGTTTACAGTGCTCTCGACTTGCGAGATGGATTTTATCAAATCCTAATGCGTGAGAGCGATATCCCTCTCACGGCCGTGAGCACGCCAAGCGGCATGCTCTGGGAATGGCTAGTAATGCCACAGGGGCTTAAGAATGCCCCTGCGACTTTCAACAGGTGCGTAACGCACTTGTTGCGCTCGGTGCGCGACTTCGCGCCGAGCTACTTCGATGATGTATTCATCCACAGCCGAGCTGTGGACGGGATGACCGACGTAGAGATGCACAGGGTGTATCTCCGGAAGCTACTTGAGCTTATGCGAAAGCATAAGCTCTACGCGAACCTGAAGAAGTGTATCTTCGGAGCGAGCGAGATACCCGTCCTCGGGTGTCTCGTAGGGAAGAATGGTGTTCGCCCTGACCCAGAAAAGGTCAGAGTGGTTAACGAATGGCCAACGCCTTCAAGTGTCAAGGAACTGAGGCGGTTCTTCTTGGCCACGTACTTGTGCAAGTACGTGGAGGATTATGCGGGCAAGATCCGCGCGCTGTCACAGCTTCTTAAGAAAGAAGCTGTGTGGAATTGGACAGCCGATTGCCAAAAGGCATTCGATGCAGTCAAGCGGGGCTTAACTGAGGCGCCGATCTTGGCAGTGGCTGACCAAGATCGTCCATTCCACGTTGTGTGTGACGCATCCGACTTCGCGATCGGATGCGCATTGATGCAGCACGATCACGAGGGCCGTGATCGTGTCGTCTACCAATCGCGTCAGCTGAAGCCAGCTGAGCGCAACTATCCGGTGCATGACAAGGAACTCCTTGCCATGAAGTATGCACTCGCAAAGTTCCGAGTGTATTTGCTTGGGAGTAGACCATTTGTGGTCTACACCGATCATGCATCACTGCGCACCGCAGTGAAGTCGCCACACATATCACAAAGAATGGCGAGATGGCTCTCATTCTTTGCGGAGTATAACTTCCGGGTCGAATACAAACCCGGAAGATTGAATGTAGTGGCCGACGCGTTATCACGTCGGCCGGACTATGCAGAAGCTGTTGACGTCAATGCCATTGACGCCATGCGATCGAGCAAACCCACATCACCTCTGTTGGACGACGTGAAGGCCGCGGACGCGCACGACGCGGACGTGAAGCTCTTGCTGGCCTATGGCACAGCGCCTTCTGACAAGTCCCGTCAGAAGCTGCCCAAGCACCTTCGAGCGCGTGCACACCGCTTTCGTGTGCACGACGGACTACTGCTTTACAATGCAGTCGACGACAACGTGGATCGCGTTGTCGTGCCAAATGACCATGACCTGCGACTCAGGATCATGTACGAGTATCATGATGCCCCTTCTGCGGGACATCTCGGACGAGAGAAGACATACGTCCTTCTCACGCGCGACTTCTACTGGCACCACCAGTATAAGTGGGTGCGCAAGTACATCCGTGCTTGCGAGGTGTGCCAACGCGTAAAGCCTGCGCCATTCGCGCAGGCTCCGTTACAATCACTACCGACTCCGTCGGAGTGTTGGAAGTCCATGTCTTTGGACTTCATCTTTGGTCTTCCCCCGGACAGCGGAGGGAATACCGGTGTTGTGGTCTTCGTCGACCGCTTCAGCAAGATGGTACATCTTGCTGCGGTGCCGGCAGAGGTGACCGCGAAGCAGACGGCCCGTCTGCTCGTCGACATGGTGTTCAAACACCATGGCGTGCCGACCGACATTGTGTCGGACCGAGACCCACGCTTCACAGCGCACCTGTGGCAAGAAGGGTTTACACTTCTTGGGAGCCAACTTTCAATGTCGACTGCGGAGCATCCGCAGACGGACGGCCAAACCGAGCGCTTGAACCGCGTGCTCGTCGATATGTTGAAGAGCTACGCTCACTCGTTCCAATACTGGAGCGAGTGCTTATCGATGGCAGCGTTTGCCATCAATAACTCGGTGCATGCCTCGACCGGGCATACACCGTTTTATGTGAATGTCATGCGGCATCCACGTCTACCGAGTTTACTCGGAGTGATGGCTCCCACTTTAAGTGGGGGAGGATCTACGACTGCAATACAGCAGCCGCAGAAAACCGCTGACACTTGCACAGTGTCAGCTGCAACAATGGACAAACCACATGAGTCTGCGCAGGGCGCAGACTCCCCCAACAACAAGGGCAACGACCACGGGTCTGCGCAGGGCGCATGTAGTGGGTCTAGCTTGACTCACTACTTTAGCTTACACGTTGCGCAACGTGTATGAGGAAGCGTAAGTACTTAGTAATTACTTAGGTTAATTATATTTGAATACACAAATATAAGTTAAATAAGAAGGGATTCCAAGTGACTTAGATTAGGTAAAATGAGAACTGTATTGCTTGTAAATTGATCTTCCTCTAAAATCTGCTAAAAACTGTTTATCATCTATGAAAGGGTTGCCAGCGGCTGGCTGTCAGAGCCCCGCTAATATGCATGACTCTGATTGGTAGAAAGATGCTGCTTTCTACCAATAGGATCTTTGGATATGTGTGGACCACTCACTGTGGTAGTCCACTTCAATGTATCCATTGGTGTGTCTTACACCAATGTGAGGAAGTATCCAAAAGTTTTAACAGATAACCTATCTGTTAAATTCACAAGTGGCTTGCAGCCACTTGTACGTCTAAACCCGTTACACCATTCCCCCCTTAAGGTTAGACGCGCGGGGTCTCCGCACGTCAATCTTCGGAATTGACCATTCGTCAATTCTCCGCGTTTGGAGAAGAAATCCGCGCTCATTCAACGATGAGCGCGCCTCAGAAGAAGTCCGCAAAGTCGGTGGGGAGTCATCTCTCCATCGACGACTACTTCGAACGCCAGAAGGCGAAGTACGGCGACGTCGTCGACTTCGACGACGACGATGAAGACATGGAGGGCGAGGAGGACTCGCCCTCAAAGCGTAAGGATTCAGTGTCGAGCGAATCGCTCGAACCTCACGCCAAGAACGTTCGCCCGCGTGAAGGGGACGAATCGGACGCTTCGAGTTCGAAGCGTTCGCGTACTGAGAGCGATACCCCACTCGCTTCCGCTGGGGCTCTCAGTACTCCGCGCGCTGCTGCTGCAGCGCGTGATGTCAAAGCTCAAGGCTCTCCGCGCGCTGCACCTGCAGCGCGCAATCCGTGGATGCCGTCCGCGTCCGAGATCGCGGACCGGTATGGGAACTCGGTACCTCCGAATGAGGTGCCGCTGTACGTATGCAGCGCCATCAAAGATGACGCTGTGGCTGCCGAGCTGCATTTTGATGCGGAAACGCATCAAAGGCGCGATTACTACATCGGACTCTTTCATGAGCTCCGATGGTTTCAAAGCAAGAAGACCTCTTCTCGCAGCAAAGTGCCCGAATGGCAGGCACTTTGTCAAAGCTGGAACGCCTTTGTTGAAAACTTCAACAAGAGGCCGAGTGCTTACCGTGATCGGATTAAGCAAGCGCGTGATCGCTTCGAGACGTACTCGAAGCGTGGAAAGCTGGAGCAACTTCATGTTGCTGCTGAGGAGGCAAATGTGCCGTGCGCTGTGCCCGAGGGCTTTCAGTGCACGAAGTGCTTTCCAGGCGCGGTCCGCTTGAGCGACCGCGACCTGAACGGGTACACGTCGTTCCGTGTGCCCGAGAGTCTCAAAGAGCTCCGTGCTAAGTTCTTAGCACGTGAGGGTTTGGGCGCTGGCGATGATCGCAGCGCTCGTGTTACTTCCGCTGTGCCAGCGGGTACTGCTCCTCGTACGCCCTCACCATTTCCGGAACGTCCTCCAGCAAGACGTTCCGCGGCTCCCATGTATCTCGATGGGGAGGAAATCCTCTCCAACGAATACGAAAACGAGTCCCTTGAGGGTTCGTTTTCGGGATACTATGGTCAACAATCCGCTCAACAATCCAGCGGGTTGAGCCGCAGGCGTCACGGATCGGCGGTGGCGGGGTGGGAACACGCCCGGGTATGATCAGCCCCGGGCTGATCAGTATGCGCCTCTCCACGACCGGGTGACCGCCGTGGAGCGTCTGCAGGGCGCTGAGTTCGCCGCCCTGAAACAGGAGCTGGCAAACCAGAAGGACAAGTCGCGGCGGTCTCGCAGACCGCCTCGAATATCCAGGTCGAGCTGGGGACCCAGATGAAGGGTTGCTCCAGCGCGTCCGCGCGCTGGAGGAGAGGCTGCTCGTCGCCGAGGCCAAATCCTCCGCTTCTGCCTCGGCTCCTGCCGAGGCTTCGGGTCAGCCGAGCTAGATGGCTCGTGCTGCAGGTATGGCTTCAGCCGTCCGACGTAAAAGGTCGGATGGAGGCGCATGCTAGACGGTATGTCTAGCGTGTATGCGTTGCCGTGCCGTGCCAACACAGTGAACGGCCCGATGAAGCGCGGAGCAAGCAAGCTTGCTCCGAAATCCGAAACTGCATGTCTAGGCAGGTTTTGTGTAGCTAACAAAACTAATGAACCAACTTTAAATTCATTTGTGTTGCCTCTGCCCGCATTGTCTGCGTTCAGCTTCTGTTGATCAACAGAAGCTGCTATTGTGTCTTGGACAAACCGAATTACGGCTTGTCTTTTGGTGACGAAACTGATTGCATCCGAGCTGAAGTCATTCAGCTCGCTCTCCGCTAGAGGCCCGGCCTCTGCGTGGTTCTTTGCGGTGTCTGCGCTGTAACGGGGTTACACGCACAAGTGGCTTGCAGCCACTTGTGAATTTAACAGATAGGTTATCTGTTAAAAGTTTTGGATGCTTCCTCACCTTGGTGTAAGACACACCAATGGATACATTGAAGTGGACCACCACAGTGAGTGGTCCACACATACCCAAAGATCCTATTGGTAGAAAGCAGCATCTTTCTACCAATCAGAGTCATGCATATTAGCGGGGCTCTGACAGCCAGCCGCTGGCAACCCTTTCATAGATGATAAACAGTTTTTAGCAGATTTTAGAAGAAGATCAATTTACAAGCAATACAGTTCTCATTTTACCTAATCTAAGTCACTTGGAATCCCTTCTTATTTAACTTATATTTGTGTATTCAAATATAATTAACCGAAGTAATTACTAAGTACTTACGCTTCCTCATACACGTTGCGCAACGTGTAAGCTAAAGTAGTGAGTCAAGTTAGACCCACTACACCTGGTAGCACTTTGTAGTCCGTCCAACGACCGACTGCTTGACGTTCGTACGCTGTGTACGAACGCGGAGCCGAGAACCACATGAGCACGGAGGTGCCCATGGAGAGATCCAACACGCCTGCAACGCATGTTGCACGCGCGGACTGCCCCCACCTGTCTGACCCAGAGTGGGAGGCCCTCCAACGATTGTCAACAGTCATTGGAGAAGCGGCGATAGCCACGATGCTGCGTACGCTATCGCCGACGGAGCAACATGGTGTTGCTCTGGTCTTCATCATGAAGGAGCAGCGTGATGCTGCTTCCTCAGTGACGGCGTCGTCAGGGACGACACCGCGTGCTCAATCATTAAAATTGAGCGTGAGCAATTACGTGGGAAGAGAGGGTGAGCCTCTCCTCCGATGGCTTGTCGAGCTCGACACAGCCATAGCGGCTCGACGCATCGTCGACCCGCTGTCGAAGGTCGCGTTCGCCATGTTATGTCTTGGCGGACGAGCGAGGAGTTGGGCGTATGGACGCCGACTCTCCGATCCTACGTGCTTCAGCACGTACGAAGTGTTCAAAGAGGAGCTCAAACAAGCGTTTGAGCCCCCGCAAAACGAGTTCCGGTCGAGGGCGGAGTTCCTCGACCTTCAGCAGGGTAAGCATGACGTCCATGCTTACGCGCAGCGCGCACGATATTTGGTATCAAATATCGTGACTAACCCGATTGACGAGGAGACCAAGGTCGTCACGTTCATGAAGGGGCTTAGAGATGGACCTGTGAAGACCTATCTCTTCCGAGAGTACCCGAGTACTCTCGAAGCTGCAATCACTCTTGCCATGCAAGAAGAGTTTAGCCTGCGGCAGGCTAAACTGCATGTGAACGTGCCGAGGCCGCAACCACGCCCGGTAGCGAGGCCGGGAGGTCCAGAACCAATGGACCTCTCGAACGCAACGGCTGCTGGTTACCAGCAGCAGGGAGGTAACGTGCGATGCTTCCGTTGCGGAAGGATCGGTCACTTTGCACGGGAGTGTACAGCTCACATGCCCCCTGGAGGTGGCCGTCGTGGCGATGCTAGGCATCGCCGCGGACCAACAAAAAACGCGAACATCCAGTAGGCGCGTGGCGCCCTACTGGTAATGCAGTCGCGCGTGCCGACATCGGGCACGCGACACTGAGGATTGCAGCCCCCAGTGAGACCAGCTCTCACTGCAAGAAACAAGATGACAGGCCGAACCTAGTCATCTTGAAGGTTTACTCGAAGAGAGCGAGTGACTCTCTTCGAGCTTTGGTAGATTCAGGCGCGTCGAACAACTTTATTCGACTACGAAGCCTGTCGAGACTTGACTTCGAGGAGGTAGATACACCTCGAAGTCTTCTGGAGGTACCATTGGCAACAGGTGCCATCGTGAAGACCGAGAAGCGCGTCGTGAACGTGCGCTTCTCGTACAAACAACGGGTGTTTGTCGAATGCTTTATCGTCCTGGACCTGGACGATAAGTTCGACGTGGTAATGGGCATGCCGTGGCTTGCACGGCATGATCCGGTGATAGACTGGAAGAAGCGCACGCTCGTGCGCTTCGGACGCGACAGCGGAACAGAGAGCGATGGCCCTGTTACCGCAGCGCACGCACCAGCAGGTGCGCGCGACTCACCAGTCGAGACAGCGCTTAATGCTGCTGTCCCGGAGTGCCCAAGAGGTGCGCGAGGGTGCACACAAGCGAGACCCACGTCGGCAATGCTGCCGACGTCGGAAGAAAAAGATGTGTTGGTTCCGGGAACCAACACCCACGTTCAAGTACGCATGGGACAGTCCCTGACCCGAAGCGGTCAGGTCGACGACGACGCGTCGGCTCCGGGAGCCGACGCACCCTCGGTCATGAGGGGCTCCGCCAATGAATGGCGTCGAGGTGATGAAGGCGTGTCAACTCCGGGAGTTGACGCTGCAAACAGTGCGGACGGTTGCAAACGTACCGCACTGACGCAATTTGCATGCTGTCGTGCAGCCGGGCTGCACGACGAAGCGCCATGCGATCAAGCCGGGCTTGATATCGCGCGCCCGCAGACAGGGTCTGCCGGCGAAGGGACACATTATCGTGCAGCCGGACTGCACGAAGGAAAATGCGGTCAAGCTGGGCTTGATACCGCGCGCCGGCGGACAGGGTCCGCCGGCGAACGACTGTCCACGGCCGGGCCTGGACCAGAAGAACAACTGTGCGGAGCCGGGCTCCGCACGACAAGAAGACGGCGCAAGCGGAGAACGCTGCGCAAGTCTCGGTCCGGGACCGAGACGCAACAAGAGCAATCTGCTGGGCAGACTGCGGCGGTGACGCCGAATGTCAAAACGCTAAGCATCTTGACGCGCACCGATACTGGATTCCAGTATCGCGACATGGAACTCGCTAGTCCTCCGACGACGGCGTCGGAGTTGTCTTCGCTTCCAGCCATGAGCTGGAAGCGCTTCACGCGCGACTTGCACGATGGACGCATCGAGCAAGTCTGCGTTCTTTCGGACAGCGAAAGAACGGCGAGCGAGAGCGAAGAGCTAAGGCAGCTCTTCATGGGAAGTACCACTGAGAGTGAAGACACTCTCAGTGCGAAGACGAAGCGAGAGCGCTTCGAGGAACAAGGTTGGGACTCGCTGAAGTCGAGTCCCTATTACGATTGTTGAGGGAGTACAAAGACGTACTCCCGGAAGAGATTCCTGCGGAGCTTCCGCAGGATAAGGGCATTCAGCACGAGATTGATCTCGTGCCGGGCACGAAGTACTGTGTCACACGGCAGTGGCCACTGCCGCGAGAGCAAGTGAAAGCGATCGACGACTTCTTTGAAAGTCGTCGTAAAAGCAGGACAAGTGCGGGAATCAAAGTCCCCGCACAGTGCTCCGACGTTCTGTGTCAAGAAGCCACAGGGCGGATGGCGCATCGTTCATGCCTACAACAAGCTGAACGATGCGACGGTACCGGCGCAGACGCCGATACCACGAAAAGATGTTATCATCGATTCGATGGCCGGGAGCACCGTTTACAGTGCTCTCGACTTGCGAGACGGATTTTATCAAATCCTAATGCGTGAGAGCGATATCCCTCTCACGGCCGTGAGCACGCCAAGCGGCATGCTCTGGGAATGGCTAGTAATGCCACAGGGGCTTAAGAATGCCCCTCCGACTTTCAACAGGTGCGTGACGCACTTGTTGCGCTCGGTGCGCGACTTAGCACCGAGCTACTTCGATGATGTATTCATCCACAGCCGGGCTGTGGACGAGAAGACCGACATTGGGATGCACAGGGTGCATCTCCGGAAGCTACTTGAGCTTATGCGAAAGCATAAGCTCTACGCGAACCTGAAGAAGTGTATCTTCGGAGCGAGCGAGATACCCGTCCTCGGGTGTCTCGTAGGGAAGAATGGTGTTCGCCCTGACCCAGAAAAGGTCAGAGTGGTTAACGAATGGCCAACGCCTTCAAGTGTCAAGGAACTGAGGCAGTTCCTTGGCTTGGCCACGTACTTGTGCAAGTACGTGGAAGACTATGCGGGCAAGATTCGCCCGCTGTCACAGCTTCTTAAGAAAGAAGCTGTGTGGAATTGGATAGCCGATTGCCAAAAGGCGTTCGATGCAGTCAAGCGGGGCTTGACTGAGGCGCCGATCTTGGCAGTGGCTGACCAAGATCGCCCATTTCACGTAGTGTGTGACGCATCCGATTTCGCGATCCGATGCGCGTTGATGCAGCACGATCACGAGGGCCGTGATCGTGTCGTCTACTACCAATCGCGTCAGCTGAAGCCAGCTGAGCGCAACTATCCGGTGCATGACAAGTAACTCCTTGCCATGAAATATGCACTCGCAAAGTTCCGAGTGTATCAACTTGGAAGTAGACCATTTGTGGTCTACACCGACCATGCATCACTGCGCACCGCAGTGAAGTCGCCACACATATCACAAAGAATGGCGAGATGGCTCTCATTCTTTGCAGAATATAACTTCCGGGTCGAATACAAACCCGGAAGGTTGAGTGTGGTGGCCGACGCGTTGTCACGTCGGCCGGACTACGCAGAAGTTGCTGACGTCAATGCCATTGACGTCATGCGATCGAGCAAACCCACATCGTCTCTGTTGGATGATGGGAAGGCCGCGTACGCACACGACGCGGACGCGAAACTCTTGCTGGCCTATGGCACAGCGCCTTCTGACAAGGCTCGTCAGAAGCTGCCCAAACATCTTCGTGCGCGTGCACACCGATATCGTGTGCACGACGGACTGCTTCTTTACAATGCAGTCGACGACAACGCGGACCGCGTTGTCGTACCGAACGATCATGACCTGCGACTCAGGATCATGTACGAGTATCACGATGCCCCGTCTGCGGGACATCTCGGACGGGAGAAGACAGACGTCCTTCTCACGCGTGACTTCTACCGGCACCACCAGTACAGTGGGTGCGCAAGTACGTCCGTGCTTGCGAGGTGTTAACGCGTAAAGCCTGCGCCATTCGCGCAGGCTCCACTGTAATCACTACCGACTCCGTCGGAGTGTTGGAAGTCCATGTCTTTGGACTTCATCTTTGGTCTTCCCCGGATAGCGGAGGGAACACCGGTGTTGTGGTCTTTGTAGACCGCTTCAGCAAGATGGTACATCTTGCTGCGGTGCCAGCAGAGGTGACCGCGAAGCAGACGGCCCGTCTGCTCGTCGACATGGTGTTCAAACACCATGGCATGCCGTCCGACATCGTGTCGGACAGAGACCCGCGCTTCACAGCGCACCTGTGGCAAGAAGTGTTTACACTTCTTGGGAGCCAGCTTTCCATGTCGACTGCGGATCATCCGCAGACGGACGGTCAAACCGAGCGCGTGAATCGCGTGCTCGTCGATATGTTGAAGAGCTACGCTCACTCGTTCCAATACTGGAGCGAGTGCTTATCGATGGCAGAGTTTGCCATCAATAACTCAGTGCATGCCTCGACCGGGCATACACCGTTCTACGTGAATGCCATGCGGCATCCACGTCTACCGAGTTTACTCGGAGTGATGGCTCCCACTTTAAGTGGGGGAGGATCTACGACTGCAATACAGCAGCCGCAGAAAACCGCTGACACTTGCACACTGTCAGCTGCAACAATGGACAAACCACATGAGTCTGCGCAGGGCGCAGACTCCCCCAACAACATGGCCAACGACCACGGGTCTGCGCAGGGCGTAGACACCGCAAAGAACCACGCAGAGGCCGGGCCTCTAGCGGAGAGCGAGCTGAATGACTTCAGCTCGGATGCAATCAGTTTCGTCACCAAAAGACAAGCCGTAATTCGGTTTGTCCAAGACACAATAGCAGCTTCTGTTGATCAACAGAAGCTGAACGCAGACAATGCGGGCAGAGGCAACACAAATGAATTTAAAGTTGGTTCATTAGTTTTGTTAGCTACACAAAACCTGCCTAGACATGCAGTTTCGGATTTCGGAGCAAGCAAGCTTGCTCCGCGCTTCATCGGGCCGTTCACTGTGTTGGCACGGCACGGCAACGCATACACGCTAGACATACCGTCTAGCATGCGCCTCCATCCGACCTTTTACGTCGGACGGCTGAAGCCATACCTGCAGCACGAGCCATCTAGCTCGGCTGACCCGAAGCCTCGGCAGGAGCCGAGGCAGAAGCGGAGGATTTGGCCTCGGCGACGAGCAGCCTCTCCTCCAGCGCGCGGACGCGCTGGAGCAACCCCTTCATCTGGGTCCCCAGCTCGACCTGGATATTCGAGGCGGTCTGCGAGACCGCCGCGACTTGGTCCTTCTGGTTTGCCAGCTCCTGTTTCAGGGCGGCGAACTCAGCGCCCTGCAGACGCTCCACGGCGGTCACCCGGTCGTGGAGAGGCGCATACTGATCAGCCCGGGGATGATCATACCCGGGGCGTGTTCCCACCCCCGCCACCGCCGATCCGTGACGCCTGCGGCTCAACCCGCTGGATTGTTGAGCGGATTGTTGACCATAGTATCCCGAAAACGAACCCTCAAGGGGCTCGTTTTCGTATTCGTTGGAGAGGATTTCCTCCCCATCGAGATACATGGGAGCCGCGGAACGTCTTGCTGGAGGACGTTCCGGAAATGGTGAGGGCGTACGAGGAGCAGTACCCGCTGGCACAGCGGAAGTAACACGAGCGCTGCGATCATCGCCAGCGCCCGAACCCTCACGTGCTAAGAACTTAGCACGGAGCTCTTTGAGACTCTCGGGCACACGGAACGACGTGTACCCGTTCAGGTCGCGGTCGCTCAAGCGGACCGCGCCTGGAAGCACTTCGTGCACTGAAAGCCCTCGGGCACAGCGCACGGCACATTTGCCTCTCAGCAGCAACATGAAGTTGCTCCAGCTTCCCACGCTTCGAGTACGTCTCGAAGCGATCACGCGCTTGCTTAATCCGATCACGGTAAGCACTCGGCCTCTTGTTGAAATTTTCAACAAAGGCGTTCCAACTTTCGACAAAGTGCCTGCCATTCGGGCACTTTGCTGCGAGAAGAGGTCTTCTTGCTTTGAAACCATCGGAGCTCATGAAAGAGTCCGATGTAGTATCGCGCCTTTGATGCGTTTCCGCATCAAAATGCAGCTCGGCAGCCACAGCGTCATCTTTGATGGCGCTGCATACGTACAGCGGCACCTCATTCGGAGGTACCGAGTTCCCATACCGGTCCGCGATCTCGGACGCGGACGGCATCCGGATTGCGCGCTGCAGGTGCAGCGCGCGGAGAGCCTGAGCTTTGACATCACGCGCTGCAGCAGCAGCGCGCGGAGTACTGAGAGCCCCAGCGGAAGCGAGTGGGGTATCGCTCTCAGTACGCGAACGCTTCGAACTCGAAGCGTCCGATTCGTCCCCTTCACGCGGGCGAACGTTCTTGGCGTGAGGGTCGAGCGATTCGCTCGACACTGAGTCTTTACGCTTTGAGGGCGAGTCCTCCTCGCCCTCCATATCTTCATCGTCGTCGTCGAAGTCGACGACGTCGCCGTACTTCGCCTTCTGGCGTCCGAAGTAGTCGTCGATGGAGAGATGACTCCCCACCGACTTTGTGGACTTCTTCTGAGGCGCGCTCATCGTGGAATGAGCGCCGATTTCTTCTCCAAACGCGGAGAATTGACGAATGGTCAATTCCGAAGATTGACGTGCGGGGACCCCGCGCGTCTAACCTTAAGGGGGGAATGGTGTAACGGGTTTAGACGTACAAGTGGCTGCAAGCCACTTGTGAATTTAACAGATAGGTTATCTGTTAAACGTTTTGGATACTTCCTCACATTGGTGTAAGACACACCAATGGATACATTGAAGTGGACCACCACAGTGAGTGGTCCACACATACCCAAAGATCCTATTGGTAGAAAGCAGCATCTTTCTACCAATCAGAGTCATGCATATTAGCGGGGCTCTGACAGCCAGCCGCTGGCAACCCTTTCATAGATGATAAACAGTTTTTAGCAGATTTTAGAAGAAGATCAATTTACAAGCAATACAGTTCTCATTTTACCTAATCTAAGTCACTTGGAATCCCTTCTTATTTAACTTATATTTGTGTATTCAAATATAATTAACCTAAAGTAATTACTAAGTACTTACGCTTCCTCATACACGTTGCGCAACGTGTAAGCTAAAGTAGTGAGTCAAGTTAGACCCACTACACCTGGTAGCACTTTGTAGTCCGTCCAACGACCGACTGCTTGACGTTCGTACGCTGTGTACGAACGCGGAGCCGAGAACCACATGAGCACGGAGGTGCCCATGGAGAGCTCCAACACGCCTGCAACGCATGTTGCACGCGCTGACTGCCCCACCTGTCTGACCCAGAGTGGGAGGCCTCCAACGACTGTCAACAGTCGTTGGAGAAGCGGCGATAGCCACGATGCTGCGTACGCTATCGCCGACGGAGCAACATGGTGTTGCTCTGGGGTTCATCATGAAGGAGCAGCGTGACGCTGCTTCCTCAGTGACGGCGTCGTCAGGGACGACACCGCGTGCTCAACCATTAAAGTTGAGCGTGAGCAATTACGTAGGAAGAGAGGGTGAGCCTCTCCTCCGATGGCTTGTCGAACTCGACACAGCCATAGCGGCTCGACGCATCGTCGACCCGCTGTCGAAGGTCGCGTTCGCCATGTCCTGCCGTGGCGGACGCACAAGGAGTTGGGCGTATGGACGCCGACTCTCCGATCCTACGTGCTTCAGCACGTACGAAGTGTTCAAAGAGGAGCTCAAACAAGCGTTTGAGCCCCCGCAAAACGAGTTCCGGTCGAGGGCGGAGTCCCTCAACCTTCAGCAGGGTAAGCATGACGTCCATGCTTACGCGCAGCGCGCACGATATTTGGTATCAAATATCGTGACTAACCCGATTGACGAGGCGACCAAGGTCGTCACGTTCATGAAGGGGCTTAGAGATGGGCCTGTGAAGACCTATCTCTTCCGAGAGTACCCGAGTACTCTCGAAGCTGCGATCACTCTTGCCATGCAAGAAGAGTTTAGCCTGCGGCAGGCTAAACTGCATGTGAACGTGCCGAGGCCGCAACCACGCCCGGTAGCGAGGACGGGAGGTCCAGAACCAATGGACCTCTCGAACGCAACGGCTGCTGGTTACCAGCAGCAGGGAGGTAACGTGCGATGCTTCCGTTGCGGAAGGATCGGTCACTTTGCACGGGAGTGTACAGCTCACATGCCCCCTGGAGGTGGCCGTCGTGGCGATGCTAGGCATCGCCGCGGACCAACAAAAAACGCGAACATCCAGTAGGCGCGGGGCGCCCTACTGGTAATGCAGTCGCGCGTGCCGACATCGGGCACGCGACACTGAGGACTGCAGCCCCCAGTGAGACCAGCTCTCACTGCAAGAAACAAGATGACAGGCCGAACCTAGTCATCTTGAAGGTTTACTCGAAGAGAGCGAGTGACTCTCTTCGAGCTTTGGTAGATTCAGGCGCGTCGAACAACTTTGTTCGACTACGAAGCCTGTCGAGACTTGACTTCGAGGAGGTAGATACACCTCGAAGTCTTCTGGAGGTACGACTGGCAACAGGTGCCATCGTAAAAACCGAGAAGCGCGTCGTGAACGTGCGCTTCTCGTACAAACAATGGATGTTTGTCGAACACTTTATCGTCCTGGACCTGGACGATAAGTTCGACGTAGTAATGGGCATGCCGTGGCTTGCACGGCATGATCCGGTGATAGACTGGAAGAAGCGCACGCTCGTGCGCTTCGGACGCGACAGCGGAACAGAGAGCGATGGCCCTGTTACCGCAGCGCACGCACCAGCAGGTGCGCGCGACTCACCAGTCGAGACAGCGCTTAATGCTGCTGTCCCGGAGTGCCCAAGAGGTGCGCGAGGGTGCACACAAGCAAGACCCACGTCGGCAATGCTGCCGACGTCGGAAGAAAAAGATGCGTTGGTTCCGGGAACCAACACTCGCGTTCAAGTACGCATGGGACAGTCCCTGACCCGAAGAGGTCAGGTCGACAACGACGCGTCGACTCCCGGAGCCGACGCACCCTCGGTCATGAGGGGCTCCGCCAATGAATGGCGTCGAGGTGACGAAGGCGTGTCAACTCCGGGAGTTGACGCTGCAAACAGTGCGGACGGTTGCAAACGTACCGCACTGACGCAATTTCCATGCTGTCGTGCAGCCGGGCTGCACGACGAAGCGCCATGCGATCAAGCCGGGCTTGATATTGCGCGCCCGCAGACAGGGTCTGCCGGTGAAAGAACACATTATCGTGCAGCCGGGCTGCACGAAGGAAAATGCGGTCAAGCTGGGCTTGATACCGCGCGCCCGCGGACAGGGTCCGCCGGCGAACAACTGTCGACGGCCGGGCCTGGACCAGAAGGACAACTGTGCGGAGCCGGGCTCCGCGCAACAAGAAGACGGCGCAAGCGGAGAACGCTGCGCAAGTCTCGGTCCGGGACCGAGACGCATCAAGAGCAGTCTGCTGGGCAGACTGAGGCGGTGACGCCGGACGTCAAGACGCTAAGCGTCTTGACGCGCACCGATACTGGATTCCAGTATCGCGACATGGAACTCGCTAGTCCTCCGACGACGGCGTCGGAGTTGTCTTCGCTTCCAGCCATGAGCTGGAAGCGCTTCACGCGCGACTTGCACGATGGATGCATCGAGCAAGTCTGCGTTCTTTCGGACAGCGAAAGAACGGCGAGCGAGAGCGAAGAGCTAAGGCAGCTCTTCATGGGAAGTACCACTGAGAGTGAAGACACTCTCAGTGCGAAGACGAAGCGAGAGCGCTTCGAGGAACAAGGTTGGGACTCGCTGAAGTCGAGTCCCTATTACGAATTGTTGAGGGAGTACAAAGACGTACTCCCGGAAGAGATTCCTGCGGAGCTTCCGCAGGATAAGGGCATTCAGCACGAGATTGATCTCGTGCCGGGCACGAAGTACTGTGTCACACGGCAGTGGCCACTGCCGCGAGAGCAAGTGAAAGCGATCGACGCCTTCTTTGAAAGTCGTCGTAAAGCAGGACAAGTGCGGGAATCAAAGTCCCCGCACAGTGCTCCGACGTTCTGTGTCAAGAAGCCACAGGGCGGATGGCGCATCGTTCATGCCTACAACAAGCTGAACGATGCGACGGTACCGGCGCAGACGCCGATACCACGAAAAGATGTTATCATCGATTCGATGGCCGGGAGCACCGTTTACAGTGCTCTCGACTTGCGAGATGGATTTTATCAAATCCTAATGCGTGAGAGCGATATCCCTCTCACGGCCGTGAGCACGCCAAGCGGCATGCTCTGGGAATGGCTAGTAATGCCACAGGGGCTTAAGAATGCCCCTGCGACTTTCAACAGGTGCGTGACGCACTTGTTGCGCTCGGTGCGCGACTTCACACCGAGCTACTTCGATGATGTATTCATCCACAGCCGGGCTGTGGACGAGAAGACCGACATTGGGATGCACAGGGTGCATCTCCGGAAGCTACTTGAGCTTATGCGGAAGCATAAGCTCTACGCGAACCTGAAGAAGTGTATCTTCGGGGCGAGCGAGATACCCGTCCTCGGGTGTCTCGTAGGGAAGAATGGTGTTCGCCCTGACCCAGAAAAGGTCAGAGTGGTTAACGAATGGCCAACGCCTTCAAGTGTCAAGGAACTGAGGCAGTTCCTTGGCTTGACCACGTACTTGTGCAAGTACGTGGAGGATTATGCGGGCAAGATCCGCGCGCTGTCACAGCTTCTTAAGAAAGAAGCTGTGTGGAATTGGACAGCCGATTGCCAAAAGGCATTCGATGCAGTCAAGCGGGGCTTGACTGAGGCGCCGATCTTGGCAGTGGCTGACCAAGATCGTCCATTCCACGTAGTGTGTGACGCATCCGACTTCGCGATCTGATGCGCGTTGATGCAGCACGATCACGAGGGCCGTGATCGCGTCGTCTACTACCAATCGCGTCAGCTGAAGCCAGCTGAGCGCAACTATCCGGTGCTTGACAAGTAACTCCTTGCCATGAAATATGCACTCGCAAAGTTCCGAGTGTATTTGCTTGGGAGTAGACCATTTGTGGTCTACACCGATCATGCATCACTGCGCACCGCAGTGAAGTCGCCACACATATCACAAAGAATGGCGAGATGGATCTCATTCTTTGCGGAGTATAACTTCCGGGTCGAATACAAACCCGGAAGATTGAATGTAGTGGCCGACGCGTTATCACGTCGGCCGGACTATGCAGAAGCTGTTGACGTCAATGCCATTGACGTCATGCGAACGAGCACACCCACGTCGGCTCTGTTGGACGACGTGAAGGCCGCGTACGCGCACGACGCGGACGCGAAGCTCTTGCTGGCCTATGGCACAACACCTTCTGACAAGGCTCGTCAGAAGTTGCCCAAACACCTTCGTGCGCGTGCACACCGATATCGGGCGCACGACGGACTGCTTCTTTACAATGCAGTCGACGACAACGCGGACCGCGTTGTCGTACCGAACGATCATGACCTGCGACTCAGGATCATGTACGAGTATCACGATGCCCCGTCTGCGGGACATCTCGGACGGGAGAAGACAGATGTCCTTCTCACGCGTGACTTCTACTGGCACCACCAGTATAAGTGGGTGCGCAAGTACATCCGTGATTGCGAGGTATGCCAACGCGTAAAGCCTGCGCCATTCGCGCAGGCTCCACTGCAATCACTACCGACTCCGTCGGAGTGTTGGAAGTCCATGTCTTTGGACTTCATCTTTGGTCTTCCCCCGGATAGCGGAGGGAACACCGGTGTTGTGGTCTTTGTAGACCGCTTCAGCAAGATGGTACATCTTGCTGCGGTGCCAGCAGAGGTGACCGCGAAGCAGACGGCCCGTCTGCTCATCGACATGGTGTTCAAACACCATGGTATGCCGTCCGACATCGTGTCGGACAGAGACCCGCGCTTCACAGCGCACCTGTGGCAAGAAGTGTTTACACTTCTTGGGAGCCAGCTTTCCATGTCGACTGCGGATCATCCGCAGACGGACGGTCAAACCGAGCGCGTGAATCGCGTGCTCGTCGATATGTTGAAGAGCTACGCTCACTCGTTCCAATACTGGAGCGAGTGCTTATCGATGGCAGAGTTTGCCATCAATAACTCAGTGCATGCCTCGACCGGGCATACACCGTTCTACGTGAATGCCATGCGGCATCCACGTCTACCGAGTTTACTCGGAGTGATGGCTCCCACTTTAAGTGGGGAGGATCTACGACTGCAATACAGCAGCCGCAGAAAGCCGCTGACACTTGCACACTGTCAGCTGCAACAATGGACAAACCACATGAGTCTGCGCAGGGCGCAGACTCCCCAACAACATGGCCAACGACCACGGGTCTGCGCAGGGCGTAGACACCGCAAAGAAACCACGCAGAGGCCGGGCCTCTAGCGGAGAGCGAGCTGAATGACTTCAGCTCGGATGCAATCAGTTTCATCACCAAAAGACAAGCCGTAATTCGGTTTGTCCAAGACACAATAGCAGACAATGCGGGCAGAGGCAACACAAATGAATTTAAAGTTGGTTCATTAGTTTTGTTAGCTACACAAAACCTGCCTAGACATGCAGTTTCGGATTTCGGAGCAAGCAAGCTTGCTCCGCGCTTCATCGGGCCGTTCACTGTGTTGGCACGGCACGGCAACGCATACACGCTAGACATACCGTCTAGCATGCGCCTCCATCCGACCTTTACGTCGGACGGCTGAAGCCATACCTGCAGCACGAGCCATCTAGCTCGGCTGACCCGAAGCCTCGGCAGGAGCCGAGGGAGAGGCGGAGGACTTGGCCTCGGCGCCAAGCAGCCTCTCCTCCAGCGCGCGGACGCGCTGGAGCAACCCCTTCATCTGGGTCCCCAGCTCGACCTGGATATTCGAGGCGGTCTGCGAGACCGCCGCGACTTGGGCCTTCTGGTTTGCCAGCTCCTGTTTCAGGGCGGCGAACTCAGCGCCCTACAGACGCTCCACGGCGGTCACCCGGTCGTGGAGAGGCGCGTACTGATCAGCCCGGGGATGATCATACCCGGGGCGTGTTCCCACCCCGCCACCGCCGATCCGTGACCCCCGCGGCTAAACGCGCTGGATTGTTGAGCGGATTGTTGACCATAGTATCCCGAAAACGAACCCTCAAGGGGCTCGTTTTCGTATTCGATGGAGAGGATTTCCTCCCCATCGAGATACATAGGAGCCGCGGAACGTCTTGCTGGAGGACGTTCCGGAAATGGTGAGGGCGTACGAGGAGCAGTACCCGCTGGCACAGCGGAAGTAACACGAGCGCTGCGATCATCGCCAGCGCCCGAACCCTCACGTGCTAAGAACTTAGCACGGAGCTCTTTAGAGACTCTCGGGCACACGGAACGACGTGTACCCGTTCAGGTCGCGGTCGCTCAAGCGGACCGCGCCTGAAGCACTTCGTGCACTGAAAGCCCTCGGGCACAGCGCACGGCACATTTGCCTCCTCAGCAGCAACATGAAGTTGCTCCAGCTTCCCACGCTTCGAGTACGTCTCGAAGCGATCACGCGCTTGCTTAATCCGATCACGGTAAGCACTCGGCCTCTTGTTGAAATTTTCAACAAAGGCGTTCCAACTTTGACAAAGTGCCTGCCATTCGGGCACTTTGCTGCGAGAAGAGGTCTTCTTGCTTTGAAACCATCGGAGCTCATGAAAGAGTCCGATGTAGTAATCGCGCCTTTGATGCGTTTCCGCATCAAAATGCAGCTCGGCAGCCACAGCGTCATCTTTGATGGCGCTGCATACGTACAGCGGCACCTCATTCGGAGGTACCGAGTTCCCATACCGGTCCGCGATCTCGGACGCGGACGGCATCCACGGATTGCGCGCTGCAGGTGCAGCGCGCGGAGAGCCTTGAGCTTTGACATCACGCGCTGCAGCAGCAGCGCGCGGAGTACTGAGAGCCCCAGCGGAAGCGAGTGGGGTATCGCTCTCAGTACGCGAACGCTTCGAACTCGAAGCGTCCGATTCGTCCCCTTCACGCGGGCGAACGTTCTTGGCGTGAGGGTCGAGCGATTCGCTCGACACTGAGTCTTTACGCTTTGAGGGCGAGTCCTCCTCGCCCTCCATATCTTCATCGTCGTCGTCGAAGTCGACGACGTCGCCATACTTCGCCTTCTGGCGTTCGAAGTAGTCGTCGATGGAGAGATGACTCCCCACCGACTGTGCGGACTTCTTCTGAGGCGCGCTCATCGTGGAATGAGCGCCGATTTCTTCTCCAAACGCGGAGAATTGACGAATGGTCAATTCCGAAGATTGACGTGCGGGGACCCCGCGCGTCTAACCTTAAGGGGGGAATGGTGTAACGGGTTTAGACGTACAAGTGGCTGCAAGCCACTTGTGAATTTAACAGATAGGTTATCTGTTAAACGTTTTGGATACTTCCTCACATTGGTGTAAGACACACCAATGGATACATTGAAGTGGACCACCACAGTGAGTGGTCCACACATACCCAAAGATCCTATTGGTAGAAAGCAGCATCTTTCTACCAATCAGAGTCATGCATATTAGCGGGGCTCTGACAGCCAGCCGCTGTCAACCCTTTCATAGATGATAAACAGTTGTTAGCAGATTTTAGAGGAAGATCAATTTACAAGCAATACAGTTCTCATTTTACCTAATCTAAGTCACTTGGAATCCTTTCTTACTTAACTTATATTTGTGTATTCAAATATAATTAACCTAAGTAATTACTAAGTACTTACGCTTCCTCATACACGTTGCGCAACGTGTAAGCTAAAGTAGTGAGTCAAGTTAGACCCACTACAAGAGGCTGTTGCCAGCTTCGCTCTCGCTACTGCTGTACGAGCGTCGGCGCGGTGACGAACGCTCGGTCTGGCCACCCCTAGACCCTCGGACTTGGAGTTCGGTCATCATGTCGGCGAGCGAAGCTTTTGCCAGCGAAATTCGCGGCACATGGCGCGAGTCATCGCGACGACGGTCAAAGTCTCGGTCCCAGCGATCGTATCGGTCGCGACGGTAACTGTCGCACGAAGAGTCGGTGAGTCGGTCATCGCGTCGGTAAATGTCCCGGGAAGCCTCGGGGCGTTTGTCATCGCGTTGGCGAGTACTCTCACGGCTTCTCGGTGGGTAAGCCGAAGTCTCGCGGGACTGTCCACGCTCTTCCAGCTTCAAGATGTCGTTAATCATGTCTTCCAACTCGTGAATGTCCTTCACTCGAACGTGGCAGAGCCGCCGTTCGAGGCCTCGGTCTCCGCACGACTCGAGGAATCGGTGCACGTGGTCTTTCGCATCGAGACCACCCTTCTCGAACTGGAGGCCAGCGTTGCGAGCGTAGCCATTCAGTCGATTCAGGTAGTCGCAAATGTGCTCGGCACCATCCCTCTTCGCCGAGTAGTACCGAGCCTTAGCAGACTGCTCGAATTGCGAGCAATACTTAATGAAGCCGTCGCTGAGCAACTTCCACTGACGCTTGGTTTTCCTCGGAAGTTGACGGTACCAGTGAAGGGCACCGTCCCGAAGGCTTAACTCAAACGCCATGCGCCACTCGTTGGGTGGTGTGTGAGTGCCCTTCATCTCGTAGACGAAAGCTCGGAGCCCCTGCATCGAGTTTTCGCTCTTGTTGCGGGCTCCGGAAAAATGCTTGATCTGAGCGAGGGGTCGGTGGGTCGCGAGCTCAAGTCTCGGTGTCGAGCTCAAGCGCTCCATCTCGCTCACCTCCCGGACCTGGCGGGCCAATTCGTCACTAGGACTGTCGCGGCCGTCAACGTGGTCCAGGTAGTGATCATCATCATCATTCTCGTCAGAGGAGGCCGACCGAGGGGTGAATCGTCGGCTCGTTTTCCCGCGTTGTGTACTGCGAGTGGGCTTCGATCCCTCGGTGCGCGAAATGCGTTCCGCGCGACTCGTCGACCGGGGAGTTACCATGTGTGAGTCTTGGAAGTACGACGTACCCTCGGTGTGGACCGAAAACACACCATCAGTAGTTTGCCGTCTGGCCGAGCTCTCTGGTTTCTTCTGAGGCGTCTGTGGGAGTGGGACTTTCGACGGGTCGTCCTCCTCCTGCTCCGCCGAGGCCTTGGTTTGCCCAGCCGATGTCTGTAGCGCCAAAGCTAAGATGAAGCTTGCACTTCCACTTCAAGAGCTCACGGCCAGCTATGACGGGGGGTCAGTCGCGGATTGCGGCGTCCAACGGGTGAATTTGGGGCTCGCACCCCATAGCCCGTAAGAGTGACACCGTGTCCTCGACCACCTGAGTGGTGCTAATAGAGTTCACTGGCCAAGCCAGCTCGCCTTTCAGCTCCACCCAAATGGCCTGTCGGACCGACTTGGGCGAGTATTGCTGCATCCACTTGCTTTCTTCCATCATTTGCTTGAACACTCGTCCAAGCACCTTGTTGCAGCTGGGGAGCTGCCATTCATCGGCGGCCGGTTGCCTTGGGCAACTTGAGGACCCTTAGTAACCTGCACCAGGGCTTTCGATCCCTCGGTGCAGTCCTCATAGTCGCCGTAGGCGTGGTCCGGCTCCGCCACTTCATCAAATTCGGCGACGAGGTCTCGCGAGAGCAAGCGGGGAACCCCGCTGTGTCCCGCTGACAACACGCCTTCCTGGTCGTCCGTCTCCTGCATCGCTGCAGATGACTTCTCTTCCAGGTCATCATAGTCCATCATTTCATCCTTGGTGGAATCTTCATCCACCGACTCTTCGAAGCTGACCGACCGTACGGTGATCACCGACAACCGAGACGTCAAGTGGCTAGCGACGGTTGACGAGTACTCGGTGGGTCCGCGCGTCGACTTCGCCGGCGTTGCTGGTACCGCTAACTTGGATCCGTTCGCCATCGTGTTCTTCTTGTTCTTGTTCTCTTCTCTCTTCTTCTTCCTTCTCTCCTCAATGCTCGTTAAGGGGCAATACCTACACAGACCGTAACAACGAACGCTCGGTCACACCAGTCCCGGGTCGCGGCACCAGTTGTCGTGTAGGAATTCACGATTTTACGAGTCCTCGTCCCTCAGCCTCGACAAATGGGACGAGTCCCACCAACAACACACGCTTCCCTCGAAAGGCCGGCGAAGATTGTTGGGATTAAACCTGAAGACCAGGTCCGATCCCTTACACCGGGCTGGAAATATGCCTAGTGTTGAAGTATCGGTCAGGTAGGTAGAGCCCACACACAGGCACCGCCAGCCGCGAGCAACGGCTGGGGTGCGTAAATATAAACGCTTTCGCGCTAAACCCACTGTGGTCCCTCAGAAAGGAAGGGTACCGGGCCGGCCAAGGCCTTTGACAGGGGCGCCGAGGTGAAACCTCGGCCAAAGAGTCAAATACACTGGGGGGCCACACCACGCACCCAGGACAACGTACAAACGTACAGGGAGGACTCTCTACCTCCCAACACTCGGCCACTATCCACTCTTGGCCCTACCAGGGCGAACTCTCGGTCAATGTACCTTAAGCTCACCAGCAGACATACCCCGCGTCGGCCGAGCGTATTCAGACTCTACAGCTAAGCTAGCTAGACTTACCGTAGACGGACTTGACCCTGATGGCTTGGGGGGAATATTCTGCTCTGATTTAATAGTTAGAGGCGGTGAGGCCTCGACTATAACTAATCCCTAATGTCTATACAAATATCTAATATAGACCGAGCTTTCGGTCTAATCCTACAACCGGACGAGCCTTCGTCTTAAGTCCGGATTCCTAATAGGAGGCAAAAGGTGTATCCACTATGACTATCCGGAGAGCTCGGCGAGAATTTATTAGGACCCGCCAAACCTCACAGTCACTAACTAGCTTCCTGTCACTCTGGCGCGGTAAATGTGAGTAGCCAATAGGAGACGTCGGTCATCTTCTCTCAAACTCTCGACGCCGTTAGACCTCGGTCCGGTGGCTCCACTCCGCAGTCAAAACCCAATCTCACATTAGTTACCCGGTAACGGTTGCGGAGACGCTCCCGTCGGAGTATGGTACATGCACGGTCATGCGGGTTCATTACGCGAAAGCGTTCAAACGAGTCATCGTTACCTGTGGACTGTTCCGCTGGTCGTGGTCCCTCGTAAGCAGTGTCGTGAACGATGGCCTCGTTTTCGGCAGGCCGGAAGAGACTATTACCGGTAGGCCGGTACAGCGGCGGTGATCGGGCACGCGATCGTGACCTCGGACGGCCGCTGTCGCGTACGCCATCTCGAGAAGCAGAACGCCGAGATGGTAATGGCGACTGACTGCGGCTGACTGACATGTCGCTCCTGCGCGGCGACGAGGGTAGTGAACGCCGTCGATGTAATGCGCGGCCACCGTGCCTGGCGCTGCCAGAGCGGCTGCGTGGGCGGAGCAGCGCAACCGCGGACCGGCCGCGAGAGCGGCGGGGAGGCGATACCGAACGACTCCTGGATGAGCGATAGTGGGGCCGGTATGTTCCCGGTCGCTGCCGCGGCAGTGAGGAGATTGACTACGCGAACGACATGATCGCGACCGCTGCGTCCGGCCGCGTGAACGAGAACGACGGCGCGAGCGATGTCCACGCCCGGCGTGGCCACGATGCTGCCTGTGATCACGCGTAACGCGTGCGCGTTCGGAACGAGGCGCGTGGGAGCGAGCGCGGTCACGGGAGCTTGCCCGCTGCGTAAATTCTCCCGGGAAGAAGAACGGGACGATCGATTGCGGTTGTGCGCACGCCCCTGAGAAGCCACAGCCTGGCGAGGGTGAGAAGAACGCCGCTCTGAAACGGCTTGGTTCACATGGTTGTGCGCCAGCACAGGCCTTGGTGGGTCCGCTATACTGCCAGTCGCAGGTCGGTACCGATCATGAGCGGCAAAAGCTGGGGCCTGGGCCGAGGAATCCGTCACCCGAGCCGGCAAGCCTTGCTGAACTAACGACACGAGAGCTGAAACTCGAGCCTCCATCGCACGGTGTTGCTCGCGTTTGACACGAAGCGGCTCCAGAAAATTTGCCCAAGTCTCTGCTCAGTGACCCGGCCAGCGACAGGCCCGTAAGACATGCGACGGAAGAGCACAAGAGAAGAGCGAAGACACAAGCGAGAAAGAAGACTCAAGCAAGTCCAGACAGAGAGCCGAAGAAGATTGCTCAAGATCGTCCAGACTCCCGCCATAGTGAAGTCAAACTCCAGACTCATTGGTCTCCGGACTCCGGACGCAGGATTCCAGACACCAGGCTCCGGACGAAGATCTTCGATGGGCGACCGGTTGCGCCCTGTCCCAGCCTGATTTGTACCCAGAAAGGCCTTCCAAGTTTCAAGTATACTCCGACCAAGATGTTAACGACCGACCAAGACGACCGACCATGATATGTTATGCACTGACCAGATTCCTGCCCTATCCATGACCTGCTCGACATGCGACGTGATTACGCCACGCCCCGACTATAGTGAAACCAAGATAAAAGAGCTGATTCCAGAGAGAACAGTGGATACAGAAGCCTAAGAAAAGATAATCAGAGAGTTCAATTTGCCAAGAAGGGCGCAAGTGCTTCCCCGTCCCCAGGGACGAGGTGTGCTGTCAAGTATGCGAGAGGAACAAGCCTCGACCGGAGGGATTAACCCTGCCGGCGGCCCTAAGCTACAAGACCTGCGCTTGGACGCGTCGTGACCGCGAATACCGCCGTGGAACTCTCCCAAAGGCTAAGACCAAGTTAGGCGGTGATCGGGCGACGCGCGCTCCGAAGTGACCTGTCCTATTTCATATTCCAGTTGTTGGTCCTTCGTTCGGAGGTCCCATTTCATATTAACTGCGTTTCTAGGAGGTTGTGTGTAGTCACCCCTAGATCCGATCGATTGACTACTGTGTGATAGGATTGTATATTGTCTGACCGGAGGTTGTTCTCCTTTTTTGGAGTTGAACGTTTGGAAAGTCTTCCGCCTGGAGCTAATTATCTCCTTGCGGGAGCTGGTGCGCGTGAGTGAAGGGTGCTTTCGGACTCGACCGGTGGTCCGGAAGAAACTCCAGTAGACCGGTGTACGGGCCCCCCCGCTCAAGGGCCCCCCAAACAATAAGTAGCGGATGTATATTTGTATATTTGCATATTAACTCTCTGATTTTGAAGGTTTGGGCTGGAAGGATCTGCTTGTGATCTCAACCCCAGTCGTGGAGACCTACGTTTGAAGTAACGTAAGCGCTCTACACTCAAGACCTTATCATTGTGAAGACAACTCACCAGGTGAAGTTCGTTCTATCGATGATAAACGACACCTACAGGGATTCACAAGGTCACACGCCACCTCCGTTGGGAGCACCTAGTGCTGCTATCGGAGTCTGACCCCATTGGGAAAATCCGTAAGGAGGAGTAATTCTCCGGACGGGCGGCCCCGTGACATCGTGCTATACACCTGGGCGGCAAAAGGCGCTCACCCGCCTCGCCACAGCTGGTGCGCGTGCCCGGATTTGGTAGTCCGTGGAATTTCACCGAGTTGTTTTTATATTATATTGATTGAGATCTAGGGTGTTGACTGCTAACGATCTTCTAACCGTGGTTGATATGGCTGGAAGTGGAAGCAGGAAGAAGGAAGGGCGACGGCAGTCGGCGGAGTCTGAACCAAGCCGGCAGTCGCGCCGAGTTGCGAACTTGGGAGTCGAGCCGCATCGACCTCTGGAAGACGTCGAACGTGACGCCCGGAAGGCCAACGCGGCAAAACGCAAGGCTGCTAAGGAAGCGAAGGAAGCGTCAGCTCCAAGCGAGACGACTTCTGGACCCGCTGTTCCAGATGCGCACCAAGTGTCCAAGAACGGCGACCAAGAGACGGCTCTGGAAGATGCTGACACTTCCATGTCGGCGGACTCGAAGCTAGGTCCGGACGACGAGGACAAGTCCGCTCCGGACATGTCCGCCAAGGCGTCTGCGGGAGGCGCCGATGTGGTTGAGCCCCCGGTGGGTGGTCGAGTTTCGGACTCCCCCCAACCGGAACATGAGGTCGAGGCTTCGGACGTCGACGACGAAGTCCAATACGTTGGAACGAAGAAGCCTTTGGAAGGTCCGGCTGACGACGTCGAAGTTGTCGAAGTCGACTCCGAGCCGGACGACGAAGTGCAGCTGGTGAAGGTCGAACCGGCGGTCAAGAAGGAAGCTCACCTGTCTACGGTTCAGGAAGACCAAGTGCTCGAGGACACAGAAGTGTCTTCGCCGAAGTCCTCCGCAACGGCTTCTGCCCGAATGCCGACTCAAGTCCGACCGACACCAGTGTCTCCATCGGAAGATCAAGTGAAGGCGTATGTGGCTGACCAAGTGCGACGATGGGAGAGGGACGTCTCCGAAAGAAGTGTTCCTCCGAACATCAAGTATGAATGGCCTCAAGCTCATTTGGATTCAACGGCTTACATGTCTGCTATCCTGACTACATCTGAGTACTTACGGAAGCGGACGTCGATGGCCGTGGAGGCGGACGCTTGGATCGCCGAGATGGAACTGACACGTCGGACGTTTGGGGTCACCCGAGACTGGACGGCTGCGACGATTCCGGTCGGACTCTTCTCCCCACGCGAGTGTGTTGCGGTCCTTCAGACGCAATTGTTCGAGTCCGGCTTCAGTTTTCTGAACTTGGTTCCTGGCTGGTTCCGGACACGAGCTAACAAGGCGCACCCGGACTTGGTCCGCCACGTCGTCGAAGAGATGCTCCTGTTGCTGTCCATCGAGATGGCCGAGCTGAAGCAGCTGATGACCAAGGCGACCGAAGTCCAAGCGCAGACGGCTCGCCCCGAACGATCGCGTCCAGACTTGGCTGCACCGGAGCTTGACGCGGAGATGACCGACCATGAAGTCGAGTTGCTGGGACGCGGCTACATCCAGATGCTCAAGGTGTCTGGACTTCAGACGCCGCGAAGTCCGAGGAGCCCCGCGGTGAGTGAGCCTGGACCCAAGCGCGTCCAACGTGTGCCGGCGCTCGCACCTCCGTCGTCCATCCCGACGCCTGAGTCCCCGCAGTCTGTGTCGTCGTTTGCTTTCCGAAGTCTGGAAGGCGCTCGACCTGGCAGTGTGGCGTCCGGTCTGGATGCCTCGGTCAAGTCGGAATCTCGAGCATCGTCAAGCCTCTTCGGAACGTCAGGTGGCTCGGACGAGTCGCTTGCTAGCGCCACGTCAGGATCGCGAACCTCGAGGGACAGCTCGTCCGGTTCTTCGGGACTGAGCTGGGGTCAAGACGCTGGATCGCACATGCCGGCCGTTCCGATGGCGATGACTGCCCAGACGCTTGGTGGAGTGGCTCCGGTCGAATCCGCGATGGCCATGTACGTCACCCAGGAAGCTCTCCCCCCGAACCCGGTGCGCGTGGATCAGGGCGATGTCGTTATGTCGGAGTCCGAACGATCGCACGCCCGGGGACGGGGGTCGAAGGCATTCCGGCGTCGCTCCAAACGTCGAAGTCCGTCGCCATCCGAAAGTTCCAGCAGCGACGATGATAGCCGCCGCCGCAGGTCCAGCCGACGCTCCCAGTCGGAACGTTCGTGCCGCTCGGGACGATCACATGATTCAGCCAGTTCTGGAAGCACGCAAGTCGCCTTGAACGCCATGTTCCAGGTGCAGGAGGCGGTCGCCCGGATGGAGAGGCACCAGGACTCCGCGCTCGAGAAGCTGAACACCAAGCTGGACTTGGAAGTCGCTCGGAGGTTCGGACCCCCGGCTCGGGACCCACCTGCGAAGGTGGAGTTCACCCAGAGCCCGGCCGACGACATTTGGACACGCCGCGAGGCGGAGACCCGGGAAGCCGCTCGACTGGAAGACGCGCGTCTGGAACGTGAGCGAGCGAGCGCACTCCTGGCACAGTATCGTGCCCAGACGGAGGCATGTCAGGCCGAAGAAGCGCAGCGCGTGGCAGCCATGATGGAGTCCTTGCAGCGCGAGCTAGAAGACATGCGCGCGGGGCGGGCCCAGGAGCGAGAGGCGGCCAAGAATGTCCAGAAGTTTCTGACTGGACAGTTGCGCGACCTTCGTGCAACATCCGCCCAGACGCCTCCGCGACCATTCGCATTCAGACCTGATTCGGCAACTCGGGACCCTCATGTGACAACGGAAAATCCAGTGGCGACCAGTCGTCAGGTCAGGCGTCCAGAATCCAGTGGCGTAATCAGTGATGACGTAATCAGAGGAGATGTCACACGGACCTGGACGAACCTCGACAAATTCCTGGCGGCCCAGCTTCGGGCGATTCTCAGCGCCGCCACCAAGGCCGACGCCGCGCCGACGCGCACCAAGACCGAGAGCGCCCCCGACGCCTCCGCACGAGGACACGCCGACGCGCGCCCTGAACGAAAGGCGCAGGCGGAGGGCGTGCCACAGCGCAAGGCACAAGCTGGCTCGGCGAGACGGGGGAAGTCTGCGAGTGGCAAGTCGACAGAGCGAGGGGGAAGGGACGCCTCGTCCCGTGGAGAGAAATCGAAGAAACCCCCCAAGCACCGTGGTGATCCGGATAGTTCCGATTCTGGCTCAAGCTCCGACGGGAGTTCTTCGGACTCCGACAGCCCCGATAGCTCGTCGTTTGAAGATGTCGCCCCGAACACGCCGACTGTTGCAGGGCCCGGAGGAACGCTATTCACGTTCCGGCCATATGTGAATGCGAACAGCCTGGAGGATTTCGATGAGAAGGCGTCGCTGGCGGTCCGGACAAGGTGGCTGGAGAGATTCCAAAGCATTGCGGCTCAGGGCGGATGGACGGACAAGGTCAAGATATACGAGATGAAGCTCAAGTTGTCCGCCGCCGTCCGGAACTGGCGCGCGAACCTTCGTCCGAAGGTGAGACGAGACTGGAAGAAGTTCCTGAAGGAGTTCCGTGAGATGTATTGCAAAGCAAAGACCTCAGACTCCGAACGCTACTACACGATGGTTCAAAGGAAGTCAGAAAGCCCGCTAGAGTTTTATTATCGCCTGAACAAGGTGGCAGATAAGGCGGGTATCGATTTCGACTCGTCGTCCAAGCAGCGGGAACGTCATCTGAAGGTATTCACGAAGAAGCTCTTGGACTCACGCCTTCGATCGACGTTGCAAGGCCAACGCATCCAGAGACTACGTGACTTGGAGTACGTCCTAAAGCAGCACGAAGAGATGACCCAAGGCGACGACTACGATGCTCCTCAGGCCAAGCGAGACTTCCGGGTGGACAATGTTCCGCACAGACGGTTCCAGTCGAAGCGTGCCGGCCGCGCGTATGTGGTTCAGGACGAAGATGTGTCGGATGAAGGTGAAGATGATCGGGAAGTGCGGTTCCAAGATGCGGTGGAAGAAGTTCCTGCCACTCCGTCGACGGCAAGCTCGGCTGTTGGAAGTGCGCCAACCGGAGGTGATTCCAGGCGAGACGAAGATCGCGTGCAAGATATTTCAAGCACTGTCTTCCGGATTATGGAGAACTCAGGTTGGAGACCTCCTTTGAGCGGAGATTTCCGAACACCACCTCGGTCCCCTCGCTTCGACACTGCGAACCGCACCAAGTTCTGTGAGCGCTGCAATGATTTTGGACATTCTACGGAGAGCTGCTGGACCGACCTCAAGTGTGATCGCTGCGGCCGGAAAGGGCATCCTGCCCGCCTGTGCAGAGTTCGACCCTGCCTATTCTGCAAGAAGTTTCATGAAGACCAATGTGAAGAGTGGAAGAAGTTCCAAGCTGTGAAGACTCTCGCTCGTCAAGGTACACTGGACCTTCCGTCCGCTATCCGGAACCAACTACTGGATGGGGACGTCAATTCTGGGGAACAACAGTTAAACTAACAAGCCCGCTGGATGGGGATCCAGAACGCGTCGGGCTCAAGACTACCCCGGAATTGTGTGTCCTAGTGTATATTGGACCAGAGTTGAGGAACAAGCACCAAGATAACCATCAATGCATGACTGTGATTTCAGAGAAAAACGACAAGTACTTATCCGATCAACAGCGTTTGGAGCGGTCTCGGCTGGAAGAAAGTCGTCTGGGGGATAATGATTCGGTCGACCCTCCCGAATTCCGACTGGGGCCCGGCCAAAGGTACGGATGGTGGAAAGAGCACAACCCTGAGGTCACCAAGAAAGTGGCGATGGTGCATGGTGCTGTGAACAATTATCGAACGGATATCCTCCTGGACTCCGGAGCATCTGTTAGCATGGTGAGTTTGGACCTTGCGCGTAGGCTCAAACTCCGGCTTAAGTTTTGCAAACAGCTCCGGGTGTCTGGACTGGGTGGTGTCCCGACGATTATCACGGCTACTACCGAGGTGAAGATTACCTTGGGACCTCGCGTGGTCTACATTATGGAACTATGGGTCGCGAACATTGGCGAAGGTGTGGATGTGCTTCTCGGTATGAACTTCATGTACTCGGCTGGGGTTCGATTGTGTGCTCAGGAAGGGTTGGTCAAGCTGCCGGACGAAGAGCCGGTACTGTTAGCTGGCCGGACTGCGGACCACATGGGACGTGGCCTGGACCTGGCCGTCACTCCGAAAGAGAGTCTGTACTTAGCCCCAGGTGAGGCGGCCGTCGTCCGAATTGACTACGGTCGGAGCAATCCGCAACGCGAAGTCGTTTGGGTTGGTCGAGGTGACCGCTGGGTTACGCAGATTATCTATGCTGCGAAGTCCTGGCCAGTTGCTGTGAAGGTGGTCAACATTTCGGACAAGACAGTCTGGATTGACCCTCGAACGGCGGTGGCCCGGGTTGTGGAGTTTGGATTTTCCCGACAGCCGGAAGGTTTGTCCGTCCAGGATTACGGAGGTATCGAGAATGGCAAGTGATGATTTATGAAAGTACCAACTCGAGGGAGCTCAGAGAGCGTGAGGAACGGCTCGCTCGAGCGCAGCAGAGTTCCGAACCGCCGTGTGTCCAGACTCCCGATTACCCGTGGTCCACGAAGTTACTCACTCGGTCACCGGCTGATTCGGCGAAGGTGCACATGGTGCGCCTGCAGCCTAAACCTGGCGTGAAGGCGGAAGGTCGTTGCCCGGATCAGACTCCTCGCCTTTCGGAAACCGAGAGATCCGGAGCGTCCGAAAGAGAATGCACGGTTCCTGAGGCTGCTCCAGGTGAGGTACCCGGACCAGGCGAGAATGTTGAGAATGCGAGCTCGGTGTCTGAAGTTGCGAAGGTCCAGCTGGTAACGATCGAAGATCCTGATAGGAACCCGGATGAGGACTCCGGTTCGGACTTGGACGAGTTTTATGACGCGATCAGTTTTGACGATGAGTGTCTGACCGAGTGCGTTCCGGAAATCCCCGTTGGAGTCGAGTCGAATGTTGAACGGAGCCCTGAACGATCGTCTATTCCGGTCCGAAGGCTCGAAGTGGAGTACGAACGATGCATGCAGATGAGTGCGGAAGAACTGAACCTGGAACCAGCCGTGTACATCCGCGAAGGTAGTGAGTTGCTGGCTCAGCTGCGCGACGAACTGGCCATGCTTCCGGAATTCCAAGAGTTGAGTCCAAGGTGTGATATCGAGAAGGCCGACGTTGGAGAACCTGGACGGACTACTTCGGCCGAAGAGGAGAAACTTCAAATGCACCTGAGGTATCACCACAAGATATTCTTGGGAGACGGGAATGCTGCCCCCGCGCCGGCTCGTGGAGTGTGGTGTGATCTAGATGTCGGTGATGCTAAACCAGTTGCTCAGCGTCCGAAGTCAATTGCCCCACACTTAGCGATCAAGGTCTACGAGTTGCTGAAGAAGCTCTTAGAGACAGGGCTGATAGAACACTCCGAATCGCTGTGGGCTTCCCCGATCGTCATCGTCTTGAAGAAGAACGGTGTGGACATTCGGATGTGTATCGACTACCGAGTGGTGAATGGATTCATTCAACTGTCCAATTATCCTCTGCCTTTGATCGACGATCTATTGATTGGCTTTGAGAGCGCAATGTGGTTTATGAGTCTGGAGATGGCGAGTGGATTCTGGGCCATCCGGATGACTGAGTGTGCGAAGCTGATCTCAGCCTTCGTCTGTCCATTCGGGCACTTCCAGTGGGTTCGGATGCCGTTTGAACTCAAGAATGCTCCTCTCGTCTACCAAGCAGTGATTAATAACTGCCTGTGGGGTTTCGTGAGACTATCCCCGGAAGAAGAATTGGAGGTGGACCAAGATGTTCTGGACTTCCTGAGTTTGGACTCGTCCAGGAGTGACTCCGAAGGCCAAGTGTTGGCATTGACGGATACAGCGACGGTGTTCCAGAGGAACATCCCTGCTCCAGACAGCATGGGTCCAGTTTTGGGGCGGAGCTCGTACATTGATGACATCGCACATGGCGCGCCCACCTGGGACAAGCGTTGAGAGGATCTGAATGCTCTTCTATTCCGCTTGCGCTACTGGAACATTTCTGTGAGTCTCCCGAAAAGTGAGTTTGGAAAGCTGTCGATTCCATACCTGTCGCACGAAATTAGTGCAGAGGGGATTCGAGCAGTTCCGAAAATCGCTAAGGGAGTTCAAGACCTGCCATTCCCGAAGACTCTGAAAGGAGTGCAGTCCTTCCTTGGAAGTCTGAACTACTATCATAAGTTTATTGAAGACTTTCCGGTAGTGGCTGCAGTCTTGTACGAGCTTTCAGATGACCAAGTGCAAGCCGGACGAGATCTCACCAGGGTCAAGGCTGCGTTCGAGATTCTCAAGAAGAAGATCGTTTCAACCCCACTGCTCCGGCATCCAGACCGGACAAAGCCGTTCCTGATCATCCCACATGCCAACCGTTGGGCTGCTTGCGCGGTCCTCGGTCAGGAATACGATGGAAAAATCCAACCGGTGCGGTTTACTGGACGAGTTCTGAATGATGCTGAGCTCCGTTATCACATAGCTGAAAAGGAGGTGATTGCTGTGCTAAGAGTCCTTCAAGTCTTCCGAACATTTCTCGAGGGTTGTCACCTGGAAGTCTACACTCGGCACTCAGTCTTCAAGTGGATACTCCAGTCGAAGTCTGCTGACGGACGCTGTGTTCCGTGGGGGGTTATGCTCTCACACTGGGACATCACCGTCCGGAAGGTCCAGAAGGATGAAGACGGTCTGGCGGCTATCATGGGAGCTGGGATCACCCCGCGTGAGCATTTGGACGAAGTCGCAGAAGCACTGATACCTGCCAAGGGACGCGTTCAGAAGCCCCCAGTTCTCAGTGTGGAGATGCTCGACGATACCAATCAGGGCGTCGTCCTGAGTTTCGATGGTGCGGCCAAGACGTCGACTCGGCAAGGAAGCTGCGGGTGTATTCTCTGGCAGCTCCCCGGCTGGAAGGTGCTCGAAGCCCGAGGTTTCGTTTTGGACGACGTGACAGTCAACGATGCGGAGTATCATGGATTCCTGAAAGGAGTCCAGATGGCGCTCGACCGTCAGGTCGAAGACTTGGTGGTTGTGGGAGACTCTCGGATCGTGATTCAACAAGTCCAAGGTCTCATCAACTGTCACCAGCCGAACCTCCAGAAACACTTGGCTGAGTGTGAAGTCCAGAGGGATAAGTTCCGGACGTTGCGACTGGTCCATGTTAAGCGCGAGTACAATCAAGCTGCCGACTACCTGACGTCGAAGACGCTGGCACTCGGAGGGTCCTGGACTGTTCAGGATTCCGAAGAGCGGACACACCTGGAAAGAGTGTCGAAGATTGCGGAGAGGCTGATGAAGCCAAAGGTGGTCCATCTGGAAGGAGACCTATCTCCGCGTCCTGAGACTTCGGCCCGGATGGAAAGTGACGCAGTGGCTGCAGACTCACAATCCGCGCCGCTCTCTCGTGCGGCAAGAGTCTTCGCTGCGTTGACGAGGTCGAAGGCCAGGGACGCCGTACATCCGGATCCGGGAGTTGAGGACATTGCTCCTCCTGGTGATGGTGAACCTCAGCGACCCATGGGTCCCCTCGAGTATCAGGCCGAACGGTGGAGACGTATCAGGACGCACCAGGATCAGGATGCCTACTTGTCCGAAATCAAGTCGTTCCTGAAAGGGGATATCGACAGATTCTCGCCGAGAAGGCTCCGCAAGATTGCTAAGGTGGCGGACTTGTTTGCGTTAGATGCTCGGAATGTGTTATACCGTCTGGCCCGATCGACTCGAGACCGCCCTCGCGACTTTGTAGATGAGCCGAGACTGGTGATCCCGGAATCCCTGCGGCCAGACATGCTGCACTACGCACACGAGGATTTCCAAGGTGGTCACCAAGGCATCACCCGGACGTACGAGAGACTCCGTTCGGAATTCTACTGGCCGGGGATGTACGCCGATGTTGAGCGCTGTGTCAAGGAGTGTGTCGACTGTGCGAGTGGCAAGGGACGACCGCCCAATGAAGGACCGTCGCCCGGAAATATTGAGCCCAGACGTCCGTTCGAAGTTGTCTCGATGGACTTTGTCACTCACATGCCGGAGTCCGAACGTGGAAACACCTTTCTGCTGTTGTTCCAGGATGCGTTTTCTGGATTCGTGATGTGCAAGCCCATGCGGTCGACTACTGCTCAAGACGTCGCAGAGGTCTACGAAGAATGTGTGTTCCGGAGGTTCGGAGCGAGCTCCATGGTCCGACATGATCAGGACCCCCGCTTTATGAGTGAGGTCTTCACACGGTTCAGAGAACTTCTGGGAAGCAAGCAGCGAGCTACTCTCGCTTATCGTCCGCAAGCTAATGGTCAACAGGAGCGGTCCGTCCAGACTGTCGTTCGAAGTATCCGAGCGTACATTGCTGAGGCGGACCAAAGTGACTGGGACGACTACGCGGAGAGGCTCATGTTCGCTCTGAACACGTCGTTCGATGCCACGCGTCTGGATACACCCTTCTACCTAGTGCATGGTTGGGACGCTCAAGGGACGCTGTCTGCGATGTTGGGTCCGAAACCCTCTAGCGTTCCGGAGCGGACTGCCTATGAGTGGCGTCGGAAGCTTCAACGACAATATAGCTACGCGCAAGCATGTGCCGAGGATCTGCAGAAGAAGGCGAAACGCCAGCGTTCTGAGGTCCAGACGCAAAGGTGGAGAGAGCTGTCCGCACGACTGAAGTCTGGGTTCGAGAAGGGAGATTCGGTCTGGCTATACATTCCGAAAGTCCAGCCGGGTCTCAGCCGTAAACTTGCCCACATGTGGCATGGCCCCTTCCGGATTGAAGAGATGCACGACGACTTCCGAGTCAAGCTCAAGATTGGTGACACGGGGTACCGGGTTAATCCCTGGGTCCATGTCAGTCGACTTAAGCCACGTGTCCTCTTCCCGAAGCGTCCAGTCGGAGAGGTCGAAGTGTTTGGAGACGATGACTTCGACGCGGCCTTACTTCCGGAGGACAGCTGGGAGCCAGACTCAGAGCGTGACGAGTATGAAGTGGAGAATATTCTGGACCTCAGGTGGTCTAAACGGACCCGAACGTCTAGATGCACTCGAGAGTACCTCGTTAAGTGGAAAGGGTACGACGACCCCGAATGGTTGCCCGTGTCTCAACTCAGTTGTGGAGCATTGCTGGACGCGTTCAATCAAGGTGCACGTGCACGAGCCCGGTTCCAGACGATGCAGGCTGGGGACGATCACCCCAGAGCCTAGTACATGTCTGAACTGGATCGACTGCGCGGATGTGCCCCTTGACAGAATGTGCTTTGAATCGATAGATTTGCGATGTGAGTTCAGATATGATATTTCGGAGTGTCAAGTGGAGAACGAGTGGAGAGTTTCGGAAAGACGAAGCTTGGAGTTTGAGAAGTTTGGAGTTTCAGGACTAAGGTGACAAAAAGATAAGAATGAGGAAAAAGGAGAAGATGTATTCAAGAGGAATTACGCATAATGAGTGCGAACGCTACGCCTGCGACTTGGTCCGGAGATTAATCTTCGATCGAGTCACGCTGTCCGGCTGGAATCAGAGTGCGGCGAACATCTTCCGGCAGATGGGCGATGCGCTCGTCGTCCGAAGAGCAGAGTCCCCATTCCGTACGAGCCGGTTCGCGAGCATCCAGAAGCTCCATCTGTTCCTTCAGAGTGTAGCGGACATCAGTTCCAGGCTTGGTGTGGTCCCGACTCATCAGGATCCAGTAGCAGACACGCTTGGGAAACTTCCAGATGCCCGGCTCGTTCCAGATGGAAGCCGGGACGACCTTGTCAATGTGCTTCTCTTTGGTGGCAGCCCGTTTCCCGACGCTCTCATGGTTCTTGCCACGCCGGAGGCTGAGTTTCCGGACAAACTTGGAGTCGCAGTCCCGATCCAGCACGATCCAATGGAGCGCATGCCAAAACGCCTCTGCATTGTCTTCCATGAAATCGATCCAATCTTCGATTGCCTTGATCGCACTTGTGCTGAGACTGGAACGCCGGTGGAAGAAGAACTCCGCCCGGCGCTCGCCGGACATCTTGACCCAGGGATGTGAAGCCAGGAATTGCTTGAGCTCGTCGGGTTGACAACGGTCTTTCAAAATGTCCAGATCGTGTCGATTTGGCTCGAAATCCGGAAAACCTAGCGTCTGGAACGGTGCATGTGCAGTCGGACTACCAGGTTTCATGCGGACACCAAAATACATCCAGGACACTTCATTCGGGCCAGGTGACTCAATCAGTCGTCGCTCTTTCGCCGTCAATTTGGCCGGACGCTTGGCCGCGAGTGCAGTCGGGCCTCCAGAGCTGCGACGTTTCGACTTTCCAGACTTGGACTCCACATTGATCCCGGATCTGGACTTCTTCCTGGACGATGGCTTGGACTTGGTCTCCAGCTTGAGCTTATTGGGCGTGCCCGATTCAGCTGAAGACTGACTCAGACGTCGACGCTTGGAGGCTCGCTTAGCAATGCTAGGAGGGATGCCATCCGGAGAGCCGTCATCATCATCGTCTGCCTCACCGTGGTCGGATACTTCGCCTGCGTCATCATCCCCGTTGCCTCCGTCATATTCGTCGTCGACACCGTCGTCCGGATCTTGCTGAGGGTCGTATTCTTCGTCCTTGTCTTCAGCCTCGTCATCATCGTCGTCCTCGTCTTCTTCGAGCTCGGCTGCGTCGGGATTGAGACTCGGGAGTGAGCCATCCCACTCTGGAACATCGTCGTCGACCTTGCGCAGACTGTCCAGAGCAACCGAGGCGACTGACAGGTAACGACGCGGCACATGCTTAGCCCACAGCGCAGTATCCAGACGGTGCCAGCGCATCATCGACACGAGCATGGCCACTACGTGATGCAAGGGGAACCTCGAGTGGAGACACTTGTCCTGATTGATCAAGTCCAGTGCATCCGGGAATTCCAGACCATCCTTCATCAGGAACTGGAGATCTGGACGCAAGTCCTTCCAGACGACCGGATAGTCCGCCAAGTGCGCCCGGGCCTTCGCGCTCGACAAAGGCAGAGGCGACTCCTCTGGACGGCACCGAGAGTTCGAGTCCGGAACCCAGTCTGTTGGGAACTCCTGCGCTTGGTCCGGAGCCACCTTGCTCGACTTGGACTTTGACTAGGGAAGGGACTCCGCTTGACCCGAACGCTTGCGCTTGGACCCGGACGCCTTGGACGGTGAACCCTGCGACAAGTCGATGACAGGACCTGGCGGAGGCGGCTCACTCTCCTTGGTCTCCTCGTCCTCGTCGGCAGGCGGGTCCAGCCGGACGAAGCTTGGTGCCTGGAATCCCAGGTTGTCGTTGGCCATGACCGTAATGACAGTCTGCCACTCTGGAGGGACTGGGGTTCCAGACTCCAGATGGTCCAGGAGGTCCCGGAGCCTAGGCCAATTCATCATGACCGCCGCGTGCGCGTGGAGAAAGTTCATCCCGTGAGCCGTTCGGAGACGCGGTCCTTGGGACCGTGGAGCCAGGGGCGGTCGAGACGCCCGCGCGACCTTCAACTCCGCTTCCAAAGTCTTGACTTGAGCGCGCAAGCCCCGGACGTCGCTCTCACGCTCCTCCATCAGAAGTAGGAAATCAGCACGCGCTTGAGCCATGGCTGCGTTCTTCTCTTTCTGGAGCCCCGCCACTTTGGAAACCCAGTAGTCCGCTTGGAACTGCTGCGCGCGCTTGAGCCGAAGAACTTCCTCCTGAAGTTCGACCTCCGACTTCACTGCTGCGTCCTGTCCCAGTCGACGCTTGATCATGTCGTACTTGGCTGTCACCTTCCGAAGGAGGGATACCGTTCCGAATGTGCGATAGGCCAGTTGCTTGGCGTCGAACTGAGACAGGATGCTCGCCAGCTCGCGCTTGACCCGGAAGCTCTTGAGTTGGGCCGTGAGCTCGGACTCCGAAAGCGGATCCTCGCGCGGAGTCAGGATGAAGTCGCTGATGCCATCGTCTTCCTCGAAGAAGTCGTAGAGGTGGGCCAACTCAGCAGCCCCCAGACTCTCCATCTGGACCAATGCCTCCAGACCGCCGAAGCCATCTTGCAGGAAGGTCCTGCCGTCGTTGTGTCTCTCGGTCGCCGGAATCCCGACAACCCGGACGGTGGTGTCTGGAGCCTCCCCTGGCGCGATGTCAAACGCCGCAGGCTGACTAGGCGTGGAGCCCTGCCCGGACGAAAGCCGACCCTGCGCTTGGAGAACCTTCGCTTGCTCTGTGTCGAGCGTTTGAAGGCTCTTGAGGACCGCGGCACCTGACCCTTGTGGCTGATTCGCCGGGCTCGAGGCTCTTCTGCTGGGTGGAGACGTGGGCGTCTTGTTCTTGGATCCGGAGGCCGGAGTCCCCCCTTTCGGGGCGGGCGGCTGCCACTCCGTCTCCTCCTCCTCCTCCTCCTCCTCCTCTTCCTCCGCCTCGCTCTCATCGCTCGAGCTACGAGAGGCGCTCGGACGAGTGTGGTGTAGGGAACACCAGATTTCGTGGAGCACTCGAAGTTAAGGCAGAAAAGGGTACCAGGACGGCCAGGAAAACGGCGCCGACGGTACTACTCGGCTGGATGGTGCCAGTCCGCCGAGTTCGCCGAGCTCGCAGTACCGAGACGGCCAGGAAAGCAGCACCGACGGTACTACTCGGCTGGATGGTACACTGTGCCAGTCCGCCGAGCTCGCAGTACCAAGACGGCCAGGAAAGCGGCGCTGACGGTACTACTCGGCTGGATGGTACACTGTGCCAGTCCGCCGAGCTCGCCGAGCTCGCAGGCTCCACGAGCGCACCGCGGCCGACTGAGTGAGAATCAAGAGCACCGGAGACCAAGGACGGGTGGCGCTACGCAAGGAGAAGACACAAGTACAGCGGGCCGAGTACGGGGACGCTAGGAGACGCTCAGCCGAGTTCAAGGTAGTTTACAGGCCTTGAGCTCGGCTAAACAGAGCCGCCGGCCGCCCAAACGACACGGTGCACGGCCAGAAGGCGCACAAGAGGACCAAGCGTGAGCCCGGCGAGCTCAGCAGCACTCAGCCGAGTCGGCGAGACCTCCCCGTCGAGCTCGCCGGGTTATCCGGACAACTTATCCGGCTCCGCCGAGTTCGAAGCGTCGCTGAGAGGGTGAAGGGTCGGCCGAGATCCGAAACCACTCCATTTCACTTGATATTTGTATAGGACCTTAGGAATAGTGGAGGCGCCCTTTCAGGGCGCCCAGGAGACTCTAAGAACAAACAGAGCAGAATTTTCTAGGCCCACAACACGTGCACACTTTCCGGTAAGTCCCTGCACGGGGTCGGATTATGCCTGCCGTCGGTACCCGAGAGGCATAGCTTGTAGGGTACTCGACTGGCAGCGCCAAGAGATTAGGTCGGCCCGGGATTGGGCGTTGGGTGCTCGCCAAGTGCGAAGGAAAAGTCTCGCTAGCTCAGCGAGCCGGTACGCCGGACAGCCCGGGTGCCGTTACTCTTCAAGTCGGGTTGCTTCTGCCCCGGCGGCCTGTAAAGCGCTAGCGCGCCGCCGTCCAACCTTTGGTGGAGGGCACAGGAGTTTGTGAACGGAGTCCGCTAGCTCGGCGGATCTCCGGAAGAGTGGACCTTGGTTGGCAGGTGTCCGCGAGAGGCGAGACACCCGCTGTCCCGGTTGGGCCGAACCGCGAGGGGACAACCCCTGCGCAGGCCAACAAGCGCCGACCTAACTCGGCGATTGTTGTGGTTTGTGCTGGAGATCCACATCTGACGATATTTGTGTGTTCTGCAACACCACAACTGGTGCCGCGACCCGGGAACAGGGGTGTGCTTGTGTTTCGTAGGTACCAGCTAACCAAGGTTTGAGAAGAGCAAGGAGAGAGAAGATGGTCAAGGGATTTGTAACGCCGAGCCTGGCGACGGCCAGAGCGAACTCGGCGGAGCTAACCAACTCGACGGACTCGACGGCGGCGATGGTTATGGACGCGACGGCGGAAGTGACGCGCTCCGTCTCGTTCGACGATGAGGAAGCCCGAGGCCATGGAAGTGATGATGAGGAAGAGTTGGAGATGAAGGCCGAGTATGACGCGGTGAAGTCGACGGCGGAACTACTCGACGAAGTCGAGGAGTTGTCGCTACAAGTTGGGCGCGTGGGAAATCCGCGCCCAGTTCAGCGAAACTTAACCGCCGAGCTCGGCGATGATGCGGACGATGATGATGACGACGTTGCTCCAGGGGACCGTCCGCCCCTAATACCGCGAGCGACGAAGAATGCGGATACGCCGAGTGCGAACAAGGTTTTGGCTCGACTCGGCGAAGAGATGAAGACGCAGAGTGATTGGATGGTGATGTTTGGGCCGGTGGCGATGGCCCAAGCGAAGTGGCCTATGCTGGGGCCGGAGCTGGCCCAGCCAGTGAATAGCACCGATGTCAACCAGTTGGCGGAGGATACCATGTTGCTTCTGAAAGCAATGGGGTATCGGTGCACGAGTCGGCCCAGCAGCTTGATGCTGGACGGATGGACCCCAAGGCGAGCCTCGCTGGAGTTGATGCGGTGGAAACGGCGATTGAGATGGGCGTTCGGACTCGAACAACCGGCGGGACCTCGGCAATCGATCGCAAAACGAACCGCCGAGCCCCAGCAACTCGGCGAAGACCCCAGCAGGATTCCGTTGCCGAAGACGCCGGAGACGAAGAAAGGCCGGCGTGAGGTGTTCCGGGCGACGGAAGGGACCCCGTACTTTGAAGACTCCCACATGAAGACTCCTGTGAGGAGAGAGGTCGAGTGGGGGTCGGTACGCCGAGTTCTACGACGCGGCGGACGAAGCAGAACTCGGCGGAGACGACGACGACGAAGAAAGGGACTATCAAGACTTGGCGGAAGACTCGACGAAGGCGGTAATCAAGCGACTGAGCTTCGACGACACCGACAGCGACAGAGCCCAGTACTTGGAAGTACGTACCCACGCTTCGCTGGACAAGATCGCCGAGTTCGAGGGAAAGCGTTACCGTTCTGAAGACTCGCTCCAGTGGTTGAAGCGATTTATCTACGAGATGAAAGGTACGAGGATGGCCCAAGATGCTTGGTGCGAGCCGTTCTCGCTGAGTTTAGGGCGCGCAGCTAAAGGATGGTACCGCCAGCTGCCGAAGAAGACTCAGCGGAAGTGGAGCCTTCTCAGCGAGGCATTCCTGGACTACTACTGTTCGCAGTTCGACCAGTCAGCGCGTACGCGCTACTACTCAGCTCGACGCAAAGAGAACGAACCTGTGTGCGACTTCCTGATACGCTTGAACGGATACGCGAAGTCGGCCAAGATCCAGTATGAGTCTAAGGGGCTGGACGCCGCTGATCACGTCGAGCACTTCTTGCTGAATTGTGGAGACGACGACATCATGGACCTTCTCTATCCGCAGCAACTCGACGACATCAAGAAAGCGGAGAAGATTATCAACCAGAAGATACTGGGGAAAAGCGGAAGAAGCAGCGGGACCGGCTCGTAGGAGCGTACAGTCGAGATGGGAAACGGTCTGAGTCGACTCGGCGGAGTGACCTCCGCCGAGACGACCGACGAGACGAACGCCGAGATGATCGACGTGGAGATCGCCGAGACGACCGACGTGGAGATCGCCGAGATGATCGACGAGATTATCGCCGAGACGACCGGCGACTGCGCCGAGATGAAGGCCGGGACCGCCGACTTGCAGCAGCTGCAGTGCTGGAGGATGATCCGTACGAGGTGGCGGACCGGCGATGCATGGCTCGGTACGATTCCGAGAGCGACCGCAGTGATGACAGCTATCATAGCTGTTCGGACTCGGCGGACGACTCGGAAGAAGATTTCCTAGACGCTGGGAACGTGAGCGATCGCGATCGTTGGTCTGGCGATCGCAACAACTCGGCGAAGACACCAAGGAGTGATGTTCGCCGAGTTCCGGCCGGGGCAACTGGGCGAACAGGGCGGCCCGCCGAGCGCCGAGACTATGATGGACGTCGTGACTCCCGTGAACGCCCACCGTACGGTCCCTGTGCCGCCTGTGGTGGAGCCAACCACTCCGTCCACTTCTGCCGTCGGCGATGCAAGTTCTGCAAGCAAGTTCATGATGCAGGGCAATGTGAACTTTTCCAACGCTATGAGAAGCTGGCCTCGTTTGTCAAGGCAAATGTTGACAAGTCCAAGGTGCCAGATGATCTACAAGACCTCTATACGCCGAGTGCATTAAACTCGGCGGCCCGCCAACACTGACTGGGTTGGACACTACCGGGCTGCCACAGTCCGCCGAGTCGGCAGTAGAAGCGAACTTTGTGTTTGCTTTCGTCGGCGAAGCAAAATGGCCCGAAGAACGGAGTGAGGACAGTGATGGTGCAAGTGAAAACGACGGTAATAGCAGTGAGCTCGACGGATCGGATGAAGAACGCCGAGCGATAGCGAATAGTGCAGTGGTGACTCGGCGGACGAGAGAGTCGGTGACGACCCCGAAGGTGATGAAGTTGCTCCCTGGAGAAAAATTGGGGTGGTGGTCGTCCCAGAAGTTCGACCGCCGAGTTCGGATGAGAGCGCTTGTGATGGGAGCGGTGAACGACCAGCGGACGAAGATCCTACTGGATACGGGGGCGAATGTGACAGCCATCACGGAAGCATTCGCCAAGAAGCTGCGATTGAAGCAGCGAGTCGTGAGCCACGACATGCAGATCGATGTACAAGGCATTGGGAATACAAAATCCCAACCCAAACCAAGGCGACTGTGAAAGTGACACTCGGCTGGGAAGTAGCTTACGAGTTCGATGTGTGGATTATGAACCACCATGCAGGAGTCGACTTAATCCTAGGTACGGATTTCATGATCCCTGCGGGGATCCGACTCGACTTGTTTAACTCGACCGCCAAACTGCCCGACGAGGTGATCGTTCCGCTGCTTCGATCGAAGAATGCAGCGGAAATGCCACGGGACAGCCTGTACATCACAGACGGGCCTGTGGAGCCTATGAGCTTGCCGAGTAGGCTCCCCGCCGAGTTCAAATTGCGTAAGCAACAACCCGACGGCTCGACGCACGACTTGTGGATACGGCGCACACGAGACTGGGTTCCCACCGTGATCGTCAACCGGAGTGGCAAAGCCGTGCGCGTAGTACTCACAAATGTGAGGGCGGTGGCTGTCTGGTGCCCAGCCCACTTCTCGGTGGTTGCGTGGGCCCCGCATGGGGTACTTCCTCCTGAGGGATATGTCCGGCTGAGCTCAGCGAAGTACAGGGACTGGCAGGTCCTGGCCTATGAAGCAGCTATCGACAAAGTGCTATTGAACAAAGAACAGCAGCTGTATGAAGGGTGGCTGGCACGACAGCCGCCAGCTGTGGAACGTAGACCGTACATGGAACCTGAGGCGGTGGTCGCTCGACCCCCCGAAGCAGGAAGCGAACCGGGACTCACGTGCGCCCAGCAATGGGAACTGCTGGCCCGGCGAGGAGAAGAGCTAGCCGAGTTCGCTGGACGGACTAACCCGTCCAATCTATCAGACGCGAACGACGGCCACGTTATCAACTCGGCTAACAGCGAATGGAGCCCACAGGATGACTCCGCCGAGTCGGGAGGCGATGAGAGCGACGTTGTAGACGGAAACAACCGCCTCACCTTGACACACGACCAGGATATGGCCACGTGCCCAACCGGTCAGAGCGGCCCCTCCTCGCCGAGCAACTCAGCTGAGTCAAGGGTGCAAGGACAACAATCGACACATCTTTCGAAGTCAGTCGAGTTGATCCCGGGGAGACCGGACCTGGCCCGCCCCCCGGACGCTCCAACAGCGAAGAAGTCGATGTCAGTGATGAATTCCTGGATGAGGACCCGGAAGAGAACCTCCGGCTACGCTACCTCCTCGCTGCACGACTCGGCGAAGAGCGGGAAACCATAGAAGACCAACAGTCCGCCGAGTTCGAGCATTCCGCAGTAGATCTGGCGTTAGAGGACTACGCTCACGAGTTGGCCTTCCTGCCCGATCTGGCAGAGGTCGTCCCGACGCAGCTCGACTACTCAGCAAGTAACGTGACGTGCGAGGCCCACTCGGCGGAGCAGTCCAAGCGGTTGGTGGACGTATTGAAGGCACACGAACACATTATGATTTCTAGTGGGAACGCGTTGCCCCCCACCGGCGTATGGAGTGGTGTGCGACATCGACGTCCAGGGGCATGAGCCCATCCGGCAACGCGCCCGCCGAGTTCCGTTGAAACATCTGGGCAAGTTATATGAGCTGCTCAAGGCGCTGTTGAAGTCACGACTCATAGCGTTCTCCAACAGCCCGTGGGCCTCCCCAATAGTGATCGTCCTGAAGAAGAATGGGGTCGACATACGCCTGTGCATCGACTATAAGATGGTCAACGCCGTCACGCTACTTATGGAATACGCCATGCCACTGGTGGATGATTTGCTCACCGAGCTTGAGAGTTACCTGTGGTTCTGCTCGCTCGACGCAGCGAGTGGCTTCTGGGCGGTGATGATGACTCGGCGCGCTCGGTGGATCTCGGCGTTCGTCTGCGCACTGGGTCATTTTGAGTGGTTACGAATGCCATTTGGCCTTAAAACGCACCCATGATATATCAACGATTGATCGACAACGCACTGTGGGGGTACGTGCAGCCTAAGGGTGGATGGTCCGCCTTCGCCGAGCGCATCCGCCGAGCTGAAGCCGAGTCGGAAGCTCAGCGGAAGACCCACTTAGTCGAGTTCGGACCCGAGTCGAGTCCGATGTCGAAGTTCGAAGCAGATCGCCGAGCCCAGGTTGAGTCCGATCCGCTTGAAGACTTTATCAACAACCGGGATGCAGATATGTTCTCGACTGGAGAACCGGATGAGTCGCAGGTGGTCCCCGTGTTTGAGCGCAGGTCGTTTGTGGACGACATTTGTTTTGGTGGAAGATGTTTCGACGACTGCCTGAACACTTTGGACAGGCTGTTGACCCGGTTCGCCGAGTGTCGAATCAGTGTGAGTTTCCCGAAGAGTATTTTCGTCCAGCCCAGAGTCGATTTCCTGTCCCATGGGGTGACCTCGGAAGGGATTCAAGCCGATCCGAAGAAGGTGTTGGCCATCGCCGAGCTCCCGTTCCCAAAAGACGAAGAAAGGAATGCAGGCGTTCCTGGGAGCGTTGAACTATTACGCCCGGTTCATCCAGAACTTGGCAGTGTATGGGGCCGTACTGTACCAACTTAAGGACACCGACTTCGAGCCAGGGGTGACCTATCCGCAGCCAAGACAGCGTTCGCCGAGTTGAGGAAGAAGGTAGCAGACGCCCCAATACTGCGGCATTTCGACTCGGCGGAAGACGTCCACGTTATGCTATTCGCGAACGACTGGGCACTGAGTAGCACATTGATGCAGATGCACGATGGTAAACTCCACCCAGTCCGGTTCTGTGGCCGAGTGCTCAAAGATAACGAACTCGGCTATCACCCCGCCGAGAAGGAAGTACTAGCCCTCCTCCAGCTCATCAAAGTGTGCCATACACTCCTCGCTGGGAAGACGATTAATGTTTACACGCGGTTCTCGACGCTCGAATGGGTTTTAACTCGAAATCTCTCTATGGCCGAGCGGTCAGCTTTGCGGTGCTCCTGTCGCCGTATCACCTCAAGGTCAAGCGAGTCCGAGAACAAGACGTAGCTTTCGTTCAGCTGCTGCAGGCGTCGATAACCCCGGCAGTAGGACTCGACGAACTACTTGCACATGTAGCCCCACCGTCTAAGAGCTCGGCGACCGTCCGGATGGACCCAGAACTCCTCTATGCGCGTGTACCAGTAGCCTTCAAGGGGCACGTACTGTCATTTGACGGCTCGGCGAAGACCGAATAAAACGGTGGCTACGGCAGCTGCTCGTGGATTTTGTGGCGGTTGCCTGAATGGCACATTGAGATCGCTGCGAGTGCGCACCTCCAGTCGACCACGGTGAATATAGCCGAGTACACTGGCATGAACAATGGGGTGACCGCCGGTTTAGAACGCGGGGTCACTGATCTGATAATCGTAGGCGACTCTCGGCTTGCAATCCAGCAATCCATGGGGGGTGATCGCGTGTAAGAAGGAAGCACTCCAAGTCGAGTTGGCACGTCACAAGAAGCTAGTCGAACAGCTGGATTCAGTCCGATATCTCCACGTAGTGCGCCTCTACAACTCGGCGGCCGACTCCCTCGCGACAGAAGCGTTAGAAGCCAAAGCTGGGAAGGTGGTGTTGAACGCCGAGCGGAAGGCCCAGTTGAAAACGTTGAATCGAATCCAAGAGATGCTGTATCGAGCTGAAGACTCGACGGAGGAAGCCGAGTTAGAACCCAAAGTCGCAGCGGTGACGCGGAGCCAAGCTCGCCGAGTCCGATTCGAGGACGGCCCGGCACCAGTGGAACAAGAAAGGGGTCCACCAGACGAATTCGAGCAAAACAGCAGGCCTCCAAACGAGAGACGGGCGGTGGAAGGCGAAGCCGAGTTCGGAGGAAGACGAGGAACTCCGGTAAGCCCAGCCGAGCTCCCTGCGGAACTCGGCGAAGCCCGGGAACCAAACGCTATGGATATCGACCCAGTGCTCGTACAAGCAGAACGCCGCCAAAGAATCGCCAAAGCGCAAGATGAAGAACTGCGGTGGTCGGACCTCAAGGCTTATCTGCGGGGCGACTACGCCCAGTTAACACTCCGCCGAGCTCACAATGCCGGAAAGGTCGCCGAAGAGTTCGTACTCAGTGAAGACAGCCTTCTGTATCGACAAGACAAGGCAAGAAGACCGAACGAACTCGGCGAACTGGGCTTGTCGCTAAGGTTGGTGGTTCCGACGACCATGATTGACGAGATCTTGCAAAATTGCCACAACTCCGTCGAAGGAGGGCATCAAGGAATCGTCAGGACTTACCATAGAGTGCGGGTGGATTATTACTGGATCTGGTTATATGCTGATGTGGTCAAGCATGTCCAAGCCTGTGAAGACTGTAGCACCAGCAAGAGCAAGCCCCACTTGAAAGGATACTCGCCGGGCAACGTGGTCTCAGATAGACCGTTCCACATCGTGTCCATGGATTTCGTGATCCCACTGCCAAAGACTCGGCGGGGAAACACGGCTTTACTGCTATTCCAAGACCATTTCACTGGATTCGTGATCGCGAAGGCTATGAGCGAGACAGGGGCACTTGAGGTCGCCAAGGCGTTCGAGGAGTGCGTGTTCCGGAGGTTCGGAGCCCCGTCACTGATTTGACACGACCGAGACCCAAAGTTCATGAGTGAAGTCTTCCGGAAGTTCTCGGATATGATGCAGTCGAGATCAAGAGCAACACTAAGTTACAGGCCACAGGCGAACTGCCAGCAAGAGCGGTCGGTGAAGACCATGATACAGACTTGTCCGTGTCTATGTGGAAGGTCCACTCCAAGCCGACTGGGACACCGTAGCCGAGAAGCTGGTCCAAACTATCAACAACTCAAGAGATTCGACTCGGCGGGAAACACCGTTCAACTTGGTACACGGCTGGGACGCTAAGTCTACACTCAAGGCTATGACTGAGTCCGTCCGCTAGAGTGGAGGCAACTCGGCGGACTCGGCAGGAGCTGTGAAGTGGCGCGGAGAAGCCAACCGACAGAGAGATGTAGCATTGCGACTGGCCGCCAAGTTCCAACTAAGGAGAAAGTCAGGCGAGCGAGGGGACAAAACGAAGCACTCAGCCGAGTCGAAAGGTGAGCTATCCCTGCAAATGCTCGAGGTAAAGCCCAGCGGTGCGATCCAGAAACCGAGTTAGAACAAATCGGAGGAGAAGGCAACTCAGTTGGGCGGACAGAAATAGATGGAGGCATCGAATCCGCCGAGTCCGCCGAGCCCGCTGAACCCAGGAAGTCCTTGTTCAAAGAAGGTGACCAAGTGTGATTGTTCATGGAAAGCGTCAAACCCGGTCTGACCAAGAAGTTCGCCCACCGATGGCATGGGCCGTTCAGAGTAAAAAAAAAGTTGAAGAGTTCCCTTACGAGCTAGAACTCCCTGATAAGAGCGGATACCGATTCTACCCTGTCGTCCACGTCTCTAGTTTGAAAGCCGTCACTGGATCAGGCGAGAGACCGTCAACTCGGCTGGTAGCCGAGCTCTCCGAATCAGACCGACTCGACTTCGATGAAGAACTGCTCCCAGAAGACAGCTGGGAACCGGACGAGGACCTGATAAGTACGAAGTCGAGGCCATTTTAGAAGACGAGTTACCGCTATCCACTAGCACGGCCCGGACGCAGAGGATGTTCAGAGTGAAGTGGGTCGGTTACGAGGAACCAACTTGGGAACCACTGTCAAACCTCTCGTGCGGAGGACTTCTCTTTGACTATCTGCAGCAAAATAAACGTGAAAACCGTCTGCAAATGGTGCAAGTTGCAGATGAAGCTTAAAAGCTATCGCACCAAAAATGATGATCCGCCGACTCAGCGAATATCAACAGGCCAAGACGCGTTGAAGAAAGCTACTGCGTCAGACTACATGTGTTGTATGAATTACGAAATGGAAGTTATGGAGAAAGGAAATCACAAAGAACTGAGCTGGTGCATCAAAGCTGAACATCACGGTGTGCTGGCGAAGTAGTCGAGTCCGCAAGCGAAGCAGCCACGGCTAACAAATTCATGGAACCACTCGCCGAGCTTGCTGTGGTAGCCGAGCTGGCAGCCATCGCCGAGCTCGCCGCCATCACTGGACTTGCTGCCGCAGCCGCGCTCACTGGGCCGACAGAACCGAGAGCGACCGAAGCGGAGACACAGTCGAGCTTGGAGGAAGCGCCGACTGACTCGTCAAGTCGAGAGGCCCCTCTGGCGACGCTGGGCCGAAGATAGAATACACCAGCGACGGCCCACACAGGTTAGGTGAGCTGAGCAGGGACCCAGACGGTGGATCGAGGTCCTCCGCCGACCAGCTGAGTTTTCAGTTTCACACCCTTGGAAGATGTGTACGCCCGACCGGTTGGAGGGAGCTGGGGCACTCGACGACATTTGGGGCGGGTCCGCCTCGTCCAAGTCCACTTCTTCGTCGACTGAGTCCTCCACCAGACGAGGGCCAACACCCTTCGACGTGAACACCAGGAGCTCGACGTTCCGAGATCTGAAGCACGTGTTGAAGGGGTGGGCCGCCGGGTCCGTCAACCACCAAGGTCGCCAAGGCTCGCTGCAATCAACCGATTTCGCTGCTTGACATCAATCCTTGTCCGAGGTCACCCAAGAGAAATTCACCAGTGGGTATAACGGAACGGAAGGTTAGAAGAAAGCTCGGAGTCCACCTCCAGAGCTGCAAGTCCGCCGAGTTCCTTCATCGCCGCCGAATGTAGCTCGTCGGGCAGGATAGTCATCAAGCTCCGAAGGGCGTCGCTGCGGCGTTTCCGAGCAGCCTTGTACAAGAGCCAGAGCCCGTAAGACTCGGCGATCTCCTCGTAGGTCGAGCCGACATTCTGAGACGGGTGAAGACCCATCAGGATACTCGACTCGACGAGCCAGTGATTCCGCTCATACAGCGCCACGAAGTACCGGGTTGGATTGTCGACGACCGAACGCTTGCTGCCAACCGGAGCCGGAATCTCACCGCGAATCTTCACCCAGAGATCCCCCAGTCGCTCCATCAAGTTACTCGGCCTAGCCGAGCTGGCGAGTCGAGATCGCGCCTCCTCGAACACCCGCGGAGAGAAAAGGGGTGTCAGGAAGGAGGCGGCGGATGCATTGCGCCGGGTGGCCAGGATCGAAGACGTCCGCGAAAGCTCGGATGCCAGCTGGAGAACACTAGGTGGGAGGCACCCGGGGTTTGCCGGTCGAAGTATCCACGGCAATCTGCCCAGTTTGGTGACCGAGGATCGCGTTCCAACACCGGGCAGATCCAAAGTGCAGGAACCGCGGCTCTTTCAGTTGAGCCAACTGCGGAGAGATCCGGGAGTCCCGCGAGACCGCCTGCGCGGCACGAGTCTGCAACACAGTATACGAAATCCGCAGAGCCAGGGGCAACACCAGGTTGGGGTGCACACCAGTGTCCCCCGCTATGATCCGGGTCCCTGCTGAGCGAGCTGGAGTCAGCCGGAGACCACCAGCCGAGCTAGCAGACCCAGGAGAACTCGGCGGAGCTGGACGGGAATGACTAGCCGAGCTAGCCGACCCAGGGGACTCGGCGGAGCCGATGTTTTGCTCCGCTTAGCCGATCGAGAGTCATCCGCCGAGTCGAGATAAGCTCGGCGTTTTGATTTCTTCGACTTGGGTCGATGCTTCGACTCGTGCTTGGACTTGCGTTCGTGCTTGTGCCGGTGCCGGTGCTTGTGCTTGTGAACGCGCTTCTTCTTAGACCGTGTGTTTGTTTTCTTGGGATGGGCCGAATCCGAGTCATCCGACTCGGCGGAGGAGCAGTAAGGTCCGACGGGCCGCGCGATACGACTGAGCTTTGCCTGTAGGAGGAGGCAGGGTCTTGGAAACAAGGGAACGTAGCGGGATGTCGTCGGAGTCCGGTGAATCCTGACTCCGCGCTTCCTTCTCCTCTGCATCAGCTTCAGCTTTCTCCTCCCACTCGTCGCTAGCAGCCGGGCTCGACCTAGGAACGACTCCGCCGAGTCCATCGCTCCCACCTCCACCATCATCCGAATCCGAAGACCCGTCCGAGATACTCAGTGGGTGAGCCGACGTCCCAGTGGGGTCAACGGAGTTACCGCTGGACGAGTCCTGGGAGTGCAGTCGACCGAGGACGACGTCGTCGGGAGTGTCCAGTTCATGCAGGAGGTGCGCACTGAGGACCCGAGCAGTGGCCGCCTTAACTCGGGCTGGCCGACCGGAGGGTGAAGTCAGCGCGGCGGAACCAGCAAGCACGGCAGGCCGAGTGGAACTCGACGGAGTACTTGGAGCTTGAGTCAGTACGGTCGACGAAATCGAACTGGATCGGTCGGCCCCACGCACACGAAACCGCGGCGATGACCGGGGAATCGAACAAGATAATAGCCGGCGTGTCGCCGAAGCCAAAGCCGAAGCAGCAGCCGAGCGACCCGTGCTCCCCGACCACGGAAGGGCTCGCCGAGCTGGAAGCGGTCATAGAGACCACCGGAGCCGAGGGGCCGACGCGCGTTGGAGTCGCCGAGCTCGGGACTGGAGCGGAGCTCACCGACAAGGCAGCCGCCGTTGCAGGTGGAACCACCTGTCCAGCCGACGGGGTACCAGCATCGGAACCAACCGCCGGTGAAAGTGATGGAGAACCCGAGTATGGAACAAGAGGAACCACTGGCTCGGTGAGATCCGGCTCGTCGAAGTCGATAGCGGAGTCGTTGGCTGAACCAGCTTCACCAAGGTCGCCGGCTCGGACGTCCGCCGAGCTCGAGGAAGAGACACTCGGCAGACCTAGCTCTTGGGTAACTTCGTCGAGCAAGGCAACAGCCTCCTCGTGCCCAGGCTCGCCAGGAAGGGGGGCAGGCGTAAGGCTGGGGAGGCGGTACGTGCTCTTTCCGCCGGGGCCCCGCAGCAGTCAGCGACTTGGGATTCGCGAGTCGGCGAAGCCGCTCAGCTGGCGTCAAAGTGTCCAGCCGAGCTCGATGAAGCTGATCCACCGACTTATCCGCCGGAGCCTCGACGAGCGGGTCGACTGAGCTGACCCTGCAGCCGATGCAGATGCAGGCGCCACGGAGGAACTCGGCGGACACACTGGAGAAGATGGGCGAGTCGAGACGCCAAGAAACGACGAGCTCGACGAAACCACCGAAGTCGGCGGAGTCGCTGACGACCCATCTTGGCGAGGATGAATGATCAACTCGACCGATCGAGTCTCTCCGGCGGGGATGTCCATCACCTCCGGGAACCTCGCCGTTAACACCCTACACAAGCGCGCATTCAGCTGCAGCTCGGCGGGGTCGAGCCCTGGTACATCCAGACCGGCACCAGCAGCTGCAGCCATGTGAGGGTCGTGCATGGGCAGAAACCCCTGGCGGGCGATGATCCTTTTCTGGTTCAGAATGACCCGGCGCTGGTCGGCGATGGTGGCCTGAGCGTGACGGAGAGGCTGAGAGTCCCCAGACGAGAGGAGCCGAGCTGACTCGGTGAGCTGCTCGAAGTGTTTTGCCGCCACCCCTTGCAAGGTAGCGTACTCAGCGTCCCGCGCCGAGATGGCGTTAATGAGACGCGCGATCTCGGCGTCGCGCTCTCTGACTTGTGCCCGGAAGGCCTCGGCGTGGGCAAAAGCAGCAGCCACCTTCTTTGATTGGTCCTCGCGGGCAGTCTTGAGGGAGGCCTCGGTCGCAGCCAGAGACTTACGGAGGGAAGTCATAAATGGAGCCAACTTCTTAGCCTCCCGCTCCCAAAGAGCACGTTCGCGCTTGGCGACCTCCAGCTTGTCCCGGAGCTCGGCGTTCTCCACAGCCAGTGAGTCTAAACGCCGAGATAAATGGGTGTTGACGGACTCGGCGGTGCTCAGCTCGACCCGGAGAGCGGCCACGTCGTTCGCGGAACTCGGCGTAGGTTGCTGGCCCTGAAGAACGTCCGTGACCTCGGCAAGAGAAGAAGCGGAGAGGAGAGCACGTCGCCCCGCCGGGTCTATGGCAGGAGGAGGCCGAGTCGAGATGAACGCCAGGAGTCGGGCGAGAGCAGCGTTCTCCTCCTGACGGTTAGCCGACTCGGCCCGCACCAGCGCCTCAAGGGAGCTTAGGCTCGCTTGCTCCGCCGAGTTCGACCGGCCAACACCGGCGGCGCCCGAAGTGGTGTCGCCATGCGAACTCGGCGGACGAGGGGGAGAGGTGCGAGAAGCCGGACCAGACTCCCGGTCGAACTCCAGGGAGTTGGTCAGATCGATGAGCGAGCCATCTCGCTCACCGCTGACCCCTGAAGCCCGGGACGACCGACCAAGCGACTCGGCGGACCTCACCACACCTAGAGGCGGTCGTGGATTGGGAACACTTGGTGATGAAGCCTGGAGAAAGAGGGAGCAAGCTGGTCAGTACTGGAGAACCGCCAAGTACTAAACGAGGAAGCAACTTACCGAGGAGGCAGTGGGCTCGTCGCGACTCGGCATGACGATGGATGAATGACGAGACCGTTGGGTTTGGAGCCGAAGAGAAAGGTTGACCCAGAGTGATGATCAAGTCCCTCACCACCTCGGTTCGGAACGTGACCGGGGCAGTTGTGGTGTAGGGAACACCAGATTTCGTGGAGCACTCGAAGTTAAGGCAGAAAAGGGTACCAGGACGGCCAGGAAAACGGCGCCGACGGTACTACTCGGCTGGATGGTGCCAGTCCGCCGAGTTCGCCGAGCTCGCAGTACCGAGACGGCCAGGAAAGCAGCACCGACGGTACTACTCGGCTGGATGGTACACTGTGCCAGTCCGCCGAGCTCGCAGTACCAAGACGGCCAGGAAAGCGGCGCTGACGGTACTACTCGGCTGGATGGTACACTGTGCCAGTCCGCCGAGCTCGCCGAGCTCGCAGGCTCCACGAGCGCACCGCGGCCGACTGAGTGAGAATCAAGAGCACCGGAGACCAAGGACGGGTGGCGCTACGCAAGGAGAAGACACAAGTACAGCGGGCCGAGTACGGGGACGCTAGGAGACGCTCAGCCGAGTTCAAGGTAGTTTACAGGCCTTGAGCTCGGCTAAACAGAGCCGCCGGCCGCCCAAACGACACGGTGCACGGCCAGAAGGCGCACAAGAGGACCAAGCGTGAGCCCGGCGAGCTCAGCAGCACTCAGCCGAGTCGGCGAGACCTCCCCGTCGAGCTCGCCGGGTTATCCGGACAACTTATCCGGCTCCGCCGAGTTCGAAGCGTCGCTGAGAGGGTGAAGGGTCGGCCGAGATCCGAAACCACTCCATTTCACTTGATATTTGTATAGGACCTTAGGAATAGTGGAGGCGCCCTTTCAGGGCGCCCAGGAAACAAGAACAAACAGAGCAGAATTTTCTAGGCCCACAACACGTGCACACTTTCCGGTAAGTCCCTGCACGGGGTCGAATTATGCCTGCCGTCGGTACCCGAGAGGCATAGCTTGTAGGGTACTCGACTGGCAGCGCCAAGAGATTAGGTCGGCCCGGGATTGGGCGTTGGGTGCTCGCCAAGTGCGAAGGAAAAGTCTCGCTAGCTCAGCGAGCCGGTACGCCGGACAGCCCGGGTGCCGTTACTCTTCAAGTCGGGTTGCTTCTGCCCCGGCGGCCTGTAAAAGCGCTAGCGCGCCGCCGTCCATCCTTTGGTGGAGGGCACAGGAGTTTGTGAACGGAGTCCGCTAGCTCGGCGGATCTCCGGAAGAGTGGACCTTGGTTGGCAGGTGTCCGCGAGAGGCGAGACACCCGCTGTCCCGGTTGGGCCGAACCGCGAGGGGACAACCCCTGCGCAGGCCAACAAGCGCCGACCTAACTCGGCGATTGTTGTGGTTTGTGCTGGAGATCCACATCTGACGATATTTGTGTGTTCTGCAACACCACACGAGGTCCATCGCCTACGCCTGATGTGGTGGAGCCAGCCCCGGCCGGGGCGCTGCTCGCGGCGCTCGTTGCAGGCGCGACCACCATCGTCTTGTTTGGCTGATGGGAAATCGCGATTTGGCTGCGTTTCGACGAAAGAAGTTTCCGATTGATGTTTTGCGACCCGATTGGCTGACGCGACATGGGACAAAGAAGGGAGGCCACCTCAGCGAGCTGGGCTACCTTGCCGCCCTCCGGACCACTCCGACGTTTGGACATTTTTGTCCGCCTTGCTACGCGTGGTCTCATCGCAACCTATCAGTTCGGGAGTAAATTCCTCTATGAGAGATTGGGATGAGAGGGACGGTTGACACGAAGCGGCTCCAGAAAATTTGCCCAAGTCTCTGCTCAGTGACCCGGCCAGCGACAGGCCCGTAAGACATGCGACGGAAGAGCACAAGAGAAGAGCGAAGACACAAGCGAGAAAGAAGACTCAAGCAAGTCCAGACAGAGAGCCGAAGAAGATTGCTCAAGATCGTCCAGACTCCCGCCATAGTGAAGTCAAGTCAAACTCCAGACTCATTGGTCTCCGGACTCCGGACGCAGGATTCCAGACACCAGGCTCCGGACGAAGATCTTCGATGGGCGACCAGTTGCGCCCTGTCCCAGCCTGATTTGTACCCAGAAAGGCCTTCCAAGTTTCAAGTATACTCCGACCAAGATGTTAACGACCGACCAAGACGACCGACCATGATATGTTATGCACTGACCAGATTCCTGCCCTATCCATGACCTGCTCGACATGCGACGTGATTACGCCACGCCCCGACTATAGTGAAACCAAGATAAAAGAGCTGATTCCAGAGAGAACAGTGGATACAGAAGCCTAAGAAAAGATAATCAGAGAGTTCAATTTGCCAAGAAGGGCGCAAGTGCTTCCCCGTCCCCAGGGACGAGGTGTGCTGTCAAGTATGCGAGAGGAACAAGCCTCGACCGGAGGGATTAACCCTGCCGGCGGCCCTAAGCTACAAGACCTGCGCTTGGACGCGTCGTGACCGCGAATACCGCCGTGGAACTCTCCCAAAGGCTAAGACCAAGTTAGGCGGTGATCGGGCGACGCGCGCTCCGAAGTGACCTGTCCTATTTCATATTCCAGTTGTTGGTCCTTCGTTCGGAGGTCCCATTTCATATTAACTGCGTTTCTAGGAGGTTGTGTGTAGTCACCCCTAGATCCGATCGATTGACTACTGTGTGATAGGATTGTATATTGTCTGACCGGAGGTTGTTCTCCTTTTTTTTGGAGTTGAACGTTTGGAAAGTCTTCCGCCTGGAGCTAATTATCTCCTTGCGGGAGCTGGTGCGCGTGAGTGAAGGGTGCTTTCGGACTCGACCGGTGGTCCGGAAGAAACTCCAGTAGACCGGTGTACGGGCCCCCCCGCTCAAGGGCCCCCCAAACAATAAGTAGCGGCTGTATATTTGTATATTTGCATATTAACTCTCTGATTTTGAAGGTTTGGGCTGGAAGGATCTGCTTGTGATCTCAACCCCAGTCGTGGAGACCTACGTTTGAAGTAACGTAAGCGCTCTACACTCAAGACCTTATCATTGTGAAGACAACTCACCAGGTGAAGTTCGTTCTATCGATGATAAACGACACCTACAGGGATTCACAAGGTCACACGCCACCTCCGTTGGGAGCACCTAGTGCTGCTATCGGAGTCTGACCCCATTGGGAAAATCCGTAAGGAGGAGTAATTCTCCGGACGGGCGGCCCCGTGGCATCGTGCTATACACCTGGGCGGCAAAAGGCGCTCACCCGCCTCGCCACACGTTGTTCATGAAACAGGGTGGCCATCATTGCAATCCCAGCCGAATAGTCCGGTGGTGCCAGCGCCGCCGGTAGTACCGGACCAGGGGCGGATAAACCCGCCAATGACGGGTGCGGTAAATTCCTCCCAGAAAAACCGTGGCCACTCAGAGTAGCAGGAAACACCACATCTAAAGGGTGTCAATAACGTGTTTTCACGAGTCAATAATGGTAAAGATGAGCCCGGCTCAGAATGATCGCGAATTGCGTGTTCATCATCATAAGGTGGCGGTGATGCCACACACAAATCGAGACTGCGCCTCAGGTGTTTGCGCGCGCCCGCGCTCGCAGAATGAGTGGTGAGCGCGCCCTAGCATGAAAAAGCGCGCGAAGGCGCGGCGAGAAGCCCTGAGCTCCGACCCAGGCAGGCGTCTATCACAACTCGATCTTCCTCCTCGCACAGCCAAGCCTCACTCCCCAAGCACTCTCCAGCCGAGAAGCTCCGCGTCGTCGCTGCCCACCGCGCCGGCCGCGCTGACTGGCTCCAAGTCGCCGCGAGCAACGGCATCTCGCGGGCCGCGGCCTACCGTACTGTCGCCAGCGGCCGCGTCGAAGGTCTGCCACGCGGCGGGGCTCGTGGCAGGGCAATGAAGGTCACGCCGGAGGTGATGGCGCAGCTCGAGAGCTACATCAGCGACAACTGCACGTTCACGCTCGAGACCATGCGGACCATGCTTTCGATTGACATGAACATGCAGTTGTCGACCTCGACCATCAGCCGCCACTTGCGTGGCATGACATACACGGTCAAACAGGTGCGGATTGAGCCTATGACATGCAACAACCTGGCTAACAGGACTAAGCGCCAGATCTTTGCAAAGGCGCTGAAGAAACACCAGCAAGATGGCGACTTCGTTGTCTACTTCGACGAAACCAACTACAATGTCTTCTGCAAGCGAGGTCGCGGTCGTGCCAAGAAGGACACGCGAGCTACGTTGATGCTACCACCGTCGAAGGGCGCCAACCTGCAAGTACAGTGCGCGGTCAACTCGGACACGGGAGTTCTGCTCTACAAGCTGGAGCGCGGGAGCGTTCGAATGGAGCAGAACGCTGCGTTCATAGATGCAACCTACGCTACCATCAAGGCATCACCTGTCTTTAACGAAAACTACGGTGGTAAGAAGATTGTTGTCGTCCTTGACAATGCCCCCGCTCACCGCCAAACGGAGGAGCGTGTGACACCGCACGACGACCTCGTGCTCCTGCGGCTCGCGCCTTACTCACCGATGTGCAACCCAATCGAGGGTTGCTTCTCGGTGCTGAAAGCGCACACTTGGCTCTGGATCGCGAAGCAATTTTCGACCGCTCAAACATGGTAAACAGCAACGGCGTCACACTGACCATCAAGGAGCGTACGATGCGTTTCTTGGAGCGCGCCGCTCACGCCAGCATGAAGTACATCACGCCAACGGTGGTAACCAAGATGGAGCTGCATGCGCGCGATTCCGTGAACGCGGCAGAGGCAATGGCGGACATGATCTACGGTGCATAGATCGAGTCGATCTACGTAGGTGCGCAGTCTCGATTTGTGTGCAACTATTCTCTGATTCGTTGGTGATTAGTAGCGGTAGTGTGAATTTTGCGAAAAGGTCAAATATTACAGTATCGCTTTGCTTGAAACTATTCTTAGTTTGGACGGGCAAAGGTGTAGAACGCAACGAGCATGATATGTAGATGTCATGGTCGTCCCACTAGCGGGCACCACGACGGACTTCTCCTTGCTACTTAAAATATATATTACAAACACACTTTTTTATCATAACCTTTCGCTTACGATGTTCCAGCATGTAGCACTGGTGCCGTGGCGTGAATCAGTCCACATTGCTTCTTGCGAAGTTGCGATCACAGGACCTTTCCACCAGAAGGGGGTGAAACATACTATCGATATACCGTTGTAAGGAGATGAGATACAAGACAAAACTCATAGAAGCAACTGCTGTGTCCAGCGGGCGTGCAAGATGCCTCAAAATATGACGACAAGGCTTCCTATCAGCGACGCCACACCAAAACTATGTCAATGGTGCAGGAATCAGCTCCAATGGTTGAATGACCCTAATTAAATCCGAGAAAACTGTTGTAGATCACGCCAAGGCATTGTTAGTAGCAACACCAGTACATACGCAAGCAAATGTAGACACAAGTGCACAATTAAAAACCGTGTTATTTCCACTGTAGTGTCGTTCGGTGAATGTATTAGAAGCCGTACACGCAATCCTAGTTCCGAATATTGCGATGCCATGCAGTTTAGAGACACCGACTGGGCACTGATGCAGCTGGACTATAGTCTCCGCTTTAAACTCCTGCGGATAACGTTCACCGTGGTCGCTAACCAGCCATCTTCCTTCTTCAGCTGTGGTGGAGGTAGTCACGTACGACGAGACGCTGTCCGTGGTCCCGAACTTGGGAGAAGGGAGGGAGAGGGGGGGATAAGCGTCTCCGCGCGGTCTCATTCCCTCTCGCGGTAGATATCTTGCTCCGCCCCCCCACCCACCACCACCACCACCACCACCACACACATACACACACACCACGACGACGTTTGTGTTGCGTCTGTAAACTGGGTGGTATTGAGTTTCGTGTATTACGGTAGCTATCTGACGCCAAGAAATTCGTTAGAACTCTGGATTGTCGCTCAGAATAACAGTGGTTGCATCGAAAAGTCGCCGGGGATAAAACGAATTCGTGTGCGCACAAATGCACATGAAACGCAAAAGTTTTCATACAAATAGGAAGTCAGACACCAACGAATTCAACAGAATCGAACTTGTCTGCGCCAAACGCAGAAGATAACGCAAAAGATTTAATACAAAAACAGCGAGCGGCGCATACAAATTCAAGCGAATCAGTCGAAGCACTCAACCAGCAAACGACAAATGTCAAGGACTCACGGCCAGGGCTGCGAAAAATAAATTGGTGCTGAAATTATTGCAATAGATGTGCTCCAATAATTTATTGAGTGGTTCTTAACGGTTAGTACCAGTTATCTTTCGATTACGGCTGAACATATTCGATAATGTATTGGAGACTACTGCAACCAACCATCCTTCATACCCTAGACTCGAGTCTCGTCGCCTCACTTTTGATTCTATCTAGCCCACCGCCCTCCTGCAAGACCACCCAACCACCACGATGCTAGCAGCCCCCCCCGTTCTCCACGCACGACCTTCACCAACAGGCAGGTCTGCGAGTTCTACTTCCGACCGTGCCGCGACAAATACGAAGAGGTGATTCTCGAGTACTATTGTTGCCGGTCCGGCGCGGTTCGGAAGCGAGTCGCCGGGACGGGGTACTCGAACCTGATGCAGCATATCAGGCGCGAGCACCCCGTGTTCGACGAGGAGATGCTAGCCGCGACGCCCGGAGAGACGGGCTCGCTGGTGCACTACGTCCGCCACTCCGCCCAGAATTTGTTCGTGATTGGAGTGGCTGGTGAAGTGCAACTTGCCGCTCTCGTTTTGTGAGAGCAAGCTCGCACGGCGGTACGATCCCATTTCATCTAACATGTACCGTTTGACGGTTAGCTAACGACGTGTTTACATTTTGCGACTAGTTACACGCACCTGAAGTCTGTCTCTGTTGGGACGCTTCGGCGCATCATGGAGGCTGTGACGCGCTCTGTTGAGCGTGCAATCGCGGTGGAAATGCCCGAGAGATTCGGAATCATCGTTGATGGGTGGATCCATGACTCCGAGCACTACATCGCAGTCTTTGCGTGCTGCGAGGTGGATGGGGGCATACGATGCCCCTTGTTCTGCATGGCCCCACTCGTCAATGAAGAGACCGATGACTTCTCTGCGGCTAGTCATCAAGCCTTCTTGGCTACGATGCTAGCGCGCGACTACCAGAAGCGCCCAGAACAGGTTCTGTTCCTGGTCGGCGACAACTGTGGCGTCAACCGCCGCCTCGCAACATTGATGGGCGTCCCGCTAGTCGGGTGTGCCAGTCACCGGCACAACCGTTCCGTCGCTGCTCGACTCAGTGAGTGCGCGGATGACCTCGACTTGGTGCAAGCGCTGAAGATAAAGTTACGGACTCTGGATCATTCTGCAAAACTCCGGTAAGTTTAGTATTTAATTGGTTATTTTTGTTATGTTATCAATTGTAACTGTAACTTTACATTTGCTGCCTGCAGCTTCAAGACCGACCTTTGGCCAATCATCCGGCAGCAAACCCGCTGGAGCTCGACATTCACTATGCTCAATCGATATTTCGAGCTTCTCCCATTTATTGACGCGGAGGAAGAGGAGCTGGCCGAGCTGCTTCCACCGGCAGCATCCAAGCGGCAGCTCTGCGACCTGCTCGTCGAGCTGAAGGACGTCGAGTCCGTGTCGAAGCCACTCCAAGGCACCGACGCGAACCTCCTCGACGTCCGCATCTGGGTCGACGGTCTCATTGCGGCGAAGCCCTCATATGCCCGCTATCTCGGTGCGTATAAGTCTATTTGGAATTATTGATTTACTTACTAATGGGAATTTA